>NW_006208732.1:1162142-1173500 GCF_000334495.1 Tupaia belangeri chinensis
CATTCCTGCCACCATTCGCTAGGCCTGCACTACCTCAGCATGCTGGGCCCGTGAGCAGGAATCTGCTGCATCACCCGGGGATTTGAACCAGAAATCAGTCACGTGACTTCCAGCACTGGTCAGTTTGCCACAAACTGCATCACCAAGCTGGGTCTAGATGACCTATTTCTCAACACCTTTCTTTTTTTCTTTTTTTCCTCCTTTTTTTCTAGTGTGTTCTATAGCCTGTTAACCCCTTTTGCTCTCTTGCTTTTGCTTATCATCTATGATATAAAACGATATCATGATTTTCTTTGCTGTAGCCTCATTAGAATGCTCTATTGCTGCTCTTTAGGTCTCCCTTGAGGCTCCTAAATGATGATGTTTATACTGGATTTTACAATTCATGGTCTCAGAATGTGAACTTCTTTTAGATAGGGATAGCATCATTAGTGAAGTCTGTGTAATGTTCAGAGTGACATGAGTTCAGGATACATTCTTTTTTCTTTAAGAGGTTTTTGCTATAGTTCGCGTGTGCTCGCCAGACAGAGAGAGCCAGAGAGATAGAAAGCGAGAAATCACCTCCAGGGGGGATAGCCACACCACAATCCCTTCTCCTCCATTCTCCTTTCAGGATCTTGGGCATGCACGCACATGCGCCCAGCGTGAGTTTAAGCCACCGGGTCTGGGACTTGAACCGCAGTTGATTACATGGGCGTCCAGCGACATAGCCATTATGCTAACTGCTGGTCCCCAGGATACATTCTTAACAATTTATCAAGAGAACTCCTTACTACCATTCTAGAGCAAAAGAAACTTACCAAAAATCTTTTTCTAGGCTTCAATTTATAATCCATTTAGTTAGGCCCCTAGGGACAGGAGCTTCTAAAATCCTTTCGTTTTCTGACTTCTCTGTTCTCTGCTCCATGAGCCATATAATAACAAAACAAAAGCCACAGACTAGCTCCTTACACCTCAGGCACTAGCTTTTCTGCAAAAAGAGGAAGATAGATTTGGAAAGGAAGGAGAGAGGGAGGGGCTCTATTCAGTGTCTGTAAGGTGATGAAGAATGAAAAATTTTGTTAACATTAAAATGTTTATACCCAGGAACTCTGAATTTGGAAAATGACTCCTCTACTCCTGAAAGCTCGATGTCCCTGCTAGATACACTGTAGCTGGTAGAAGCAGATGAGGTCAAAAGGTGGAGTCTGCAAGAAGGCCCAGCTTGCAGCCTCAGCCTCTCTCTGAATGGCTCCCCAGTCTTGACCCAGGAAGATGTCTACAGTAACGTAGGTTGAAAGTAGCAGCAGCCACTAGGGCGTGTGCTTTATCCTGACTGAGCTATAAGCACTGTTCCAGCACACCCTCAGGAAATACAGCCATGTCAGCGTGCCTTGGTACAGTTCTGAGGAATTCACGCACTTGTTTCACTGAGGGTTTTGATGCCTGGAAGACGGCTGCTCTTTCTGTAAGTGGAGTCCAGTGGAACATTCCTTCATTACCAAAATTTCAGAGAAGGCTGACACATGGTGATAAGAAGACCCAAATATCCCCACATTCTAGTCAGTACGGAGCTTTCTGGGAACTACACTGGAATGGAACAAACACTTCCTCTTCACCCCACTCATTTAGCTAAGGTAAAAGCAAGACTGCAAGGGAGAAATTCAGATCTTGGGGAAACAGAGCATCACAAAGACAGCCCATTCTCTTCGCTTTCCCCTTCTTCTTAAGATGAACATATGGAATGAGGACAGGAAAAGAATCGCTCGTAAACATTTGGGATACAGGCAAGAAAGACCAAGACCACTTCTGTTGGTTGAATACTGATCTATAGAAGTCCTATTTCCTAACACCTCCATTAAAATACATAAAGGGAAGAGACCTGTTGGGAAGTGATGTGAAGGCAAAGGGGAGGAGTTTGGAGGCATCCTTAAGTACAAACGCATGTGCAATCTCTTCTAAAGATTTCTAAAGGTGGGATGCCTGCTGGAGCCTGCTGGAGTTCCCCATCATAGCAGGGTCATACTAAGTCTGGTGAAGGGACACATAAGTTACCAGAAGGATGGAAGTCCATAGGCTGCCCATCTCTGAGAGTAAACCAGGTGAGAGAGAGAGAGAGAGGATAGATGGTGTGGTAGAATTAGTGTCATGGAAACACAGGGAATGTTGTCATGTCAGAGGTGAGCCAAAGAAATGATCTTTGAGACAGGTAAAGTGTACTAAAGCAATGTCTTCAAGTTAATATTGCAGCTTAATTATTACAACTTGTTTAGGACACACATCCCATTATCTGGATTTGGGTTACACAGTTATCTTATGTAACATCCCACTAGTGAGTACAAACACAATGTGAACAGTTATTAAAATTAAAGATGTTTTGGGACCAGCAGTTGGAGTAATGGCTATGTCGCTGGACTGCCATGTAGTTGATCATGGTTCGCGTCCCAGACCCGGTGACTTAAAACTCATGCCAGGTGCATGTACGTGCTTGCCCAAGATCCTGGGAGGAGAATGGAGGAAAAGGGATTGCGGTGTGGCCATCCCCCCTGGGGGGTGATTTCTCGCTTTCTGTCTCTCTGTCTCTCTCTGTCTGTCTGGAGAGCGCATGCGCCCTACAGCAAAGACCTCTCCAAAAAAAAAGAAAAGAAAAGAAAGAAAGAAAAAAGAAAAGAAAAGAAAAGAAAAATTAAAGACGTTTTAACTTTCCTGTGTAAAACCAAAGACAATACATACAGTTGAAAAAAGAATGTAGTATCCCCTGAAATAACCAAATAAGTCATTTCAAAATAACACCAAATTTATTTATTAATATCAAGAATTAATTAAAATAAGTATAAAAACGTCAACAATAAGAGATTTGAAATATATAAACTCTCTAATTTTGGGAAGAGATAAATTAAAATTCTACTTGGTTAAAGTACATTTAATTTCTACCTTATATGTAATATGAAAACAAAGGTTTAGGTCTATCATGGAATATAAAACTCCTAAAAACATAAAAAAGAAAAAGAAGGGTCATGTTGAAATACAAACTGTAAGGCCTGCAGGTGGTGAAGACATTAAGGTTCTGGGTCCCACATGGCTGAATGCACAGTTCGAGTCTCAAACTAGGCAGCTTGAAAATCCTGAGAGAAGACCAGAAGGGAAGGGATGGCAGCATGGCTTCTCTCCCTCGGGGGTAGGGAGGTGATTTCTCATTTTCCCTCTCTCTCACTCTCTATCTCTGGCTAATATGTGCACCCTATGGCAAAAACTAAGAAATAAAAAAGAAATTAAAAATGTGAATAAGAAGCCTAAAAGAAAGGGTAGAGACCACTTGTGTTTATTAGCTGTAGATAACTGAAGAAGATTGTTTTCTCAAACAGAGAATATATATACATGTGTGTGTGTATATATATATATACATACTGCCTTTTAAATGTGCATCCACTGGCTAGATGCATTTGGGATATCTTTGACATTGGTATGAGATAATACAGATTTTCTAGTAAGATTTTGAATAAAATAGCTCCCTACGGGAGTCTGTTTTCTCACTTTTCATATTTTTAAAAAATGTATTTATTTGTATTCATCCACTGTACATCTTAACAGTATACAAAATGAGGTTTTTCATCCAGAATACACTGTATATTGGCTCAATCAAGGATATTACCATGTGTGTTATCATCAAAAAAATAATTTTCCATTTCTTGTTTCTGATAGATTTCACTTCTTTTTATTTCCCCTTTGATTCTCTGCCCCCTCACCCTCTGCCAGTTCCCACCCCCTCCCACACTGTCTCTGTGTCTACACTTGCTTTCCATGCCTTTTTTTCCCCACATTTTATTGATTGACAAAAGATCTGAATTAATCTAAATACTTTCAATGGCAAGTGCAGCTGATGTAAACATATCTATGAACACATGTCTGACTTTGGGCATAAACCTCGGTGAGTAGAATGAACATACTATAAAGTAGCACCTAGCTGGGGCTATTTGGCTTACTGCAGTCATTAAATGTTTTTTTTTTTAATGCATTTTTTTACTTCAAGAACAACTGTTTTGTTTTGTTTTGTTTTGGAGAGGTTTTTGTTATAGAGTGCATGCGCTCGCCAGAAAGACAGAGAGAGACAGAGAGACAGAAAAGCAAGAAATCACCCCCCAGGGGGGATAGCCTTGCTGCAATCACTTCTCCTCCATTCTCCTCTTGGGATCTTGGGCACGCACACACACGTGCCCAGCATGAGTTTTAAGCCACTGGGTCCGGAACTTGAACCGCAGTTGACTACGTGGGAGTCCAGTGACATAGCCATTAAGCTAACTGTTGGTCCCAACAGTTTTAGTTTTAATAGATCAAAATCAGAAAAGGTTGAGAAGTTTGCTTAAGATTTAAGGCCAGGAAAAAAAGTAGGATTCAGTTCCAGTAATAGGTAGATGAACCTATCAACAGTTCAAGAGAAGACAAAAATCCTTAAATCCTGGTATAGCACTCCCTACAGTACTTCTTGGAGAGTTGGTCTAGTGTTAGTAAATTCAAGTTTTGTTTATCTGAGAATGTTTCATGCCTTTCTTCGCATATGAAGGATAATCTTGATGGGTACAGTATTGTTGGTTGAAATTGTTTTTCATTTAACGCTTTGACTATAACTTTTCCATTCTTTCCTTGCTTGCATTGTCTCCGATGAGAGGTCCAATGTTAGCCTGATGGGATATCCTTTTAAAGTAACTTCACATTTCTCTCTTGCCAATTTTAGTATTTTTGTCTCTGTGGGTTTTGGTCAATCTGGCTATAATCCACCTTGGAGAAGATCTTCTTGGGTTGATGCTATGTGGGGTCCTTTGTATTTCTTGGGTCTAGATATTTGAATGCCTCTCTAGGTTTGGAAAGTTTTCTTCCAGGATTTTATGAAATAGATTATCAATGCCCTTATTAATTTCTTCACCTTCTTGGATACTGGATATTTGGGTGCTTAATGGCATCTAGATATTTCTTGTATATTATTCTCATTTTGGGGGGATTATTTTCTTAGTCTTTTTGGTGAATTTTTCCAGGTCAGAGGTTTTGTCTTCTACATCTGAGATTCAATCTTCTGCATAATCTAATCTGCTTTTAATACTTTCCAGAGAGGTTTTGATTTCCTGTGTTACAGCCTTCATCTCTAACAATTCCATTTGATTCTTTCTTAAGGTGTGTATTTCCTCTTTCAGATTGTGCCAGAACTTCCTCACCTCTTGGAACTCATCGTCTCTTTTCTCTTGCATCTCCTGGAGTACAGTGTCTCTTTTCTCTTACATCTCTGTTAGCTTTGTCATTTTGAACATTTTAAATTCTTTAGCTGAAATTTCCACAAGTTCCACTGTACTCTCTGTGGATGATGAGGAGTTATTCTTTTCCCTTGAGGGAGAGATGTTTTCTTGGTCTCTCATGTTTCTTGTGCCTCTGTGGTGGTTTCTGGTCATCGAATGAATTGTACACTTTTTTCCTATTGTTTGGAGTTAAATCTGAGCATTCAGAGGTGGGTAGGAGGAGAGGATCTGCAATATCTCTGCATTTCTGTTTTCTCCCTTTGTGAGGCAGATTCCGTGAGAAGTAAGAATTACTCTGACCCTAAGAGTATTCAGATATTTGGCTACTGTGCATCTAGACTTATCAAGAAACTCAGTTTGTGGAGGCTAAGTAGAAAAGTGAGAAAGGTAAAACATAGAAGGGTCTTTTCTCAACACAACAAAACTTAATTATATAAAACCCATAGTTAACATGATACTGAATGGGGAAAAGCTGAAAGCTTTGACACTAAAAACTGGGACAAGACAAGGCTGCTCACTTTTGCCACTCCTTTTCAAAAAGTACTAAAAGTCCTAGCCAATGCAATCAGAAAAGAGAATAAAATAAAAGGCATTCAAGTGAGGAAAGAAGAGGTGAGAAATTATCTTGCAGATGACTTGATTGTATATATAAGAGACCCAAAGGTATCCACTAAAAGACGCCTGGAAGTAATCAAATAATACAGTAAAGTATCAGGATAAAAAAATCAACATAGGGAACCAGCAGTTAGCGTAATGGCTATGTCGCTGGATTCCCACGTAGTCGACCGCGGTTCGTGTCCCGGACCCGGTGGCTTAAAACTCACGCCGGGCGCGTGTGCGTGCATGCCCAAGATCCCAAGAGGAGAATGGAGGAGAAGGGATTGCGGCGTGACCATCCCCCCTGGGGGGTGATTTCTCGCTTTCTGTCTCTATGTCTCTCTCTGTCTGTCTGGCGAGCGCACGCGCCCTACAGTGAAAATCTCTCAAAAAAGAAAATCAACATAAAAAATCTATAGCATTTATACATACAAACAAAAAGCAGACTGAAGTAGAACTGAAAAAGTATTCCAATTTACCATAGTCACAAAAAGTATAAGTTACCTAGAATAAATACAACCAAAGAAATCAATACAACCAAAGACCTCTATAAAGAAAAGTGTGAAAATCTAACAAAATAACATGAAAATGACACAAAAAAGGCAGAGATAGCCAAACAAAAAATAAAGAGACACAGGAGCTAATTAAACCAGATGGACCTAACAGACATTTAGAGTGTTTCACCCAATGGCTACTAAATACATCATTTTCTCCTCCACTCATGGCACATGTTCAAAGATGAACCGCATAACAGGGCATGAAAAAAGCCTCTACAAATTTAAAATGATAGAAACTATACCTAGTATCTTCTCCTATCACAATGGAATTAAACTTGGAATCATCATATAAAGAGTCCTCGAAAATACACAAAAATATGAATCTAATAACCTATTACTGAATGATTTCCAAATAACTGAAGAAATAAGACTGAAATCAAAAGATTCGCTGAGGGACCAGCAGTTAGCGTAATAGCTATGTCGCTGGACTCCCACGTAGTCGACCGCGGTTCGCATCCCGGACCCGGTGGCTTAAAACTCACGCTGGGCACGTGTGCATGTGTGCCCAAGATCCCGAGAGGAGAATGGAGGAGAAGGGATTACGGCATGGCCATCCCCCCTGGGGGGTAATTTCTCGCTTTCTGTCTCTCTGTCTCTCTCTGTCTGTCTGGTGAGCGCACGTGCCCTCTAGCAAAAACCTCTCCAAGAAAAAAAAAATATTCACTGAAACCAATGATAATGAGCACACGATTCTGCACAACCTTTAGGGCACGTCAAAAACAGTCATAAGGGACCATCAGATGGCATAGTGGTTATGTCATGGACTCCTACATGGCCAACTGCTGTTTAAGTCCCAGACCTGGAGGCTTGAAACTCACAGCAGGTGCATGTGTGTGTTGATTCAAAGTCACAAGGGGAGAATGGAGGAGAAGGGATTGTAGCATGGCCATCCCCCCAAACAGTGATTTCTTGATTTCTGTCTCCTTGTCCTTCCAGTGAGCATACACATCCTATAACAAAAATCTCTCTTAAAAATATAATAAAAGAGAAATTCATTGCAATTAGCGCTCATGAGGAAAAAAAGATAGCAAATAAATAACTTGATGTCATATCTCAAGGAACTGAAAAAGCAACAACAACAATAAAAAATACTAGAAGAAAAGAAATAAATACTAGAGTGAAAATAAATACAATGGAGAAAAATAACTATACGAAAAGACAGCAAAACAAAAAGGTGTTTTTTGGGAGGGTAAAGCAAATTGACAAATCATTAGCTGTACTTATATAGAAAAACAGACAAAATCAGTAATGAAGCTGGTAATATAACAACAGACATATCAGAAATACAATTATGAGAGAATACTGTGTGTGACAATATACCAACAAACTAGACAACCTAGATGAGATGGACAAATTCCAAATGAGTACAAGTTATTCAGGCTATATCAGAAGAAATAGAAAACCTTAATAGGCCAATAACAAGAGCTAAGAATGAATCTGTAATAAATAGTCTCCCAACTAGGAATAATCCAGGTTCTATTGGCTTCACCGCAGAACTCTACACAACTTTGAGAGAAGACCTAATCCTAATTCTCCTTAAAATATTTTTTTACAAGTTTTTGCTATAGGGTGCATGGGCTCATCTGAGAGACAGAGAAAGTCAGGGAGACAGAAAGAAATCACCCCCCGGGGGGATGGCCACACCACAATCCCTTCACCTCTATTCTCTTCTCCAGATCTTGGGCATGCATGTACATGCACCCTACATCAGTTTCAAGCCACTGGATCTGGTGTTCGAACTGTGGTCCACTACGTGGAAGTCCAGTGACATAGCCATTATGCCATCTGCTAGTCCCCTCCTCAAATTATCTATAAAGATCCCCCTCCGAAAAAAAAAAAAAAACTTTCAAACTCATTCTATAAAATTTCCTTCATATTGATACCAAAAGCAGGCAAAGACATAACAACAACAACAAAAAAATTCTAGACCAATATCCTTGATGAACACAGATGCAAAAATCTTCAAAATGATACTAGCAAACTGAATCCAACGGCACATTAAAAGATAAACATTATGACCAGGTAGGTTTTAGCAGTATATGCAAAACAACAGATGCAATATATTACATAAAATATACATTATGACCAGGTAGGTTTTATCAGCATATGCAAAACAACAGATGCAATATATTACATTAACAGAAGAAATGATTAAAAAGCTATGATCATTTCAATAGATGCAGACAAAGCATTTAATAAAATACAACATCCATTCACGATCAAGACTCTTAGGAAAACAGGTGTATTAGATGTAGTAAAGTATGTATGACAGACCCACTGCTAAGGTCTTACTAAATGGGGAAAAGTAGAAAGCCTTCTCACTGACAACGGGAACAAGACAAGGATGCTCACTTTCCCCAATGCTATTTAATGAAGTGTTGGAAGTCATAGCCAACGCAATCAGACAAGAGAACAAAATAAAAGGCATTCAGATAGAAAAAGAAGAAACCAAACTACCCCTGTTTGCCAGGGATATAATTGTCATACAACCAACTGATTTTTGACAAAGGATACAAGATAATACAGTGGGGAAATAAAAATCTTTTTAACCAATGATACTGGAAGAACTGAATATCCACCTGCAGAAAAATTAAACTGGACTCTTATCTTTCAGCATTAAGAATTAGCTCAAAATGGATAGAAGACTTAAATGTAAAGCCTCAGACTATAAAATTATTAGTAGAAAAGATAGGGGAAACTTGAAGATATTGAAGTGCTAAAGATTTCTTACATAACACCCTTAATGCACAGGCAATAGCTCAAAAATAGACAAAAGGGATTACATCAAGCGAAAGAGCTTCTTCACAGAAGGGAAACAACAATTAAGGTGAAGACACAATCCTCAGAAAGGGAGGAAGCATTTGCAAACTCTGCCTCAGACACAGATTAATAACCAGAATATATAGGGAACTCAAGCAGCCTATCTTAAATAAAACTAAAAATACAATTTAAAAATAAACAAGTGGGACCAGCAGTTAGGGTAATGGCTATGTCGCTGGACTCCCACGTAGTTGACCGTGGTTCGCGTCCCAGACCCGGTGGCCAGGTGTGTGTGTGTGTGTGTGTGTGTGTGTGTGTGCGTGCCCAAGATCCCAAGAAGAGAATGGAGGGGAAGGGATTGCAGCGTGGCCAACCCCCCTCGGGAGTGATTTCTTGCTTTCTGTCTCTCTGTCTGTCTGGTGAGTGCACGCACCCTACAGCAATAAAAAAAACCTCTAAAAAAAAAAAGAAGAAGAAGAAAAAGAAGTAAATAAAACAGGCAAGCGAACTGAATAGACAACTATCCAAGGAACACATATGAATAGCCAAAATGCATATAAAAAAATTTCAACCTGCCTTCATGAAGGAAATGCAAATAAAAACTACAATGAGATGCCTTTTAAGAATGGTATCTTAAAGAATCTTGAGGAGTGTCCCCATAGTCAAAATGGCTATGATCAAAATAACAAAGAATGGCAAGTGTTGGCAAGGTCGTGGTGAAAACAGAACTCTTCTACCCTGTTGGTGGGAATGTAAATTCGTATAACCATTGTGAAAAACAATATGGAGATGCCTCAAAAACCTACCAGTAGAATTACCATATGATTCAGTAACCCCACTTCTTTGAATTTATCCACAGGATGGGAAAATATTCAGTCATAGAAATACCTCCATGTCCTTGTTCATTCCAGCATTGTTGACAATTGCTAAGAAAGGGAACTGATTTAAGTGCCCAAGAATTGATGACTGGATTGAAAAACTGTGACACATATGTACTATGGAATAGTACTCAGCCATAAAGAATAATGGACCCTATCATTTGATTTGAAGTGAATTAAGCCAAGTAAGCTAGACTTTGAAAGATACACAATGTATATCCCCATTCAGTATATACTGACTGTCTGTACTCCATGGCAGAAATCCAAAGTAGAGAGGATAAGAGTCAATACAAAAGTCTGTAAGGGAGAGGAGTAGATATCTGATAGATGGGTGAGAAGGGCAGAGGGAAGAAAACAGAAAAAGAATGTAAAGTTCTTCATTGAAAATGACGTACATGGTAATATCCTTGATTCGTCATGTATTAAAATCATATTGTGCACTATAGAGATGTATAATGACAGAATGTAAATTAAAACAAAACAAAAACAAACAAGAATTAATACAGTTAAAGGGAGTGGGGGGAATGAATTCCCAGTGGCAAAATTCCAGACACTAATCTCAGAATGGGTGGTTGTTGATAACGTGACAATGAAGCTCTTCATGTGGCCCTCAGGCCACGCTGGACAAGAACTCAATGTACTTTTGTTTATCTCGGCCTAAGGATTCAAGATTCATGGTGTTCTTTCAGCTAGGAGGTAAAAATTAGTAACTATATAAATATTTTTATGGCAACCCTTTAACAAATGTAAGGAAAAAAATTATAGCAAATGAATGATCTCTTTTGATAAGTGCCGAGGAGCTCATAAATGTCCAACCGACCATCCTAGCCATTGTCAGAGATCTCTGTAAACACAGCTGAAACTGTAGTGGGTTAAAGTTGAAGCAAGGTGCTCAATAATGAGAAAGCCAGACATATTCTATCATACTTATTAAAACAGTAGATTCTTAGGCCCCTTATTTATTTATTTATTTTGGAGAGGTTTCTGCCATAGGGCGCGTGCGCTCACCAGACAGAGAGAGACAGAAAGACAGAAAGCGAGAAATCACCCCCCAGGGAGGATGGCCACGCTGCAATCCCTTCTCCTCCATTCTCCTCTCGGGATCTTGGGCACACACGCATACGCACCCGGCGTGAGTTTTAAGCCACCTGGTCTAGGACTCAAACCGCGGTCGACTACGTGGGAGTTCAGCGACATAGCCATTATGCTAACTGCTGGTCCCTTTGGACCCTCTTTAAAAACCAAAATAGCCTTAATATCTACAATGAAAGGTAAATTTCACATCTCAAATTTTGCCATAAA
>NW_006208732.1:1174843-1179091 GCF_000334495.1 Tupaia belangeri chinensis
AAAAGCAGGCAAAGACATAACAACAACAACAAAAAAACTCTAGACCAATATCCTTGATGAACACAGATGCAAAAATCTTCAAAATGATACTAGCAAACTGAATCCAACGGCACATTAAAAGATAAACATTATGACCAGGTAGGTTTTAGCAGTATATGCAAAACAACAGATGCAATATATTACATTAACAGAAGAAATGATTAAAAAGCTATGATCATTTCAATAGATGCAGACAAAGCATTTAATAAAATACAACATCCATTCACGATCAAGACTCTTAGGAAAACAGGTGTATTAGATGTAGTAAAGTATGTATGACAGACCCACTGCTAAGGTCTTACTAAATGGGGAAAAGTAGAAAGCCTTCTCACTGACAACGGGAACAAGACAAGGATGCTCACTTTCCCCAATGCTATTTAATGAAGTGTTGGAAGTCATAGCCAACGCAATCAGACAAGAGAACAAAATAAAAGGCATTCAGATAGAAAAAGAAGAAACCAAACTACCCCTGTTTGCCAGGGATATAATTGTCATACAACCAACTGATTTTTGACAAAGGATACAAGATAATACAGTGGGGAAATAAAAATCTTTTTAACCAATGATACTGGAAGAACTGAATATCCACCTGCAGAAAAATTAAACTGGACTCTTATCTTTCAGCATTAAGAATTAGCTCAAAATGGATAGAAGACTTAAATGTAAAGCCTCAGACTATAAAATTATTAGTAGAAAAGATAGGGGAAACTTGAAGATATTGAAGTGCTAAAGATTTCTTACATAACACCCTTAATGCACAGGCAATAGCTCAAAAATAGACAAAAGGGATTACATCAAGCGAAAGAGCTTCTTCACAGAAGGGAAACAACAATTAAGGTGAAGACACAATCCTCAGAAAGGGAGGAAGCATTTGCAAACTCTGCCTCAGACACAGATTAATAACCAGAATATATAGGGAACTCAAGCAGCCTATCTTAAATAAAACTAAAAATACAATTTAAAAATAAACAAGTGGGACCAGCAGTTAGGGTAATGGCTATGTCGCTGGACTCCCACGTAGTTGACCGTGGTTCGCGTCCCAGACCCGGTGGCCAGGTGTGTGTGTGTGTGTGTGTGTGTGTGTGTGTGCGTGCCCAAGATCCCAAGAAGAGAATGGGGGGGAAGGGAGTGGCGCGGGGGGCCAACCCCCCTCGGGAGTGATTTCTTGCTTTCTGTCTCTCTGTCTGTCTGGTGAGTGCACGCACCCTACAGCAATAAAAAAACCTCTAAAAAAAAAAAAAGAAAAAGAAGTAAATAAAACAGGCAAGCAAACTGAATAGACAACTATCCAAGGAACACATATGAATAGCCAAAATGCATATAAAAAAATTTCAACCTGCCTTCATGAAGGAAATGCAAATAAAAACTACAATGAGATGCCTTTTAAGAATGGTATCTTAAAGAATCTTGAGGAGTGTCCCCATAGTCAAAATGGCTATGATCAAAATAACAAAGAATGGCAAGTGTTGGCAAGGTCGTGGTGAAAACAGAACTCTTCTACCCTGTTGGTGGGAATGTAAATTCGTATAACCATTGTGAAAAACAATATGGAGATGCCTCAAAAACCTACCAGTAGAATTACCATATGATTCAGTAACCCCACTTCTTTGAATTTATCCACAGGATGGGAAAATATTCAGTCATAGAAATACCTCCATGTCCTTGTTCATTCCAGCATTGTTGACAATTGCTAAGAAAGGGAACTGATTTAAGTGCCCAAGAATTGATGACTGGATTGAAAAACTGTGACACATATGTACTATGGAATAGTACTCAGCCATAAAGAATAATGGACCCTATCATTTGATTTGAAGTGAATTAAGCCAAGTAAGCTAGACTTTGAAAGATACACAATGTATATCCCCATTCAGTATATACTGACTGTCTGTACTCCATGGCAGAAATCCAAAGTAGAGAGGATAAGAGTCAATACAAAAGTCTGTAAGGGAGAGGAGTAGATATCTGATAGATGGGTGAGAAGGGCAGAGGGAAGAAAACAGAAAAAGAATGTAAAGTTCTTCATTGAAAATGACGTACATGGTAATATCCTTGATTCGTCATGTATTAAAATCATATTGTGCACTATAGAGATGTATAATGACAGAATGTAAATTAAAACAAAACAAAAACAAACAAGAATTAATACAGTTAAAGGGAGTGGGGGGAATGAATTCCCAGTGGCAAAATTCCAGACACTAATCTCAGAATGGGTGGTTGTTGATAACGTGACAATGAAGCTCTTCATGTGGCCCTCAGGCCACGCTGGACAAGAACTCAATGTACTTTTGTTTATCTCGGCCTAAGGATTCAAGATTCATGGTGTTCTTTCAGCTAGGAGATAAAAATTAGTAACTATATAAATATTTTTATGGCAACCCTTTAACAAATGTAAGGAAAAAAATTATAGCAAATGAATGATCTCTTTTGATAAGTGCCGAGGAGCTCATAAATGTCCAACCGACCATCCTAGCCATTGTCAGAGATCTCTGTAAACACAGCTGAAACTGTAGTGGGTTAAAGTTGAAGCAAGGTGCTCAATAATGAGAAAGCCAGACATATTCTATCATACTTATTAAAACAGTAGATTCTTAGGCCCCTTATTTATTTATTTATTTTGGAGAGGTTTCTGCCATAGGGCGCGTGCGCTCACCAGACAGAGAGAGACAGAAAGACAGAAAGCGAGAAATCACCCCCCAGGGAGGATGGCCACGCTGCAATCCCTTCTCCTCCATTCTCCTCTCGGGATCTTGGGCACACACGCATACGCACCCGGCGTGAGTTTTAAGCCACCTGGTCTAGGTCTCAAACCGCGGTCGACTACGTGGGAGTTCAGCGACATAGCCATTATGCTAACTGCTGGTCCCTTTGGACCCTCTTTAAAAACCAAAATAGCCTTAATATCTACAATGAAAGGTAAATTTCACATCTCAAATTTTGCCATAAAACATTGCCTTGTGTGTGTAAGAATTCTCATTTTTCTACGTCCATCATTTGCATAGCAAGATGCAGCTTATTTAAAGCATATAAAGAGTATGGTTATCTGAAGTTCTGTGTAAATTTAATAGTTACAGCTGTCTGAATATCAAGCGAGAAATTACACTCCAGGGAGTGTCCAATCAGCAGAGAGCAGGGCAGATTCCATGGCACCGGATCCAAGCGTTTCCTTACCGACTTGGAAGTCTCCGGGGGTGGGGTGTAGTCCAGAGCCAAGGGAGTGCGATTCCAACAACAGCTCCCATTAGCTGCTTTTCACACCAGAGGATATTAGACAAACACCGCCAGGCTCAATGGCGATATCACATGTGTGGAGCTAGGGATAAAGAGGGGAAAAAAAAAAAATACTGCCAGATGGACTAAAGGTGACAATTAATAATGTAGCAAAGTCAAGCAGGGAAGGAAACGCAAACAGAAAAACTCCTCTACAACTACCTCCAGTGACATTAACTGGCACATTTTTAGGATAAAAGGCATATCTCCCTCTAGCCTGGGCCTTCTGAAATTGCTGGCTGAAGCAAGTACACAAGGCTCCCTCAAGAAAAATACATTGGCAGCAAAACAGAGAGCAGCCCTCTACGCCCAAAACCATGTCCCGTTTCTAAACATTGCTATGTCTGAAATGCACCTAGTTTTATCAGTGAGTGGAATCAAGAAAAACACTTTAACGGCCATCTTTGCAAATTGCAGGAGGATATTTGTAGGTGACCATTTATAATTACTTTGGCAACAAAGAATGATTGAAGTAAAGAATACTCAAAGTCACTCCTAAACTATTTAGGTTTTCACTCATAAACTCATGCTAGGAAATGGTAGAATCATTGCAGCATTTTAATATTTTTGCCCTTATCCAAGATAACATGAATGCTGTCAGTAAACAAGAATAAGGGAAATGTGCTCACTAACCCTGAGTCATAGGCTATGCATCTTTCTGACCCCAAAAACACATGCTGTAGATGACATTCCTCCAGTGTGCAGTATAAGGTTAGCTTGATATTACAGCTACAAAGCCAACCTCCAAATGGGTTTGTGCATAGCTCACAACTAGGTGAAACAGTAAACATACTGTTTCTTAGGATGCATAACGGAGTATTAAACTTCCTTTTCCCAAACGTCTCTTTAAGAATAGTTTATTCTTGGGACCAGCAGTTAGTGTGATGGCTATGTCTCTGGACTCCCATATAGTCAACCACGGTTCGAGTCCCGGACCCGGTG
>NW_006208732.1:1179286-1186500 GCF_000334495.1 Tupaia belangeri chinensis
AGCAAAAACCTCTCCCAAAAAAAAAAAAAAAGGGGGAGTGGTCTGACTGAAGTTGGCTTGTAATTGCTGGTTGGCATCCTTAGACTAAATGCTTCCTCACCTTAAAGCAAAGAAAGTTGAACTTTAAAAAAAAAATAGTTTGTTCTCTTTTTTAATATTTCTATCCTCCTTCAGATGCTTAAGTGTTGGAATCTACCCTAACTTAATTCACGATGATTATAATGATATTTCTAGTTCCAGTCTTGGAGGCACAGGAACTAGCGAACTGATCATCAGTGGTGGAAGCCACATGGCTGACCACAGGTTCAGTTCTTGAGTCAGTCATGAGCAAGCCCAAGATCCTGACTGGCCGGTGAGCTGGGGGAAAGGGATTGCAGTATGACAAGACGCTGTTAAAGGCCTGTCTCTCTCTCTCTCTTTCTCTCTTTCTCTCTCTCTCTACCTTGCACGTGTGTACTCTTTCTAATGAAACAAAAATTTTAAAACTTCATAGTGTGATTTTTATATGTAATTTATAAAATATTGTGTGTATATGTGATCTACTTGGTATCATGGGTCTCCACCGTGAAACCTAAGAAGATCTAAATCCGAAAGGGTAAGTGGCTTGCAGGTAGGAAGTGAAGAACTGAACTGGAATTCCAGTTGCATCTGCTGCTGCCTTTACTTACACTGCTATCTTTGTATTTCCACTAAACAACTACTTATAATGGTTATAAAAGGCTTATATAAGGGCCCAACAAAGGCATTTCTGTTGGATGTGTGGGACTATCCCAAGAATACATTGCCAACAGCTGTGGGTCTCTCCATTTACAATTTCTCCATGCTCTGTTTTCTACCTTGTACAGTTTCTGCCTTGTACAGCAGGTCATCCCTCTACCTGGATCACTGCCATAAAATTCCAGCTGGTCGGGAACCAGCAGTTAGCGTAATGGCTATGTCGCTGGACTCCCACGTAGTCGACAGCGGTTCGCATCCCGGACCTGGTGGCTTAAAACTCACGCCGGGCGCGTGTGCGTGCCTGCCCAAAATCCCGAGAGGAGAATGGAGGAGAAGGGATTGCGGCGTGACCATCCTCCCTGGGGGGTGATTTCTCACTTTCTGTCTCTATGTCTCTGTCTGTCTGGCAAGCGCACGTGCCCTATAGCAAAAATCTCTCCAAAAAAAAAAAAAAGAAAGAATTCCAGCTGGTCGTACATAAATTCTGACCTTCCTCCGCTGGTACAGTGACACCCTCAAGTTGTTGTTCATGTACTTTTGAGTTTCTAAGCTTTCATTGGCTTCTCATTGTCCCCTGGAAAACCAATATGACAAGCATATAAGCCCAAAACCGGAAAATGGTAAGACAAGCACATAACGCCAAGGTATGGGATATGTTCTATATTTATAGTGCTTTGCAGAGTGGTTATTTCACAGGAGATGCTATATTTTACAAATAGAGAACAAATAGACATGACGACTTGTCTCGTGAAAGGGACACTCTAGCATCATGGCAAATTAATCATTCAGAATCAAAACTTCAAGTGTGCCCTTACTGTGCTATATAGCTGCATCGGTTTTAGTATCTAGACATAGACACTGCACAAGTGAAATGGAAATTGTTTCATCTTGTTTTTTTTTTAGAAAGGTTTTTGCTATAGGGCATGTGCGCTCTCTCAGAAAGACAGAGAAAGACAGAGACAGGAAGCGAGAAATCACTCCCCAGGGGGGATGGCCGCGCAGCACCCCCTTCCCCTCCCATTCTCTTCTCGGGATCTTGGGCACGCACGCACATGTGCCCGGTGTGAGTTTAAGTCACCAGGTCTGGGACTCGAGCCGCGGTTGACTATATGGGAGTCCAGTGACATAGCCATTATGTTAACTGCTGGTCCCTGGAAGCTGCATCTTCATTTGCAAATAGACCTAGTCTCCTTTCTGCCATTCTCAAATGCAGTAACCTAGAAAGCTTTGATTTGAGACAAACAATGTAAAGTTTTTTAGGTAAGCATGTTTGTTCTTTTTCCATTGTAAGACTAATGACTTATACATTTCCTTGAGACGATGAATAGTCTTTATATAGGACTGCAGTGAGGATTATTAAAAGCGAGGCTATTGAACATAAAATGTATTTATGGCAATGTTTCATTTTTGTCATGTCCTTAGGTGACAAGAAATAGCATTGGCAGTGAAGATTTATTTATTATTTGGCCCAGTCTGGTTCTAGATCGAATCAATGTAATGAACTGTGTTTTGTCTACAGGTAATTTCAGAATTTTGTGCCGAAATGCTGCTAACACTGTTCATGAGCAGTGCAAGTGATGACGAGAAGGCTGTTGCATCTCGGCTTTTGTACTGTCTATAGTTCAAACAAGAATGTCTGAGGCTGTTAAAGTAATGGAAGGAAAGTGAGAAGGCAGCTCGTCCAATATACTAATCATTGAGTTGGATTTGGAGTTTATTACTGTGATATCAAAAGCATTGTCTTGGAACTTCAGATTGAATAGAACGACCTAAAAAACAAACAAGCAGAAAGGACATTATACTTACTGGTCCTCTGTCCATGTAAAGCTGCACAGAGTCTCCCTGGGTAAGTCAGAGCCTCACTCATTAACCAGCACGGTGAACCTGTGCTTCCAGAAGCCACTGGTGACTTTGCTTCTCTTAACAGTACTTGCCAAGCTAAATAAATCCTCCACTGACAAGTGTTTTGAGAAAGTGCCTCTTCAAGGGACCAGCAGTTGGCGTAATGGCTATGTCGCTGGAAACCCACGTGAACCGCAGTTCAAGTCCTGGACCCAGCAGTTTAAACTCACGCCGGGTGCATGTGCGTACGTGCCTAAGATCCCGAGAAGAGAATGGAGAAGAAGGGATTGCGGCATGGCCATCCCCCTTGGGGGGGTGATTTCTTGCTTTCTGTCTCTCTGTCTTTCTGGCGAGAGCACATGCCCTATAGCGAAAACCTCTCCAAAAACAAAGAAAAAAAATAGTGCCTATTCAAAACAGCAAACTTTTTCTTGCAGCTGGATTTAATCAAGGCTAAGATATGATCTCTTTTGAAGTGATTGGGTTTATTAGTTAGTGTGACAGCTTCAGGCTTGGCCTCCATGGAACAGCCACATGATTTCTAGGTGTTGAGGAAAGTGATTATTATAATGTTTAGAATGCAAAGGACTTTAGAACAACGGAGGCAGTTATAAAAAATGGATTTTTTTTTTCTTGCTGATTACTCTCATTCTTTGTCCAGGGAAGGAAATCTAGATAGACCAGTCAGTGTTTTTATTATCATTAGTTCAGAACTTCCAGTATTTTTGCTTATGAGAAATGCAGCTTTCAACATAGTAGATATTCTTTGATTTATGTTTTTCCACTGCAGTCTGATTTTGCATGGTGCATAATTCATCACAGGATTTTAATATAATCAAAGAGCGATAAAATCTAGGAGCAAAAATATAACTAAAGAGGGAAATGATTATTCTTGGAGTCTCTGTTCTATACAAGTCAAATTATGCTGAATTTAAATTAAGGATTCTTTTCTATTTATTTTTTATTTATCTTTTTTTAAAATTTTGGTTTTGAATTAATTAATTTACATTCATTCACTGAGCATTGTCATAGCATACAAAATGTGATTTCCCATCCAGAATATACTGCATAGTGGCTTAATCTTACATGTTATGGCCACCAATTTTCCATGTCTAGTTTCACATATATATATATATGTGTGTGTGTATATATATATATATATTTCTGCCTATTTCTCACCCTCTGTCATTTCTCACCCTCCTCCCACACTATCTCAGGTGTCCACAGTTGTTTTCCATTCCTTTTTTTCCCCTATTTTTTTGATTCACAAAATTTCTCAAATAATCTAGCTACTTTCAATAGCAAGCTTTGCTGATACATACATATTTGTGAATACATGTCTGACTTAAGGCATGAAACTCTGAGTAGAATGAATATACTATAAGGTAGCACATAGCTGATGCTTACTACGGTCAATAATTATGCATTTTTTACTATATTTTTTAATTTCAAGAAAAGCAGATTTAACTTTAATAAATCAAAGAAATGCTAAGGAAACATGCTTAAAACTTAAAGCCAGGAAACAGATTTGGATTCTGTTCAAATAGTAGGTACATGAACCTATTGGCAGCTCAAGAAAAGACAAAAATCTTTAAATCTGGAAAACAAAGCCTAGAAGACAATCAGCAATGTTTTAGTCAACAGTCATAAAATTCTATTTCACCAGTTCAGTCTCATGTATTTAATCTATATTCTGCTGTGGTTCGATTTTCCCAATTAAATTCTGGGGCATAATATTCAACTCCAGACTTGTCCCTACAATTAAGTCAGCCATTTTCTTAGTTTTTGAACTCTTATTTCTGTGTGTCTGTATTTAATTTTCCTGGTAGAGCACTCCCTTGGGAACTTCTTGGAGATCTGGTCTGGTGCTGGTAAATTCTTTCAGGTTTTGTTTATTTGAGAACGTTCTTGTCTTTTCTTCCCATATGAAGGATAATCTTGCTAGGTATAGTATCCAAGGTTACAATTCCTTTTCCCTCAACACTTTAAATATATTTTCCCATTCTTTCTTCACTCTCATTGTTTCCAATGAGAGATCTACTGGCAGCTTGATGGGATATCCTTTGTAGGTAATTTGACGTTTCTCTCTTGCCAATCTTAGTATCTTGTCTTTGTCTGTGGTTTTGGTCAATCTGGCTATAATGTGTGTTGGAGAAGATCTTAGGTTGATTCGATTGGAGGTCCTTTGTATTTTTTGGGACTGGATCTTTGAATGTTTCTCTAGATTTGGAAAGTTTTCTTCCAGGATTTCACGGAATAGATTGTCAATGGTCTTATGAGTCTCTTTGCCTTCTGGGATACCAATTATCTGGATGTTTGGACGTTTGACGGTATCTAGTATTTCTCATACAGTATTCTCATTTTTGGGTGTAATTTTCTCAGTCTTCGTGGTCGATTTTTGTAGGCCAGTGATTCTATCTTCTACATCTGAGACTTGATTTTCGGTATGATCTAGTCTGCTTTTAATACTTTCGAGGGAGATTTTGACTTCCTGTTTTATACTCTTCATCTCTAACAGGTCCATTTGATTCTTTTTTATAGTGCTAATTTCCTCTTTTAGAGCTTGCAAGAATTTCCTCACCTCCTGAAGCTCATCAGCTCCTTTCTTCTGCCTCTTTAGCAATTCATTATCTCTCTTCTCTTCAATCTCTGTGAGCTTTGTCACCGTGAAAATTCTAAATTCTTTATCTGACATTT
This sequence comes from Tupaia belangeri chinensis, assembly GCF_000334495.1. Classification (NCBI taxonomy): domain Eukaryota; kingdom Metazoa; phylum Chordata; class Mammalia; order Scandentia; family Tupaiidae; genus Tupaia; species Tupaia belangeri. Next base: position 1,184,543 of record NW_006208732.1, read on the forward strand.
CCATGAATTTCATCATACTGTGTGAGGATGAAGAGGAGTTTTTGTTTTTCCTTGGAATGAAGATATTTTCTTGTTTTTCCATACCTCTTGTGACCCTGCAGTGATTTCTAGTCATCCGATGGATAGTGTGTTTCTTCCTAATTCTTTTTTTTTTTTTGGAGAAGTTTTTGCTATAGGGTGCATGCGCTCGCCAGACAGACAGAGAGAGACATAGAGACAGAAAGCGAGAAATCACCCCCCAGGGGGGATGGTCACGCCGCACTCCCTTCTCCTCCATTCTCCTCTCGAGATCTTGGGCACGCACGCCCACGCGCCCGGCGTGAGTTTTAAGCCACCGGGTCCGGGACACGAACCGCGGTCGACCACGGGGGAGTCCAGCGACATAGCCATTACGCTAACTGCTGGTTCCCTGTTTCTTCCTAATTCTTTTTTTTTTTTTGGAGAAGTTTTTGCTATAGGGTGCATGCGCTCGCCAGACAGACAGAGAGAGACATAGAGACAGAAAGCGAGAAATCACCCCCCAGGGGGGATGGTCACGCCGCACTCCCTTCTCCTCCATTCTCCTCTCGAGATCTTGGGCACGCACGCCCACGCGCCCGGCGTGAGTTTTAAGCCACCGGGTCCGGGACACGAACCGCGGTCGACCACGGGGGAGTCCAGCGACATAGCCATTACGCTAACTGCTGGTTCCCTGTTTCTTCCTAATTCTTGAAGTTTAGTCTGAGTGTTTAGAGACGTGTAGAAGGTGATCTGCAATCTCTCTTCTATTCTTTTCTCACTCTTTGTGCATCAGAATCAGTGGTAATAGAAGAATATTCTTACCTTAATTATATTCAGATGTTTAGATCCTGTTCACCTGTACCTGTCTAGACACTTAGTGTGTAGGAGCCGAGAAGCCAATGAGTAAAAAAAAGAAAAAGGAAAGAATTAGAGAAAAGGGAAGAAGAAAATATAAAAGAAAAAGAAAAAAAGGATAATTAAAGTACTATAGATTTTAATGGGACCAGCAGTTGGCATAATGGCTATGTCACTGGACTCCTGTGTAGTTGACTGTGGTTTGAGTACCAGACCTGGTGGCTTAAACTCACACGGGGCACATGTGTGTCCATGTCCAAGATGTTGAGAGGGGAATGGAGGAGAAGGGATTGCGGTGTGGCCATTCCCCCTGGGGGGTGATTTATCACTTTCTTTCTCTCTGTCTCTCTAGCAAGCTCACACGCCCTATAGCAAAAACCCCTCCAAACAAACAAACAAACAAACAAAGCTATAGATTTTAATTTTAAAAAGTAAAAATTGAGAACTGCGCCATGTACTTGCGTGCTGCATGAAAGCAATATTTTACAGCTGAAGTTCAGGATCCATGTGGAGATGGGCCTGTGTTTGTGCCTTTCTAGAAATAAGTGAGGAAAAAGTTTCAGCAGACTATCTTCATTTTAAGTCTCTGAGAGCAATATTTCACAGTCCAAGTTCAGGATCCAGGTCTTGAATTGAGTGTTCTGAGAAGACAATGGAGGGAGGTATTGACCCTGTAAGGTTCTATATAACACCAACTGGATGAGGACAGGTTTTCTGTGCATAGAAATACACACTTTTCTTTCTGTGAAAAATATTAAGATCATAACAATTTCAATAACACTGATGGAGGAGTCCAACCCGGTGGGGCTCCAGAACCCGTCTGAGCCCCTTGACCTTTGAGCATCGCTTCCGGTCGGTTCAGTGAGTTGGCAAGGCCGCGACTGTATGCCCCCTGACCTTGGAACAAGCTTGGGTCACTTAGCATGTTGGCAAGGCCGCCTGCTATTCGCTCCGGGACTGTGATAGCTTTGCTGGGAAGTGATCCCCCTCTGACTCCTCGATATACTACTATAAAAGAATTACATAGCTCCCTCATACATTTTGAGTATGTGGTAGGATTTCCCGAAAAGTCCCCCGACCGCTCCCCTTTACCCTGACCACTT
>NW_006208732.1:1186867-1229309 GCF_000334495.1 Tupaia belangeri chinensis
TGTTTCCTGAAACTGCACTGCTTGAAGTTACCAGGAACCTGCTTTCATCAATCAAACAATTGTTGAACTGTATCGATGATTAATAGACTTGCCCTTAATCAAACCCTGAATGGTTTCTATTGTTAAAACATTATGAATTGATCATTAGTACATGTAGCCCCTCTCCCATTTACTTGCATGTATCCATTTTCAATAAAAAGGCACGATGATTCCTAGCAGTTGTCACTCCTCAGAGAGGGATCTTAGAGGAGTGTCCGACTTAGGACGTGCATGAAAAAGCATGAGGCCTTGGTCTTCCTTTCTTTCCAGCGTGGCCTCCGTCGAGCCAACCCACCCCCACCGAGGCTGGTCCCCAGCACACTGACAGAACAGAAATGGACACAGATCCCCAATATCCTCACCTCCTGTTATGTGGCTTTGAAATGATTCCAGACATGGACATGATACATCACGTGAGTGACCTACGTTTTGTTGTAATAACAATGGGCAGTGCTTTCCCCTCTCTTGAGAGAGTATTATATCATCCCTTATCAGACTACATATGTGAGCTGTTGGCCAACCTACTACATTTCAGGATATGTATAACCCCAAGACTGTGACAGACACATTAGGCCAGGGCCAGACTACTCTTTGCCAATCTTGACTCTCTTCTCTGAAGTGTCACCCACCGTTTGCAAGCCTCAGGGACCTTGTGTGCAGTCTCTGATCTCTGCCATGTTGGGAAAACCCTACCTTCCTAGAACTTCTCATAGAAAGATACATTTCAAACGTCAAGTAACTTTACATCCACAAAGACATTCCTCCATCTTGTTTTTTTTTAAGAGAGATTTTTGCAACAGGGCATACGCACTCGCCAGAGAGACAGAGAGAGACAGAGAGGCAGAAAGCGAGAAATCACCCCTTGGGGGGGGGTCATGCTGCAATCCCCTCTCTTCCATTCTCTTCTTGGGATCTTGGGCATGCATGCACATGCGCCTGGCATGATTTTAAGCCACTGGGTCTGGGACTCAAACCACGGTCGACTACCTGGGAGTCCAGTGACAGAGTCATTACGCTAACTACTGGTCCCAGACATTCCTCCATCTTAATTGAGCAACTAGACTTTAATAATTGGATCCTAAATGAAATTGGAACTCATTATATAGTTAGTAAACTTTGCCTCACTGTAAAATGTGTCTCAATATTCTCCCCTTCTTTGAGCATTGTGAAAAGGAAAAAATAATCTAATTGTATGGAATAAATTGTGTGATTTATGATATCTTACTACAAGGATCTCATCTTAACCACACAGAACACCTCCATAAGAGCTATAAAAACAGTAGAAAAATGGTCAAAATCAACTTTTTCAAAACTAGAGAAATTAACAAGAACATCTGAGGAATCTTTACTCAAAAAAGGAAGGGACCAGCAGTTAGCATAATGGCTATGTCTCTGGACTCCCATGTAGTCGACCACGGTTCAAGTCCTGGACACAGTGGCTTAAACTTGTCGGGCGCGTGTGCGTGCATGCCTAAGATCCTGAGAGGAGAATAGAGAAGGAACTGTGGTGTGGCCATCCCCCGAAGGGTGATTTCTCGCTTTCTGTCTCTCTGTATCTCTCTGTCTTTCTGGCTAGTGCACGTGCCCTATAGCAAAAAACCTCTCAAAAGAAAGAAAAAAGAAAGTCTTTGCAAATCACACATCTGATAAGGGTCCTAATATCTGCTACTCAGAATATGTAATGAACTCTTACAACCTAACAGCAAAAAGACAAATGATCCAATTTTAAAAATGTGTGAAAGACTTCAATAGGTATTTCTTCAAAGATGATATACAAATAGCCAATAAATTCATGAAAAAATACTCAACGTCATTAGTTAATAGAGAAATGCAAATCCAAACTAAAGTAAATACCACTTGGTTATGATCAAAAAACACCCAGAATGTAATAAATGTTGATGAGGATGCAGACATTGGAGACTTCAGAGGTTGCTCCTGGAAATGTAAATTGTTGTAGTCAATTTTGAAAAACAGTTTGGCAGTTCCTCAAAAAGTTAAACATAGAATTATCATCTGACCCAGCAATTGTACTTCAGGTATGTACATGAAAGAACTGCAAACGTATGTTCACTCAAAAGCTTGTATGCAAATATTCATGGCAACATATTTACGATAGCCAAGAAGAAGAGACACCCCAAAAGTCCACAAGTGGATTAACAAAATGTGGTAGACCTAGACAATGGAATATTATTCAGCCATAAAAATAAATGAGGAAAGGTCAGCAGTTGGCGTGGTGGTTAAGACACTGGATTCCCACATGGTCGACCATGGTTGGAGTCCTGGACCCAGTGGCTTGATATCGCTCTGGACTCATGTGCATGCATGTTCAAAATCCTAGAAGGAGAATAGAGGAGATGGGATGGCAGAGTGGCCATCCCCTGCCCCCCCCCCCAGGGGTGATTTTTCACTTTCTCTCTCTCTGGTGAGCACACATAACCTATGACAAAAATCTAAAAATAAATAAAAGTAACCAAATCATTACACAAAATGGATAAACCTGAACTAAAGGAGGGTTGTTTACACAAAACGTCCCATATCATACAATCCTGAATATATGAAACATCCTGAAGAGTAAAATCCGTAGAGCTTAAAAGTAGATCAATGTGGAGCCAGCAGACGGCGTAGGGTTACACTGCTGGCCTCCCACATGTCCAGTCATAGCTCAACTCCTGGGCAGTTCGAATCCTGGAACCAGTGACCTAAAAAATCACACTGGGCATGTGTGTATGTGCCCAAGGTCCTGGGAAGAGAAAATAGAGGAGACGGTATTGTGGTGTGGCCATCCCCCTGGGAGGTGATTTCTTACTGTCTTTGTCTCGTTCTCTCTCCTTGGGGAGTGCATATGCCCTGAGGCAAAAGCTTCTTAAAAAAGATAAATGGTTGCCAAGGTAGGTCTGGGGTGGGTAGAGGATTAGTAAGTGTTTGCTACGGACATGGGCTCTTGTACAGGATGAAGATACTAGTGACTATTCCATACTTTGTGAATATATTAACAACCACTGGATCGTATATGAATAGTTCCCCACTTATGATTTTTGGTTTTTTAGAGAGTTATTTATTTATTTATTTATTGCTATAGTGTGCACACGCTTGCTGGAGACGTAAAGAGACAGAGAGACAGGGAGAAATCATTCCCCAGGGAAGATGGCCACACAACAATCCCTTCTCCTTCATTCTCCTCTTGGGATTTTGAGCACACACACACACACACACACGTGTCCGGTGTGAGTTTGAAGCAGCCGGGTCTGGGACTAGAACCATGGTCCACTATGTGAGAGTCCAGCTATGTAACCATCATGCCATCTGTTGGTTCCCCTCGATTATGACCTTTGACTTCATGACTGTGTGAAAGCAACATAGATTTAGGAGGAACCACACCTTGAACTTTGAATTTTGATGTTGTCCTGGGCTGGCAATATGTGATACAGTGATGTCTCACAGTAGCAGGCAGCATAGCTCCCAGTTGGCCACAGTATTTTACGGTGTATTGTTGCCAGATGGTTTTGCTCAGCTGTAGGCTAATTCAAATGTTCTGAGCACACTTAGGTAGGTGAGGCAAAACTGTGGTGTTCACCAGGTTAGGTATTAAACGCGTTTTCAAAGCAATGACGTCTTCAACTTATAATGAGTTTATCAGGATGTGACCCCATTTTAAGTCAAGGAACATGTCTCAAAAAAATAGCATTTATTGGGACCAGCAGTTAGCGTAATGGCTATGTCACTGGACTCCCATGTAGTAGATCGTGGTTCAAGTCCCGGACCCAATGGCTTAAACTCATGCCAGGCGTGTGTGCGTGCATGCCCAAGATCCCGAGAGGAGCATGGAGGAGAAGGGATTGCTGCATGGCCATCCCCCCAGGGGGTGATTTCTCACTTTCTGTCTCTGTCTTTCTGGGGAGCGCATGCGCCCTATAGCAAAAAACAAAACAAAACAAAACACTCTCAAAAAAGTATATAACATTTATATACTAAAAAAGATGACAGAAAGAAGAAATTGACTTTATTGAAAAATTTTAAGTGTATTTAAAGTGCTCTCAAAAAAAAAAAGAAGAAAAAAATATAACATTTATTTACTTAAAAAGATGACAGAAAGAAGAAATTGAGTTTATTGAAAAATTTTAAGTGTATTTAAAGTGGTATTTAATAATCTGTCATAATATTACACTAAAGTTTAGGGAGACTATCACCTTTGAGATAGTTGGCACCTGTTCCAAAAATGGTTTAGCAGAATTTTTAAGTATATTTGCATTTTGGTAATTCAGTTTTCACTGAGAGCCTTAGATTCAAATCGTAAATGGTTAAAAATTCTGAATATTTACATGAGTAAGTATTTAAAACATCAACATTAATTTGTGTCGGAGTTCACTTTTTTTTTTTTTGGAGAGGTTTTTGCTATAGAGAACGTGTGCTCGCCAGACAGACAGAGAGAGACAGAGAGACAGAAAGCGAGAAATCACTCCCCAGGGGGGATGGCCATGCCGCAATCCCTTCTCCTCCATTCTCCTCTTGGGATCTTGGGCACGCACACACACGTGCCCAGTGTGAATTTCAAGCCACTGGGTCCGGGATGCGAACTGCGGTCGACTACATGGGAGTCCAGCGACACAGCCATTACGCTAACTGCTGGTCCCTCTTAGAGTTCACTTTTTAAAATGTCCTTGGTACATAGATGAGTTTCATGAAGTTTATCTACGTTTGTGAGGCCTCTCACATATGCATATTTTCTGAAAGTGTGTCTAGCAAATTAACTTTACAAACAACAGCTATAATGAGCAGAAATAAATATGTTTTGGTTTTCTGAAGCAGAAAAGTGACTCATAGCTAGTGGGAGACCATAACCCAAGAATCTTAAGGTTCTAGCCTAAGTGAAAACTTAGCATCCTTACAGTAGAACATGTTGGGAATTTCAGGTAATTTACTTCTCCTGAAATTTCACTTTATAATTTATGTTGCTTTGTTTAATCCTTCATTCATCCATTCATTTACTCATTTACCAGTATATTTCAAATCCTTTCATTTAATTTATATTTCATATCTACACTTCATTAAGTATCTAATGGTGCAAAATTCTACTCAAACAACGATTATAAGAATAGCAGTGGTCGGGATCAGCAGTTAGCATAATGGCTATGTCGCTGGACTCCCATGCAGTCGACCGTGGTTTGCATCCCGAACTGGGAGGCTTAAAACTCACGCCGGGTGCGTGTGCGTGCATGCCCAAGATCCCGAGAGGAGAATGGAGGAGAAGGGATTGCGGCATGGCCATCCCCCCTGGGGAGTGATTTCTCACTTTCTGTCTCTCTGTCTGTCTGGCGAGCGCACGCGCCCTATAGCGAAAACCTCTCCAAAAAAAAAGAATAGCAGTGGTCATAACTTTTCATGGAAATATTTTGAGATATAGCCATTCTCTATCTCCACTAAAAGAAAACAAATAGGAAATATCATTACAGGAAGGAAGTCATTTCAGGAGTAGCTGAAAAAAAATCTTTGAGCCATGCCAAATATTGCTTAAGTGTCTTATGTGTATTAAATCCTCACAACAATCCTTGGGATGGGTACTATTACCACATGTTACATTTGGGTCTATGTGGTCGAGCAAGGATTTGAACCTAGGCAGTCTTCATTAATCTGTGTTTATCTTGGATTTGAGAAGACTGAGAATTTGGTATGAAAAACATTAAAGGGGGAAAGCAGTTCCAAATCAGAAAACAGAGAGGACAGAAGAGAAGAAGGCGAAGGAGAACGTGTCTGATTGGAATTGAGGCTGATGGGAATTAAGCACTGAGAAGGCAAAATGAACAAATTATGGCCTGTTAAGAGAAGACCATCGAGGGACCAGCAGTTAGCGTAATGGCTATGTCGCTGGACTCCCACGTAGTCGACCGCGGTTCGTGTCCCAGACCCGGTGGCTTGAACTCACACCGGGCGCGTGTGCGTGCATGCCCAAGATCCCGAGAGGAGAATGGAGGAGAAGGGATTGCGCCATGGCCATCCCCCTGGGGGGTGATTTCTTGCTTTCTATCTCTCTGTCTCTGTCTCTGTCTGGCGAGCGCACGTGCCCTAAAAAAAGACAAAAAAAAAAAAAAAAAAAAAAAAGAGAAGACCATCGATGACAGTCTGAGAAATAAAAGTGGGTTGAAATAACTTTGGCTCTTCCTTCAAAACCTGAACTATTCACATCACCAATGAAAAGAATCCTTATTTCTGGCTGAAATTACTGTCTAGATTTCATATTCAACCACTCTCTCTGAGATCATGGTTTGACTTCATGGGATGTCTGGAGTGGTATCCACTCCATTCCCTGACCCTTGACCTTCTTCTTTATTCACCTCATTGGGTTTTTAGACAGGATCTCATTGTATTATGATTCTCCTGCTTGACCTCTCAGTTGGCGCTACAGTCACGTGCCATCACACTCAGCTCTTTTGTTTTTGCTTTAATTTGCTAAGAGAGTGTGCATGCTTGTGGAGAAAGACAGAGAAAAAGAGAAGGAAAGGGAAAAAGCACCACCACTCCCCATGGGGGTGGTCATGCAATCTCTTCTCCTCCATTCTCCTATTGAGGTTGTGGGTGTCCATGCACATGGGCCCAGTTTGTTTTTCAATTTGCCATGTCTGGGACTCAGACAGTGCAGTTAGTTGTGTAGGACCCAGCATACTTAACCACCCTACCCAGCCGGCCCCACCCAACTCTTCGAGACAGAGTTTCTCTATGTTGCCCAGACCAGCTCAAACTCACAATCTTTCTGCCTTGCTCTCCTGAAGTGACTAAAATTACAAATGGCTACTATAACTGGAGACTGGAGGGAAAAAAACATAAAAAGATTTGGTGGGTCTAAAATAAAATTTACTCATGAGTGCGAAGAATATTATTAAAATAATGCTCATGAATATATTCTTCAGGACCAGCAGTTAGCATAATGGCTATGCGGCTAACCTCCCATGTAGCCCACTGAGGTTCAAGTCCGGGACCTGGTGGCTTAAACTCACGCTGGGCACATGTGCGTGCGTGCCCAAGATCCCAAGAGGAGAATGGAGGAGAAGAGATTGCGGCATGGCTGTCCCCCCTGGGGGGGGATTTTTTGCTTTCTGTCTCTCTGTCTCTGTCTTTCTGGTGATCGCCCATGCCCTATAGCATAAAACCTCTAAAAAAAATAGATAAAAAATATATATATTCTTTAACATAAGAATGATATACTTACAACAATATTACATTCAAAACTGTGTTCAGTAATATTTTGGTGAAAATTTTCTGAAATATCTTCCATCTACTGCAGCTTATTTTACACATTTAAACTTACAGACTAATTTCTTTCTTTATACAGTTTCCTTTCCAACATCCCTATAGCTCCAAATTCAAATCCTCTTTCCTTCACGTCCCAGTTCATATACTGCTTATACTATGAGCCTGTCTTTTCCTTTAAATCCACGTAGCAACATCGGTGCTTTTATTATGGCCAATCTCACTACCTGTATTGTGTCACAGTCATTGTGTACACATCTTATGGTGAAGAATTAAGACCATAAGTTCTTAGGCATTTTTGTTATTGTCGTATCTTTTTTTTTTTTTGAGAGTTTTTTGCTATAGGGCGCGTGCGCTCGCCAGACAGGCAGAGACAGAGAGACAGAAAGCGGGAAATCACCCCCAGGGGGGATGGCCACGCTGCAATCCCTTCTCCTTCATTCTCCTCTCGGGATCTTGGGCACGCACGCACACGCACCTGGCGTGAGTTTAAGCCACCGGGTCCGGGACTCGAACCTTATGGTGAAGAATTAAGACCATAAGTTCTTAGGCATTTTTGTTATTGTCGTATCTTTTTTTTTTTTGAGAGTTTTTTGCTATAGGGCGCGTGCGCTCGCCAGACAGGCAGAGACAGAGAGACAGAAAGCGGGAAATCACCCCCAGGGGGGATGGCCACGCTGCAATCCCTTCTCCTTCATTCTCCTCTCGGGATCTTGGGCACGCACGCACACGCACCTGGCGTGAGTTTAAGCCACCGGGTCCGGGACTCGAACCGGGTCGACTACGTGGGAGTCCAGCGACATAGCCATTACGCTAACTGCTGATCCCTACTGTTGTATCTTTGATATACCTGGTAACGTACTTTGCCCATGGTACATAATTCAGCAAAAGGCATAGATTATTTTGAATTCATTTATAGAGAAGATGGACGTACTTGCAAAGATCCTTTCAACCCTGCAGTTGTATGATTCGTGTAACTTCTGTGTATTATGCTTCCAAGTGACTGGTTTTAGAACCACAGAAAAGAAAGAGCACATTATGTAACACGTTAACCCCGGATCTAAGAGGGCTTGGGCGTAATGTTTACGCACACCAAAAAAAAAATCACCGAGAAGTCCAGCAGGCAAACATGTCGGTTTATTTGACTTTGGGAGGCATCAATGGAGCTAGGTTGATGGAGTCCTACCTCTGTGCAGGGAAGCTAGCAGTTTTAGAGTCGTCAAAGCAAGTCTGGGCATGCGTAGACATTTAGTCTCCTTGAACCCTTACAGGCTTATAATCAGCTAATAATGTCTGTTCAGGTGCCTGAATGCTGCACCTCATTATCGGGGGCTTATCTACTCCTCTGAGAACAGTCTTGGCCTGCAGCTTCTCCCTAAGGGGAGGGCAGAGGAAATTAGATATGGGGGGGATGAGCCATCCATGTCCAGACAAAACAGATTTAATGTTCAAGGGTTTTATTTTTCAAATAAACTCTTCCAAATTGTATTCATTTTCAAATGAGTGTAAGTATTCTTTGGCAAAATTTGCTGAACAAGTCTAAACTCAAAAAGACTAATATAGCAGGTCACAGATTATCTTTACTGTATGCTAAACAAAAAGTATACACTATGAGAGAGAAGAACTAATTTTCAGGATTAATCACTCCATCGTAAGCAGGGAGATGCCAAAATTGCATTCACCTAAACTAGAAGGAACTGCGAAATATTTTTAAAACATTCAATGGAGTTATCTCTCTGTGAGAGATTAGCAATGTATGATCAGAGAGTGGGATTTGGCCTGGAACATTGTAAAATATCTTTCAAATCCTGGGGACCGACGGTGGTGTACTAGTTACACCGCTGTACTGCCACGTGGCTGACTGCAGTTCAAGTCTCAGATCCGGCAGCTTAAAACTCATGCTGGGTGCCTGTGCACGAGTGCCCTAAATTCCAAGAGGAAAATGGAAGAGAAGGGATTGTGATATGGCCATCACCTATCGGGGGTGATTTCTTGCTTTCTGTCTGTTTCTCTCTGTCTCTCCAGTGGGTGCATATGTCCTAAAGCAAAAATCTCTCCAAGAAAAATTTTTTTTTCAAATCCTAATGAAGCAAAAAGTGTATCAAGGACTGCTAATGAGATTCTTGTATTAAAAAGAGTGTTCATTAATTTCCAAGATCATTATATTCCACTGTGTGCCAAAAGCTGTTTATTCATTATTTCTCCCATCCAAAGGAAAATAAGGTATTAACCTACATGAAATATATTTTATTCTAATAAGAACTACAAGTGTACGTTTTTACCCGTACACATCATGAAACAAATGACAGGTTTAGCAAAGATGCTTTTGAAGCGATCTGAGATATCTGAAAATGGAATGATTAATCATTTTTGTCCTGCGAGATTGAAGAAAACTTTGACGAGTAGGTGTCATTTAAATAAGAACATACAGAATGGGTAAGATTTCAAAAGGTGACGTTTCTGTGTGTTCTTGGTCTTGAGGAGGGTGAGAGCTGGTGGTGAGTAGAGTCCCAGCAAATTGCTGTCATTGGTATGAAGAGTTTGCTTCTAGATGTGAATATAGTAGATTGAAAATTGTCGCACACTCTTTTTTGCTCTTCCAATGAATAGGTAAATTGCAAGCTGATAAGTGGCTTTCTCTTTTGTGCGCTCTCTCTCTTTTTTTTGGGGGGGGGAGAGGCTTTTTTGCTATAGGGCGCATGTGCTCGCCCGACAGACAGAGACATAGAGACAGAAAGAGAGAAATCATCCCCCAGGGGGGATGGCCATGCCGCAATCCCTTCTCCTCCACTCTCCTCTCGGGATCTTGGGCACGCACGCACACGTGCCTAGCATGAGTTTTAAGCCACCAGGTCCGGGACGCGAACCGCGGTTGACTACGTGGGAGTCCAGCGACATAGCCATTACGCTAACTGCTGGTTCCCGTGCATTCTCTTTTTAAGAGAGAATTTTGATAAATATTTTTGTGCTGGTTGGAGAGACAGAGAGAAACAGAAAGCAAGAAATCATTCCCCTGTGGTATGGCCATGCTGCAATCCTTTCTCCTTCATTTCTCTCTTGGGATTTTGGGCATGCACACACATGTACCTGGTGTGAGTTTTTAGCCTTCAGGTCCTGGGCTTGAACTACAGTTGACTACAGGGGAGTCCGGTGATGTAGCCATTACACCATCTGCTGGTCCCAATAAGTGTTTTTCGTAAGCCACTAGATTTTGTAGTGGTTTGTTGTAGAGCAAAGGTAAATTGACAGGAGTCACGATTCAGGGCCTATAACGTGGTATTAAAAAATTCAGATTTTGGGACCAGCAGTTAGCGTAATGGCTATGTCGCTGGACTCGCATGTAGTCGACTGTGGTTCGAGTCCCGGACCCGGTGGCTTAAAACTCATGCTGGGCACGTGTGCGTGCGTGCCCTAGATCCCGAGAGAAGAATGGAGGAGAAGGGATTGCGGCATGGCCATCCCCCCTGGGGAGTGATTTCTCACTTTCTGTCTCTCTGTCTGGCAAGTGCATGTGCCCTATCACAAAAACAAACAAACAAACAAAGAAACAAAAAAACAAAAAAACTCTCCCCCCCAAAAAAATTCAGATTTTATTCTATAAAAAGTGGAGAGCCTTATGATAACTAATATAAATGATAAAGATAATTGTCTACTTGCCCCCAATCTGACACAGCAGACCAGTTATTAGCTAAGTGTGCTGTCTTGCGACTCCTTCCCTGGCCCTTGGGCTAGAGAGAGCAGCCTTTCATTGGGGCTTGTTTTGTCTCTATCTATTGCTGTTTCCAGGCACCTAGATTTCTAGCTCCAAATCTGGGACATGACATAAAAAACCCAGGGAATCCACCACCACGTTGCTTCTTACATTTCAATATCCCCAACCACCCTTTCTTCTTTTTCCAGTCTGACAGAGTGTTCTTAAATGTGTACATAATATCTAAAGTTTTGGTCATACGTAGTAGGAGAAATAGGAAAATGTATGTCTGCTCCATGTGCTCAGAACAACAAAAAAAATCTCAATTAACTTTATTTCCTTTTGTCATTTTATTATGCAATGTTCCCACCTGAACTAGCAATGGGAACATATTTTGTCAGAAATTGGGTATCGCGATCAGCAGGTGGCATGGTGGTTAAGGCGCTGGACACTCCCACATGGCCGACCAGGGTTCGAGTCCTGAATCTGGTGGCTTGCTTTCTCACTTCCTCTCTCTCTCTCACTCTCAACCTCGGTCTCTCTCTGGTCAAATTAACAAATAAATGAATGAATAAATAGAGTAAAATAAATAATTATTAAAAAGAACAATGTTTGAAAAAGAAGAAAAAATTGGGTATCTACTGGACAAGAATAGTCAACTTCGGCTCCTACTTCAGTGTTTTTTTCTTTTATCTTTTTTTTTTTTTTTTACTTTTGGTGACCATTAGATTTTATCACCAGATTCTTTGGAAAAGGAGTCTTATATGCCAATTTTCGCCCAATTTATCTTTAAATTTTGGTGTCTCCTTTCGTCCAGGGGACAATCTCTATTCTAACTGCCTCCCTTGATCCCTACCAGAGACTAGCCAGATTCTAGAAAACATGGTGGTTTGTGAGAATCACGGTATAAGCCTTCTCTCAAGGGTAGTATCTGCTAATTTGTACTTTATGAACATGTTCTTGACTTTTAAGTCAGATGTATGGTATATGGAAAGTGCTCAATAGCCCACTACTGAAGTGAGTTCCTTTATATACCGTGGTTTTGAATCCTTATTCCAATTTGGTAACCAGTCCTGTGAGGCAGGGGCTGGGCAGGGCCACAGCTATAAAACACCATGAATACCAGGTGACCGACAGGAGAAGATTGCCAATTTGTGCTGAGCCTGCAGGCGCTGGGGCTGGGGCTGGGGTAGACTGTGGAGTCAAGACACTGTTGGAATGCTGTTTCTCTGTCTCTTTCTGTTTCTCTTCCTCATAGAAGAAAATAAGTAAATACATTTAAAATGAAAAGGACTACAGACTAAATATGCTCCTTGGCATCACTTTTCTTAGGCTGTAGATATATGAAGATCTGAACACGTCCGCTGTTACCAAATTCTTTCTCTTTTGATTCTATTTGAATTTTTGTGTTGAGGACAACAGAGGAAGGTACTTTTTGAGAGACATATCTCTCTCACAAGGAGAATCACTTGTATAAATTGCATTCTCTAGGCTCCTTAGCCAACTGGTTTCCACTTAAATTGGGCAAATGGAAGGCATTGGTGGGAAATTAGAAGGAAGGAAGTAAGACACTAATTTTCCCTCTCTTTCTTGGCTTTGGGAGGCATCTTTGAGTTTTTTTGTTTTGTTTTGTTTTGTTTTTTGAGAGGTTTTTTTCTATAGGGCGCATGCGCTCGCCAGAGAGACAGTGAGAGACAGAGAGATAGAAAGCGAGAAATCATCCCCCAGGGGGGATGGCCACGCTGCAATCCCTTCTCCATTCTCTTCTCAGGATCTTGGGCATGCACGCACACGCGCCCGGTGTGAGTTTAAACCAGCGGGTCCAGGATTCGAACCGTGGTCGACTACATGGGAGTCCAGTGACATAGCCATTACGCCGCTAACTGCTGGTCCCAACAAAAAAACTTTCTTTGGAGGCATCTTTGAAAGTGACAGTGACTCCTTAGAGGCTGTAAGTCTACCAAACAGCTTGTCCCTCTTACTTCCAAATGGCCCATGTGGTAGTGCTGGTCCCTGGAATCTGGAATGCCTACCACCTTGCTTTCCACCTCCAGCTTCAGTAGTGTTAGTGTTGTTTCCTTTGATGATAGCATTTAACTCTTCTTTATGATATTATCCCTAAAATCACATAGACCGTAAGTGGCAGAGGCGGGATTTGAATTTAGCAACCTAGCCTCCAAATTCTATACATTCCCCAGTGTATTGCAGCTACCTGAAGCCACATTGGGACTGTCAACCTTTCCCGAACGAAATGCAGAATGTGAGAGTAGCTCTTTTCCTAAAGCCTGATAAATAATTCAAAACAAATCAAGTATGTGGGTTTTCTTTAATAGGCAACTTCGGATAATTTTTCATATAATGGTAGAGTTAAAAATGTAAAAATTCATTTATAAATTGGACCTTGTGTGTGCGTGTGTTTTTAACTTAGAGTTGGTAATGTTCATTTCCCTGTATTATGCTGAAAAAAATTGATACCACAAGTGCTACTCAGCTTCTATTTCAGCTAACCACAGAGGAGACTGAGTTCTATTTGAAGATATTTTTACTCCCCTTAGGATATATTTTAGTGAAATTTCATTTTATGTATTTCGTGGAAATTATAAAGGCAAAGTTTTGTGGCTTACAGTAAGAAATTATATAGATCTATGATCAGGAAGAAACCGCTTTTAATAAAGGCTGACTTTTTAGATTATTATAATAAAAGCTGACTTTTTAGATTGTTAGTGACATTTTTGTCTCTTGATTTGTAAGAGGTAACTTCCCAATTGTTTTTGGAAAGGCTTTTAATCTGGATGTAATCTAAAATAAAACGTTAGTGGATTCTCAAATGAGGTCTTTTTCTTTTGTGAGTTCAAGGTTTATTAATCAATAGCAAAGCTATCTGGTACTGACTCCATACCCATCTTGAATTATGTTGAAACTTGTGAACATGAAGTCTGAACAGGCCATTCGACAGACTGGAGTTTTACAGAAAAATTGAAGACACTCCAACAATTGAATGTATTTAAAGAAGAGTCCATAGAAACCAAGGAATTCTACTACATTTTCCCTTTTTTAATAAATACATAAAGCTCTTTACCATTTCCCTCAATTATTTTGATTAACATGATAATAGGATCTTTCAGATGATCGTTATATACCCATTTTCACAACCTGATGTGAAAGACTCATTTCACAGAAATAATCATGACTAGCATTTAATAGATGAAGTTCGGTGCCATAACACAACAGTATAAGGTATATTTACACCATCTTAACACACAGAAACACCATACACATACACAAAAAAATCACACGTCCAGAACAAAGAAAAGTCAATCTTCTAGCCAGCTTAACATTTATAGGCTGTGCCTAAAACTTTTTTTTTTTTTTGGCTTTTTTTTTTTTTTTTGGCTTTTTTTTTTTTTTTTGGCTTTTTTTTTTTTTTTTGGCTTTTTTTTTTTTTTTTGGCTTTTTTTTTTTTTTTTGGCTTTTTTTTTTTTTTTTGGCTTTTTTTTTTTTTTTTGGCTTTTTTTTTTTTTTTTGGCTTTTTTTTTTTTTTTTGGCTTTATTTTTTTGTAATTTTTTTCTTTCCAAGCAACAAACAGATCGTCCCTATTTCTTGTGATTTATTTGTAGCATTGTGCTCATGCAAAAATAATACTTTTTTTTTTATTGCATTAACAGTTAAACAGTTTCGGATTTGGATCCTAACACCGTCACCTAAAATTTGACTTAACTGTTGCTTCATCTATATCATCATTTTAGTTGGTGTGATGTGATGATCTGTTTTCCGTGAGTTACAGAATGTCAAACAGGTCCGGTTGACCATAATCATTTCAAATATCAAGATGCTAAGCTTCTTGATCATGCACGTTTTATTTGCATTCTTGCAAAATAGTTTGAATTGGATACCTCATTTTGATACAACATTTATTGGTTTCATTTTTTTCCTCTTTTATAATGTTTTTAAAAACAACAACAAAAGAATGAAAGAAAATACTGTCCCACATCCACTGTTCACAATAAGAGCAGCAAAGATCACACCGACCATATGATGTCAGTCAGGTGGTGACGTCAGTCAGGTGGTGACGTCAGTCAGGTGGTGACGTCAGTCAGGTGGTGACGTCATAGTAAACACCGCATGTCATTGAAATTCTACGGAACGGGAGCAGCACTACAACCCGTACTTCTGCAGCAGTTCGGATTGCCACTGGCGTTTGCGCTCTGGAAAATAATCCGGAATGTGGATTTTTTTAAAATCCTGAATACATTTTTTCATTTCTTCTTCCACACTTAACTTCTCACAGACTTTCTTTTTGGAAAGATTGGTTTCCCGGGACTTGCTGATGAGTGTCTGAAAGAGTTCACTGTTTCTGCGTTTGTCTGGTGGGGGCATCCATTGCACGGGTGCCTTTTTGGAAGGGCGATCCAGGGTTAAGGTGTTCGGTTGGTGAGCTGCTGCCTGCTGGGCGCTGGGTGCGTTCTCCTGGGGCGTGCTGGCCTCCGAGTGGCTGTCACAACTGGAAGTGGAGAGCTCATTACAGGAAGTCCCACTTTCACTTCCTTTATCTGTGGCTTTGTCATGTTTCCTGTCTTCATGTTCCTGTTTAGGTGACACTATTTTCTGAGGTGGTCCTAAAAAAAGAGGGGGGAGAAAGAATAGAAGACCTGAATAGAAAGTGGGCGGATCAAATGACATAAAATAGATTTTGTTTTACATCGAGAACATTATCTTGTCGCACTTGTCTAGGTTTGAGGATGAAAAAAAACATTTATCTTAGGAAAAATTCTGCTTGTCGCACTTGTCTAGGTTTGAGGATGAAATAAAACACTGAGAGCCTTTAATGGATACTGAAACAATGAAGTCTGAGATGGCTGCTTAATGAGCATTTCTGTTATACCAGGTCATCAATAGCTTTAGGGTGAAGAGTTTTTTTTGTTGGCACCAGCAATTGGCATAATGGCTATGTCACTGGACTTCTATGTAGTCGACTGCGGTTTGAGTCCCAGACCCGGTGGCTTAAGCTCATGCCGGGCGCATGTGCGTGCGTGCCCAAGATCCCGAGAGGAGAATGGAGGAGAAGGGACTGTGGTGTGGCCATCCCCCCTGAGGCGTGATTTCTCGCTTTCTGTCTGTCTGTCTCTGTCTTCCTGGCGAGCACATGCACCCTATAGCAAAAACCTCTCCAAAACAAAAAAAAAAAAAAACCGGTTTTTTGCTATATTAGTTACTTGCTTCTGGAATTTGAAAATGATATAGATAAATGTTTGCTAGTCCTGGATCTGTCTCACTGGACAGTTCGGTGCTGCCCTGGCCACTGTGTTAGATGTCCTTTGTGTGTGTGTGTGTGTGTGTGTGTGTGTGTGTGTATACACATAGCCACTGTAAAAGCAGGCAAGCGCCTTCTCTGGATTTTACAAAGTAGCAGTATTTTCCAGGCCCTGGGGTGCAATAACATCACTTAGGCTTCCAAATGGAACTCTGCTTTCAATCTTATCCTACATCTTAATCTTACGTCTTGTCTATTTCCTTGGAATGAATTATGAAAGTGCTGCAAGATATATATATATGGCTTAATATTATGGTGAGAAAACATAGTTGAAATATAGTGTTCTCTTAAAATACAAGGCTTACTATTTGAAGTAAAGTACCTAGGAGGACCATTTTCAGAAAGTGATAGTTTCCCGAGATAATGATTTCAAATACACAAACAGTTTATTTTCAAGAAGGATCATACGTTACTCTCCTTGACTCCACTGTGGGATTTGAACCTCCATTTAACATTTATCGAACACTACCATACACCCACAACTATAATAAAACCTTGATTAAATGGAGCCTAACCATTTAGAGACATAAGTTACCCAAATCTTATTTTTTTCCCTATAGTCAACTTTTAGGAACAAGCTGTATAAATCAGAATGGAAGGAGGAGGGTGAAAGGCATCGCTATTTTTTAAATACTTGCCCAGGAGGTTCTGTGTCGTCAGAGTTGAGAATAATTGGTCTATTTCAGGGATGTCAACCTTGGCTGAATATTGAAATACCTGAAAAGCCTTAGATTGGTGATGCCTTGGAACAAACCCCAAACATCCTGTTTAATGAGGTGTCACCTAGCTAGCAGATCAGTGAGTATAGGTCCAGATCATTTCAGTGTGCAGCAAAGGTTATAAACTATTGTTCAGCTGTGTATATATATATCACATATATTCTATTATTTCCATTATATTAGGCTGCTGGAAAAGTCAAGACATATTTTTCCAGTGTTTTTCTATGCAAAAATGCATCATGACTTTTCCAACAATCACACACACACACACACACACACACACACACAGAGGTAATTAATAACTGCCATGGATAGTTTATATTACTCAGAAAGATGAGGAAGAAAAAAAAGAAATACTTTTCCATAAAGGCACCTACTACGTGCAGCGAACAGCTGATTGCTGTCACCAATTTTCCTGTTTGAAATCAGAAGAAACAAAGTTTGCTAGCAAATACTTTGTGGCATGTGGGGACACGTTTAAGAGAGAGAATCTGAGGTGTGGGGACATGCTCTGAGCAAACACCACCTGCTCTTTTGAGGTTTGGCAGAACCTTGTAACTTGTCTTTCCCTGACCTTGGCTGCAGACAGAGAAAGGGTGGAAATGACTAGGGGCGTTCCAACAGACACATCTGATGGACTTCAAGAAACATCTTGACCCCAATTAGTAAAGTCCAGTCCCTGCCCTGCATCTGAAAGGTTCTTTAGCCTTCTCTGGGTGTGGTGGTGCACTCCTTATGGAGAAGTTCTTTAGCTCCTTCCCCACACCTCACAGCTAGTTCTCTGCATTAGGAAAGAAGATGAGACTTTCTCTTGATGGGATTATCACCAAGGGATACACCTTGCCCCTGGTATGACTAAACCCATATAGATTTGTTAATTGCTTCTTATTGTCTGTAACCTGGCAACCAATCTATGAAGTATCATGAAACATACATGTGTAATGTCTCCTTGTACTATAAATAAAGACGTCCAGTTCATCTGGGCGGGACAAGTTGCTTGGGCTACCTAGGCTCAGGCTGCCTGTGTCCATTTCCACTCTATGCCTTTGTCTCATTCTTCCCAATTCCCAGGTCCTGGCAAGATGGAGGGCTTTTTCTTTCTCGTCTTCTTTCTCTTCCTCACCATCAGTCCTTTGATCATGATTCAGCCAGACCCAAGCCCTGGGGTGGATGCCGACAGTGGAGTAGGAATAAAGGTATTAAAAAGCTTTTTGACTTTTTGGAATGATGGAAGTATTCTATATCTCGATTGCAGTGTTGGCTATATGACTATACATGTGTGTGAGAACTGATAGAACTGCATACCTAAAACAGGTGCATTTTTCTAGAAATACCACCTCTCTCTCCAGATTCCATTAAACTAAGGCTTGCTCCTTCAGGATGGCAAGCATTAAACTTACCCACCATAGCCCTAGGGTATTGCTCACACTGTTGCAAATAATCAATATTAAACTCTCAAATTACCCAAATGGGTGTATCCTCTCTTTCTTCCTGGGTCCCAGACTGAGACCCACCCTAGCCACCAGCCATGCCCGCCACTGACTAGAGGGGTGTATTCTAAAGAATTGTTCTTTAGTGGCACCAGATTTCAGTGACAATAATATAGAAAAAATCCTAAGTTCAGAGTCCGACTGACTTGAATTCAAATTCTGACTCTCTAACAAACACAAGCCTTGTGACCTTGAGTAAGACACTTAGGCCCTCTATACAACTTGGTGGAATGACCTTCCTCATAGGTTATTTTGAGATTCAATGATATATCAAATAGAAGGGTCTGGCATAATGATTCTCAGCCATGCGAGCATAACAAAGAATATCCATGGGATTTTTCAAATGAGCATATGTTCATACCAATCCCTGGAGAGTTTATTTCATTGTGCTAAGGATTTATATATACGTGTTTAGATGGAGGTGAAAGTTGTGGAAGAGACGTAGCATCTGTTTATCTAATTATCTCTATGGCTGAGTGTGATTCAAAGCAGGCATGAAACTCACCACATGGATACAACCTAGGATATGAATAAATGTTTTTTTTTTTTTAATCCGTCCTGTCAACCTTCTGCTTTACTTTAACCAAAAATCTCTATCAGAGGAACTTACAATTTTCATTCCTAACAATGACTAAAGGATTAAACTGCAAATACCTGAGCAAATCAATTTACATTTAAGGATAAACGAGTAATGAGAAAAATCATTTCCTATTAACAGGCAAGGGGGATACAGCATTAGATAGAGAGAGCCAAGGTGAAAATCGTAACATCAAAGTGGAAGACAGTATAAAAAGAAGATGCCCGATAGCATCAAAGCAAATGTTGCATTCTGGAGAGAAAATGGCTTATGACAGATACCAGAGTGGACAAGGTTATACAAAGTCCATGTGTCATCTAAGTAAATTACATACACTCATTATGCCCAATGACTTTAGCATTTATTTATTTATTTGAGATCTGATCTTATTTATTTCTTTCTCATAAAAATCTTATTTTTGACTGGATTCAGACTTAGAAGTAGAAGCTCTCAGAGAGGACAGCCTGCGTCTCTTTGCAATCTGTTCTTGGCGTTTTTCTTTAGCCTCCTTCATTCTCTTGGCCAAAAGTTTAGCATTTATTGAGTAAAGATAAGGCCTCCAATACACACACACAACACAGAAACTACACAACAGAATGCAGCTTGTGTGTCAAGGATACTGACTGCTCTTCTCCTGCAGGACGGAAGCATAAGGAGGGCTTCTTTGAAGAAGGTATCAGTGAGACCAGCAGTTAGCGTAATGGTTATGTCACTGGACTCCCATGTAGTCGACCGTGGTTCGCGTCCCGGACCCGGTGGCTTAAAAAATCACGCTGGGCGCGTGTGCATGCATGCCCGAGATCCTGACAGGAGAATGGAGGAGAAGGGATTGTGGTGTGGCCATCCACCCGGGGGGTGATTTCTCACTTTCTGTCTCTCTGTCTCTCTCTCTCTGTCTGTCTGGCCAGCGCACGAGCAAAACCTCTCCAAAAATAAAAGGCATCAGTGAATTCAGCCCACAGTTTTGTGCTGAATGACTATGTAAAGAATCTTGCAATGGTTTGGAAGGGGCACGAACACGGGTACGAGGAACTCCATTCTGCTGAAACTCACAGGTTACTCTAGCTCAAGGGGGAGAGGACAAAACATGCAGAGAAAAAGAATGCATCTTGTGTGGCCGAGGATCCCTGTAATTTTCTGGGAAGCCAAGCTAAGATTCATTTCACATCAAATGGGGCCGAACTAAATTCTTTGCAGTTCGTTTTCTGTTTGTTTGTTTTTCTCGTAAACTCTTTTTCCATCTGGCTATACTTTTTATCACCTACATCCTTTTCTTTCCCTCCCACCTCCAAGGACAAAATAAGCCGGATCAGAGCATGGTCAGAAATACAATCTGTTTTATGGTATTTCATAATTGTTAATATTTCAAAATGCTTGGGACATTTGAAATATCTCTCTGTGGACTTTAAGATCTATAAGGAAATGGGAGTAAGGCCCTGAATTTACTATGGTTTTGAAAGCTACTTGAAGGGCTGGCAGGTGGCATGGTGGTTAAAGGTGCTGGACTCCCACATGGCTGACCTCGGTTTGAGTCCCAGACCTGGCGGCTTGCTTTCTCACTTTCTCTCTTACTCTCTCTCTCACTCTATCCCTCTATGGTCAAATAAAAATAAATAAATAAATAGATAAAGATAAATAAAATAATTTAAAAAAAAGAGAGCTACTTGAAAGAGAAAAACTTATAATTGCTATACACATGAATAGAAATGAACAAACATATATACTTTTATGTTTTCTTTTCCCTATTTAATAAGCTTTCTTTAGGTCATGTAGACTCCCAATCAAACCAAATAAGAGGTTTATATTATGCTGTAAAGGAAATTCCTGAACTTGATTATGTCCATGTCTCTGACTACATGGAATCATACAGAGGCAAATCATTAGGGATGACTAGCAGTCCCCTTTTAATTTATGCTAACTTTTTGTTTGATATGGTTTTGCCATAGGGCACATGTGCTTGCCAGAGACAGTGAGAGGGAAATGAGAAATCGCCCTCCAGAGGGGATGGTGACACCATAATCCTTTCTCCTCTATTCTTTTCTTGAAATTTAGGGCATGCATGCACACATGCATAATTGTCCAGTGTGAGTTTCAGGCTGCCTGGTCTAGGACTCAAACCACGGTTGGCCATGTGGGAGTCCGGTTCCTTCACTATACCACCTGCTGGCCCTTGCCAACAAATTTTTATTGCTTTTAGATTAAGGATACTTTAAATCATTATTGATAACATTGGATTCAAAATGGGACTAAAATTCAACTGAGAGCGATTGATGTGCTTTTTTATGACATGAAATGGAGAAAAAGAAATTCAGAGGACGTAACAATTTGC
The DNA here is from genome assembly GCF_000334495.1 of Tupaia belangeri chinensis. NCBI lineage: Eukaryota > Metazoa > Chordata > Mammalia > Scandentia > Tupaiidae > Tupaia > Tupaia belangeri. Next base: position 1,208,267 of record NW_006208732.1, read on the forward strand.
TGCAGTTGCCTAGTTTTCCTGTGGATGCCTGATAATCATAGGCTTCCAAGGATAATTTAAAACTTTAATTTTACATCATTTTATTCAGTGACTCAAAGCCACATAAAATGCCTTAAGCATCAGACAAATGATCATTTAAATATCACTAAGTACTATATATATTGGAATGCATGACTGTTAGAAAGTTCTCTGTGTCTCTTCACTAGTAATAAAATCAAATATATACATGAATGAATACTAAAAGCATTTTGTTCTGTTAGAGCTCCAATCAGATTTGGCATTAAAAAAAAAGAGAGAGGGAGAATAGGGGACCAGCAGTTGGCGTAATGGCTATGTCGCTGGACTCCTATGTGGTCAACTGCAGTTCGAGTCCTGGACACGGTGGCTTAAACTCACGCCATGGGACGTGTGCGTGTGTGCCCAAGATCCCAAGAAGAGCATGGAGGAGAAGGGACTGCGGTGTGGCCATCCCCCCTGGGGGGTGATTTCTCACTTTCTGTTTTTCTGTCTCTCTGTCTTTCTGGCGAGCACACGTGCCCCATAGTGAAAACATCTCAAAAAAAAAAAAAAAAAAAAGAGAGTAAATGCATTTTGGTGATCTGATCAGCTAGGCTTTCTTCTATGCCTAAAAAAGTCATCACTAATTATTATAGCATAAGGAACTAACAAGTGAATAAGCAAATCTCATACCTATCTAAGATTTATTTTCAAAAAAAGTTAATTTCTTGGAAACGTTCAATACATCTACCTTTTAACTTTCAACTATTGGGACAATTAATCAACATTTGGCAATTTGCAGTGAGAGAGACGAGAATTTTCATCCAGGAATGTTGCATCCATTGGGAATTCTCGGTGGAAAATGGAACCCTACCAACAAATCGGCTACCTAGGTTTTTTCTTATTTATTTATTTTAGAGAATTTTGTGATAAGGCACATGCACTCAACAGAGTCAGAGACATAGAGAGTGAGAAATCATCTCTCAGGGAGATGGCCATGCTGAAATCCCTTCTCCTCTATTCTCCCAGAATTTTGGGCATGCACACACATACACCTGGCATGAGTTCCAAATCTCCAGGTCAAGGGCTCAAACCATCATTGACGAAATGGGAGTCCAATGCCTTAACCACTATGCCACCTGCTAGCCCTGGTCAAAACTATTTTTTGAAATAAATACTCAAAATTGAGTTTTAAAAAACATTTGGTAGACCCACACTTACATGCACACGTATGTGCATACGTACGTGGTATACTGATTTATTATGCTCACATTTTTAACATTGTGAGAAAAACCTTAGAAGACCAGGGTTTGAGCCAGACTGTCACTTAGCAAGTACTGTGTGCCAGTCATATAACCTCTCAAATATTTGGTCCTTGTTGGTTAATATTTTGAGTTGGCTCTAAGTTTCTTTATATCTTAAAATTGTATAATTCTAAGTGATGTAATGAATAGGAATGGGTTCTCCAAGCTGTAAAATTTTAATCAAATATTAGACATTAAAAGGCTACCATGAATAGAAATGACCTCTTAGAACATGGAAACCAATTCAATTTTCACTACTTTGCGGAATTTCAGGGTTCAAAGATAATTTTCTACAAGCTCACGGATAAAAAGTATAGTCTTAGAAGACATTATCAGCTTATGTCTGTTTAATTATATCCACTGTACTTTTATTGCTAAAATGCCCAAAGACAGATGATACTTCAGGTTCATAGTGCAGAGAGTCTGCAACTCATTTGACAGTTCAACAACTTAGTACATTTATTTTGGGGGGCAAGCTACTTCTTTTGGCCTTAGTTTCCTCATACTTAAACTTCAAAGAGTTGCAACAAGGTTTAAATGAATGAACACATGTTAGGTCCTTTGAGTGAGTCTGGCATGTCTTAAGTAAATGCTCCAAAACATTAATTATTATTACTCAACATAAATACACATGTGCGGGGGGTAGCAGGTGACATGGTGGTTAAGGATCTGAATCCCACGTATTCCACTCCATGGTTTGAGCACTGGTCTCACAGTTAGTGTACTAGACTTGGTGGTGTGAAAATTACATGGGGCACGTGTGTATGTGTGCCCAAAAACCACGAGAGGAGAATAGAGGAGAAGTGATTGCAGTATGGCCATCCTTCCTGGGGCATGATTTCTCACATTCCCTCTCTGTCTCTCTCAGGTAAGCACATGCACCCTAAGCAGTGCCTCTTTGCAGTGGCATGCATGCTAAGCCTTTGTGTTCTGTAGACTGGGACCACATGAAAGACCACATGTAACTCCCAGTCCAAGCTAAAGGTGTGGCACAGTGGTGGTGTGCACCCATAATCTCAGTGACTTAGGGAGGTTGAGGTAGGAGGATCAAGACCTTGAGGCTGGCCTGGGCAACAAATCAAGACCCTGTCTATAAAAGAGACCAGTGTGGGTATGCCTTTACAGTCCCAGCTGGGAGGCTGAAGAAAGAGGGTCAAGATATCAAGACATGGTTGGAAGAAAACAAACAAAATTCAAAAAAAAAAATTGAGAGTACTGATGGAAGAATCCAGATATTTCCATTTTAATTTTGGCACTGAACATATTACCTATATGCATCTGACTTACAGTCAAGTCTTTTAGCTTCTTTAGTTCTCAATTTTTTATTGATTAAAAATGATTTAAAATGGGACCAGCAGTTAACATAATGTCACTGGACTCCCACGTAGTCAACCGCGGTTCGAGTCCCGGACCCAGTGGATTAAACTCACGCTGGGCGCGTGTGCGTGCGTGCCCAAGATCCCGAGAGGAGAATGGAGGAGAAGGGATTGTGGTGTGGCCATCCCCCCTGGGGGTGATTTCTTGCTTTCTGTCTCTCTGTCTGTCTGTCTAGCGAGCACATGCACCCTATAGCAAAAACCTCTCCAAAAAAAAAAAAAAAAGATTTGAATTGTTTAATTTTTGGGGGGGAGAGATTTTTGCTATAGGGCGTGTGCACTCACCAGACAGACAGAGAGAGACATAGAGACAGAAAGCGAGAAATCACCCCCCAGGGAGGATGGTCACACCACAATCCCTTCTCCTCCATTCTCCTCTCAGGATCTTGGGCATGCACGCACACGCGCCCGGCGTGTGTTTTAAGCCACCGGGTCTGGGACGTGAACCGCGGTCGACTACATGGGAGTCCAGCGACATAGCCATTACGCTAACTGCTAGTTCCCGTAAATTGGTTTTAATATTAAATTTAACATAAAAATAATGAAAAATGAAATTAAAATAGTAATACCTACTAGTCACATGGCTGTGGAAAGAATCAAATGAGAAAATAAACGTGCAAGCAGTTTGTAACCTGTACCACTCTACATAAGGTAAACTATCATCAGTGTATGGTCTAGAGTCATCTACTGTGTATATCTGTAGATTTGCGAGGCTATTAAGTATTACATTTTCATATCTAAAAAAGAATTCATTTAAGAAAATAAAACACAAAGGCCCTGTTATGAGTTATCAACATTAAAAACATTACATTAACTAAAATAAAACGAATGAAAGGTATAATAATGGAATGAAATCTTTAAAACTCAGCCAAACGATAAGAGGCTTTTGATTAATTTCATTAGGTTTTATCGCATTCAAGAAAAAAGGAGGAAGCGGGAACCAGCAGTTGGAGTAATGGCTATGTCGCTGGACTCCCACGTAGTGGACCGCGGTTCGTGTCCTGGACCCGGTGGCTTAAAACTCACGCTGGGCGCGTATGCGTGCGTGCCCAAGATCCCGAGAGGAGAATGGAGGAGAAGGGATTGCGGCGTGGCCATCCCCCTTGGGGGGTAATTTCTCGCTTTCTGTCTCTCTGTCTCTCTCTGTCTGTCTGGCGAGCACATGCGCCTTATAGCAAAAAACTCTCCAAAAAAAAAAAAAATTGAAAAAAGGAGGAAGACACAGCTTTTCCCAGTCATTTGAGTAGACAGTGCAGTACAGAACTAAATGTCAACACTTTTGTCCTTAAAAAAGCCACATGATTTCTGGGTATTTCTGACTGTGGGCGTGTTCAATAAGAGTATTTTTGTAAGTTTTTTTTCTTTTGAATACACAAGCATTTCCAGATGAAGTCTAATGTGTACAACTGCACACGTGAAAAAATCTTTTATTTGAATCTCTTTAACCTGCCTAGTGATAATTTAAAAAAAAAAAAAAAAGCAGTATAATGTGTCTGAAACAGGCACAATTCCCAGAAGGGAAATTACCCTTTAACAGTATTAAACTCAACGGTGTGCAAATGGTTATGGCGATACTCGAACAGAATGAACCAATGCATCTTAAATATTAGCGCTGCATGTTTGTAGGCATTAAGCAGTTGAATAAGAGGGGGAGGGCTCCATTTTGTTTCCACAAACATTTGTCGGGCACCTGCTATGCGTCAATCCTAGGATGAGTCACAGGGGGAGGGACACAGGCGCATGCATACATGCGTGTCCACATCCACCGTCCCTCATACCAAGTGGTTCAGGCTTGCGGTGACAAGTGTGAATCTAACTAGAGATTGAATAGGATACGTGGGGGGTAGGGGGGGGATAGGAAGTAAAATGTGACAGGAGGGAGCTGAGTGGGAGTAATTTTTAGTCTGTAAAATTCCTACACTACATTGAAAATCGAGAGGTCAAACAGATGTGCTCATCTTAGACTAAAAGACTGTCTGAAGCCAGCAGAGGCAGTAACACAACGCTTCGCCATGCCAAGGCCATCTGGGAGGGTTCTGGGCCTGTGTCCTGAGGTCCCAGCACACGAGTCCCTTGCATACCAGGTATACACGCATGTGCCTATGATCCAGCATGAGGCAGGGGACAGGATCGCAGAAGACCCTGTTGGCCAAGTTCCTGTCTCTCTTTCTCTCTACTCCTCTCATAGAATAAATAAATACATTTTTCAAAAAGACTCTTTGACACTCTTGAAATTAATTTATATCTAAGGAAAATTTAACTCATTTTTATGTTTTCTCTCATATCCGATCATATTTTTTAAAAGAACTATTTGATTTAACTTTATTTATTTTACTTACCTATTTTAATTTGACCAGAGAAGGATAGAACAAGAGAGAAAGGAGAGACAGAGAGGGAAAGTGGGAAAGCAAGCCACTAGGTCCAGGACTTGAACCGCAGTTGGTCATGTGGGAGTCTGGCACCCTTAACCACCATGCCACCTGCCAGCCCCAATATCTGATAATATTTCTTAACCACTTCGATGAGTGAAGAAGAATGAAAAAAGAAAAAGGAAACAAATAAGCTTAATCTGAGAAGGAGAGCCTGTTAGGGTTCTCCTTCATCCGCACTGACCACTACTAAGCCATCCTTCTTCCCATGTCCCCTGTTGGCTTTTGCTGTACTCACTCATTGATGGTGTGTCTCCCAGTCACAAGTGCAAGCTCCTTGCTGCAGAAACTGTCATGGCTTCTGTCCGAGTACGTGCTTAACCAAATGAATAAAGTGATCTTCACTCCCCTCAATTTCTATAGCGTCTACTGTTGATTACACTAATCACTCCCTACTGAACACTCACCACCTTTTCTGTGACTCACGTTCACCTATTTGATCACAGAGAGTAAGAATGCTCCCACCATCCCCACACAGACAGTGGGCCCAAGTCCACACCTGCAGTGTCACATTTTTCTCAAAAATAATTTGAGAAAATGATGGGGTCAGAGATGGCATGTTTCCTTGTTTTCCTCAGAAAGTTCAGGAGAAGGGGGACCAGCAGTTAGCGTAATGGCTACGTTGCTGGACTCCCATGTAGTCGACGGTGGTTCGAGTCCTGGACCTGGTGGCTTAAAACTCACACGGGGTGTGTGTGCGTGCGTGCCCAAGATCCCGAGAGGAGAATGGAGGAGAAGGGGTTGTGGCGTGGCCATCCCCCCTGAGGGGTAATTTCTTGCTTTCTGTCTCTCTGTTTCTCTCTGTCTTTCTGGCAAGCGCACGCACCCTATAGCAAAAACCACTCCCCTCCAAAAACAAAAAGAAAAAAGAAAGTTCAGGAGAAGGCTGATTTATCACTGAATAAATAATACTAGTAAAGTGAATAAGCAAATGCAATGTAGTGAGACAAAGTATGTGAGGAAAAAAATATAATTTGATCAATGGATGCTACTATTTCACTAAAAAATTCACATGCTGCAACATTGTAATGGGACTAAGAGGGTAAAAACTAGACAAGGCCTTTGGAAAAGATTAGAAGCAAGGAGCTCAGGGACCAGCAGTTACCATAATGGTTATGTTATTGAACTCCCATGTAGTCGACTATGATTCGAGTCCCAGACTCGGCTTAAAAACTAATGCTAGGCGCGTGTGCACGCATGCCCAAGATTCTGAAAGGAGAATGGAGGAGAAGGGATTGTGGCATGGCCATCCCCCCTGGGGGCTGATTTCTCGCTTTCTGTCTCTCTGTCTCTCTCTGTCTTTCTGGCGCGTGCACGTGCCCTATAGGAAAAATCCTCTACCAAAAAAAAAAAAAAAAAAAAGAAAGAAAGAAAGAAAGAAAGAAAGAAAGAAAGAAAGAAAGAAAGGAGCTCAGGGTGCGGACCCCTTGAGTGAGTTCTGCTGTGTTTAAAGGAGATGAAATTACAGCAGAGCAGAGACTCAGGGATAGCTGCTCTCCTCTGCTCCTGCCCTCCTGACATGCTCAGAAGTTTGCCCGCCAGATATGACCGGTGGACCTCGGAACTCCAAACCAGAAACTGCATAAAGCTCTATTTTTATAAATCACTCAGTTTCAGATAGCTTCTGAACCAGCAACAAAATGGATTAGAACAATAGAGCACACATTGGGAAAGGGTTCCATGAGTAATCTACTATCTTCCTTTCAGAGAATCACACCCTGTTGCCCATGTTGCTTTCACGTTAACATCTTTCATTCCCACATCTGGATGTGCTTCTCTGTGATTTTTGACTCTTTTAATGAATGACCCGTAGCCGTTTGTTTTCATTTATCTCAAAGTAGCCTATTTTGTCTTAAATATAATTATTTCTGTACTCATTTTAAACTTCATTCCTGTGTTCTGCCCCTAAACACACACACGCACACGCACGCACACACACACACACAATATCACAATCACTTGTGGGACAGAGATTCTTTGTTTTGTTTGTTTAGTTTTTGCTATAGGGCATGTGTGCTTGTTAGAGAGAGACAGAGAGAGAGAAAGTGAGATATCACCCTCCCCTGGGGGCAGGGCATGCCACAATCCTTTCTTCTCCATCCTCTTCTCAGGATTTTGGGCACGCACACACATACACCCAGTGTGATTTTTAAGCCGCTGGATCCAAGACTTGAACTGCAGTCAACCATATGGGAATCCAGCACCTTGACCACCATGCCACCTTCTGGCTCTGAGATTCTTTTTTTTCTATATTGTATTTCCTAAGGCAATATCCCATGTCTAGATCCTTAAGAATTCAGCATAACTAGTTTTTTGTTTGTTTTTGTTTTTAGAGGTTTTTGCTTTAGGGCGTGTGTGCTTGCCAGAAAGACAGAGAGAGACAGAGAGACAGAAAGCGAGAAATCACCCCCCAGGGAGGATGGCCACGCCACAATCCCTTCTCCTCCATTCTCCTCTCGGGATCTTGGGCACACACGCACACGCGCCTGGTGTGAGTTTAAGCCACCGGGTCTGGGACTCAAATCGTGGTTGACTACATGGCAATCCAGCGACATAGCCATTATGCTAATTGCTGGTCCCAAGAATTCAGTATAACTGTTGAACTGAATTAAATGAAATTAGTATTTTCAATAAAACCATGTCTAAGCACATGGAGGATTGTTTTATTTCTAAATAAGTTATTTTTGCTTGTTTTGCTTTGTTTTAACTAAAATAGATAGACCCAACTCTATCTAGAGGGCTAGAACAAGTCCATAGGATAGTGGCTAAGTGTTATGCTTAGAGAGTCGAATCCCACATGACTGACTGAAGATTGGTTCTCAGCTCCAGTGGCCTGAAAAACACAGTGGGCATCGGTGGATGTGTGCCAAAAATTGATTGGAGAGAAAAATGGAGGAAAAAGAACGGAAGTGTGACCATGCTCCATTGGAGGGTGCTCCTTTTCTGTCTCTGACAAGCACACATGCCCTCTAGCAATAAAAGAAATTAAAGTAGAAGATATATTTTCAGTAGTGAGTCATAAGAAGGATTTCACAGTATCACTTGTTACTAAAAATATTATTCCTCTGTGAACAACCTTACTTTATCCCCTTTTAACTTACTTAAAGAGAAATAAAAAGTATTTAAGAACCATACATAACGGAGAAAACTGTTTTATTTGTTCTTTAGAAGAATCTCTATCACGTACATGCTTTTACCTAATGCTCACCTCTAAGTATATCCAGGAGAAAAGGTTTCAGGTGTTCACTTCTCCGCTCAGAAATCCTGTCATGTGCAAAATGATTCCACACACCTTACAAGAGCTCTTCATTTAAAACTGATCGCCACTTAGCACCCATGGGAGATAGGATTCTATGCCACACTCCCTTTTCTTGTGCTTAAAACAGAAACAAAAACCCAAAAACTCCACAAAGATGCCCAGGCTCTTTTTGACACCAGAATTCCCACTGAGAAAGAACTCTCTGCTCATTCCCAGGTTTCATCTGAATCTGCCATGCCTTATTATTGATGTTGTAAGAGTTTTTCTTCACATGCCGAGGTAGCCACCTTCTAATGACCTCCTTTTTCACAGCCACATAGTACCTGAGAGGGATGATTTATCTGGTTTTCAAATTTGTGAACACAAGTCTACGCCTGCTAGTTCCACATCTATAAAATGCGCATCATAACACCTACGAGGTGTTTGGCAAAGATTAATGGCCTGTTGTCTCTACAACACGTCTGATGGCTCGGGGAGGGCCAAAAGATGCTGTATAAATAGCGGTTGGAGGTGCAATTATGCTGTGCTGTGTATAACAAATCTATATGAATATGAAACTATGCGGGGGGCCAGCCGGTGGTTCAAGGCAGATGTGCTGTTAGAGTGGATTGAAAAACACAGAGTTCATGGGCGGGGTGCATGCCCCAAATCGAGAGGAGAATGGGAGAGAGGACTGTGGCACAGGTATATACACGCCAGGGTCTATTTCCCCATGGAAGGTTCTCTCTCTTTCTCTTTCTCTCTCTCTCTCTCCAGTGAGTGCATGCACTCTAGCAAATTAAAAAAACAAAAACAAAGAACCAACCATACTGGGTATAAATTATGGCTGCCCATGATACAACACTAAACAGCTTCCTTAATCCCAAGGAAAACGCCCCAATGACAATAGAGGAAGCAGAGGTTGTGGGGAGGCAAAACATCTGACCAACACTCTTGGGTCCCAGGAGTAACAGCGACTGCTGGCAGAGAGGCAGAGTGGAGGAGATTATTTGGTGGATCTCCTTAGATCTCTAGTGCCCACCTGGTAATAAACATTTTCAGGTATTTCCAACAAGATTTAGTGATATGTGCAGTCTTGTGGCTGCCTCTGTCCACTTGGAGATTCATGTGAGTGCTGCTGCCTCTGTCCACTTGGAGATTTATGAAAGTGTGTTTGTTTAGAAGGCAACTCAGTGTAATGAATGGGAAATGGAAGCACACATGCACTTAGCAGGGTTTAATTTTACTTTGCGGTACAAAAACAAACAAAACAAACAAACAAAAAAGCACCCAGGCTTTGAAAATAGCAAAACTGTGCTTAAAATGAAGTTCTGATAACCTACTAGCTAGGACCAAAATGTGTCTTTAAGATGTGTTTTCTGGGCCAGCAGAAGGCATGGAGGTTAAGGTGGCTGGATCTTACACGACCGACTTCACAGTTCAAGTCCTGGACCCAGCAGCTTGAAAATCATGCCAGGCACTTGTGCGTGTGCAACCAAAATCCTGAGAGAAGAATGGAAGTGGAGGGATTACTCTATGTCTCTCTCTCTCTCTCTGGTGAGTGCATGCACCCTATAGCAAAAAATAAATAAATAAATAAAAAGTTTGTTTTCTATTCTGCTTAAGAAGGATTAAAAGAATAGCACTTGCCTTCTTGGGTTGCTTTTGTCAAGGTAAGAATATACAGAAGAGCTCTTAGGTGGCTAAAAAGTGACCCCAGGAAAGGTAACAGGTCCTAATCTCCAGGATCTGTTAATGTCACTTTATGGGAAAAAGTCTGATCAAATATAATGAAGGATTTTGAGATGGTGAAATTATTCTTGATTATCTAACTGGACCTTAAGTTCATCCACAGGTGCCCTTACAAGAGGGAATCTCAGAGCGATCTGATATACCCAGAGGAGGAGTCAATGGGACCACAGGGACAGACACAGAGACTAGAGTATGCAGCTAATAATCAAGGGAAGTTGATAGCCACCAGAAGTTGGAAGAAGCAAGCAACAGATCTTCTCCTCAAACCTCCAGAGGTAGTACGTAGCCCTGGTGACAACTTGATTTCAATCCAGGAAAACTGATTCCATATTTCAGCCTCTGCAGTGGTGAGAGAACACATTTCTGGTTGTTCAAGGTGCCCAGTTAATGGAAATCTGTTTGTTACAGCAGCCACTGGAAACTAATACACATTCATTTAGTCTAATGCCTGGCTCTTGGCAGTTGTCTGAGTTATGTCATAAGTGAACATAATATAATCTTTAATGCCTAGCTAAAACTAGACCTGAAAGATAGGATATTAATTTCTCTACTAAAATCAAACCTCCTGCAGGCTCTGTTAGATTGTCATCCTACTTCCATTTAAGCTCCTTTAGTAATGATAAACCAATAATTCTGTGTTGCAAGTAGTGTTACTTTAGGGGTGTCCTCGATGTTAGAGAATTCCTATATTCAACCATAATTTGTCTCCTCAAATAATGCCATCCATTGGTCCTACTGTTACCTCCTGGAGCAATACAGACAGACTTGATTGCCCTCTTTCCATCGGGACCTCTTAAAATTAAAAGGAAAATGTTATTGTATCTAGTCTAATTCTTCCCAATATTACAGATTAATCATTACTTGAATAATGAGGTCTGTAGTCTCCTCATCTCTGTTTTCACAATAGAATATTTTCTCTTTATACAAACACAGTCGCCCATTTATCCTTTCCAATACACACACCTGTCCCATCACACACACACACACACACACACACACACACACACACACACACGGTCACAGAACTGCCTCTTATCTGTAGTTGATTTCACACAAATTTCTAGTACCTGGTCATTCCTTGATGCTCCAATCCAATGACTTTACTCCATTCTGGATATCATTTAAACTTCAAAAACCATATGCCAAAAATTAACCTCATTATCTTTTACTCTCTGAGCAAGTTCCTCCTCCTGTCTTTTCTATTTTTCTTTTTGATAAAAGCGCCAGTCTTCTTAATCACCTAGGTCTCAAATCTCAGAGTCATCTTTACTGTTCCAATTCCTACTCTTGTACTGATTCTTTTCCCATATGAATATACTAGGCCCTTATCACGTGTAGCAGGTGTAGACAAGGCACTACTAGTGTCCTAGTTGAGCTCCTCATCCAGTCCTGGGAGGAAAGATCTGTTTCACGAAGCAGATAGAGGTACAAGGTACACACGAGTGTATGCACACACACACACAGACCCACCCCACCCACCCACACCACACACAGGATATACACTTCACTACGCAAATGTGATTGACTATGTTTAATAGTGAAGTAAGTGTTTTACACCAGACTTTAGCAACATATCAGTATGTGTCAGCTTTTCCAGTATACCCACAACCTATAGGAGATAATGAACTGAGAGAAACAAACAGCAATGAAATCAGGACACTTTCATTTGGTTCCATTTTGCCAAGTGGGATGAAAGTTGCAATAATATTTAACACTTCTTGAATGCTTACGTGGACCAGGAGATACTTACTGCACTATGTGTAGCATCTCCTTTACCCCTCACGGCTACCTAGTAGGCGCTTACTATGCTTATTTTACACAGAAGAAAACCAAGGCTTCGACGAGGTCATGAAACTGGACAGGTCACAGGTGGAAATGGCAGACAATATACAGACACAGATCTATCTGACTTTTGAGCTTATGCTAAATTAAGCCCTGGGCTACACTACCTCATGTTAAAACCAGCTTCCTTTAAAAATCCTAAACTAGAGGTATAATCGCTCATAAATTTCAAGGCCTGATAGGATTAAATTGAGATGTCTTTCTGTGAAAATTGGGGGATAAAGTGATTAACTACACCTGAGTGTTATCATTCCTTTAGATCATTTGCAATACAGTATTATTTTATGTGTAGGCATTTTAATGAAACATAAATCGAAAAGACTGTAAGTATGAAAATGGAGTTTGTGCTTTCTAATTCAGTTCGTTCTGGACATTCCTGGGACCAATTCACTTAAACCAATCAATCTATTTATCACACTCAATTTTTCTCCATTTCAATCAAAACAAGTGCTTAGGTTGCAGTGGCCTCCGAGATGCAATTTTTATGTGAATTCAGAACAATAGAGTAATTTACATGAACTAGATGGGCCCAGCAAATAAAGCAACTGTGTTTCAAAGGAACATATTTATTTATATATTTAAAATGTAAATGTGGAAACAAAATTGATAGTGTGAAATTGGGAAGATAGATGAGGAGATGTAGAAAGAGTGAAACAGAGAAGGAACAGAGATGAGGAATTATCGTAGGACTTGGGTCCTACCAAGTACTATAATTTCCAAACTATCAGAATGACATGTGTACAATAGGACACCTTTAAGAATGACCCTTTTAATGATGTGCACCTCCCAATCAGGAAAGGTTCTGACATCAAGCCAGAAATGTCTGCTAAGAGCTTTCAGCGTCTAATTAAATAATGAGTAGATTCTGTCAAGGTTGAGATGCCTTGAACTTTTCATGTCACTTTATAGTGAACTTTAGTCTAAACCTAGAATTTCAATAGCAGCAGTAACATCACTCTTCTTTTCTGACATTAAAGCCTCAGAGATTAAAAGTCTGTGAAATGCTGCTAATAAAATCATTATAAGATAAAAAGCTGTACTGGCAAACATCTGGGTATATCCATTGGAATGGTTAGGCTGAGGAAGAATTTGCACTGAAATATTTTTATAACCTTATTTAATTACGAAATACACTGTTCATTAAAAGCTTAGAGATAACAGTTTTTACTAATTTGTTAATTTATTTTTTATATTTAATCACTGTACCTCTTTACAGCACACAAAATAAATCTTTCCAGCATGAATATATTGCATGTCAGTCTAGACAGCTATTTCCACATACATTAATATTCCATTTTTGTGTCCACTAAATGTTTTGCTTCTTTTTTCCCTCTAATTGCCTGCCTCAAGACCCCCACTGCCCATCTCCTCCCACTGTCTCTAGCATGCACAGCAGCTCTCCGTAAATTTATACTTTCTAATCTTTCCGTTTCTATGACAGAGTGTAGATATTCAGTATATATCAAGTGGGGACATACAATGTGTCTCTTTCATGGTCTGGCATGCTTCATTTAGCAACAGATCTTCCATATTCATCCACTTTCTGTTAACTGGTTCCTCAAAAACCTACCATATAATGGAACCAGCAATCCCATTTCTGGGTATCTACCCAAAGGATAGGAATACGCTCCATTAAAAAAATACTTGCACATCCATGTTTACTGCAGCATTACTCACAATTGCTAGGACATGGAATCAACTTAAATGTCCAAGAGCAGAAGAAGGGATTGAAAAAACTGTAGCACATATACACTATGGAATTCTATTCAACCATAAAAAACAATGAGACCTGGTATTTGACAGAAAGCAGAGATAAACATTTTAATGAATATACAAAGCGTTAGTAGCAGAATATGCTCTTGATATTGAAGCATAACTTTCAATGCAGTGTTGAGAATATGGAATTCACAGAAATGAATATTGTACTTTTTTATGTACAATAGTTTGGTGAAAGTAATCCGGGGTGCCTACTCTTTGTTTGCTAGATAAAAATTACTTAAAAGATTTATGTGCTATTTGAATGAGAAATTCCAATATATTATGTCTTTTAGAATTAAAAAACTCCTTAACAAGGAATTAAACTAGAAATATAAGTATTCAATTTATAAGTACTGACTTTAAAGATTACTAATTAATTAAAAATTATGATTTATGATATAATTAATTTTAATACAATTGTGGCTGTTTCTTGGCATTGCAGAAATATATTAAAAAAATCTGTTAAACTAATGATTCGGGACTCATACTCCTTCCTTTGTTTGAATGGCTGGTCACTCTGTCTTTAATGTACTGTGAACTGTTTCACAAGCAAAATTGCAAGGTGAAGACTACTGATCATTTAACAGACTTAAAAAACTCTGATTTTGTAAATCAAAAAGCAAGTGAAGAACTTTTTTTTATTTGTTTGTTCTACCAATTTATCCCTTTTGTTAACAATACTAAAAATATACATATAATCAGAAAAAAATTTATAATTAAAATCTTCAGTGGTGATGTGTCCGAACTGTTCTACTCTTTAACAACGTTATTAATAACAAAAAATAATTACATAATACAACTGTGCATAATACATATTTGATTAAAGTATTACCTTTTAGTATAGGTATATTCTAGAGAACTTAACGTGAGTTAGAGCCAAAAGGAATTAAATTCACACTACTGTTTTTGGTAGTATGTGTTTTTAAAATATCACCAGGGAATGAGGCATCATGCTTTTGAATTTTTATATTTATTTATTTATTTTTATTGCCACAGCATGCGTGAGTGCATGTGCGTTTGAGAAAGTACTCCCAAATGGGGCATGGTCATAGCATGATACTTTTTCCTCCATTTATCCATCATATCAGGATTTTAGTCACCTATGACACACACACACACAGTGTGTTTTTCAATCTGCTGGACTGGGATTTGAACTGTAATTGGTGACGTGAGCTCCAGCTCCCAATGCACAGTGCTTAACCAGTGCACTATGGGGCTGGTGCCATAGCATCATGCTTTTGATGCTATAGAGACTGCAAAACATATTCTGCTCTGAGGTTATACAGTCCAGAGGTATAGAAAAAAAATATGCAGGGGATGCGGCTAGAAGACAGGCCATTCATTTCTTTTCTATTTCTTGATCTCCTGCATAACTCTTTAAAATGTCATGAAATGTCTTTAGAAAGAGAGAGAAAAGAGACAGGGAGACCATTTAAGCCGGGGATGTAGAGAAGCAGATCAAATTCGTATTTTGTAGAAATCACACCATTTTGAGTGAGAACTGGCTTGGGAAGGGGGTGAACACTGGGAAGGGAATGCAAGTCAACACGGTTAGAAGCTTCTCACTGTCTTCTGGGTATTAGAAGATGACAGTGTAAAATGCTGCTGGTGCTGGGAATGGACAGAAGTGAAAGATATTAGAGACTTTAGAACACAAAACCCAATAGGGTTTAACCATGACTTGGTCGTGGGTAAGAGGAGGGAACAAAAGGGAGAGAAAGGTATCAGCAATGATTCTGACACTTAGGCTTCTTGTCTTTATAACAGACTGGATACCAGCGCCATATTGAGATAGTAAATATTTGAAGACATTTAGATTGATGACAAGAACCTAAGTTCATGTGCCATAAACCTACTGAACTTAAAAGTTTAACATATCCAAGTGGAAATCTAGGTACAATTTTGGATGGGTAATTTCCTGGATCTCAGAAAGAAGCTGGCCCTTGACTCCAAGAAAGAAGACAAAGAATATAAAGAAAGGTGTTAAAAAAAGGAATCACTAGGTCATAATATAAAAATGTTACTACTCATCGGGAACCAAGATCCAGAGAATTATCAGAGAGGAAAGCAGAGTTGAAAGGAAGTAATACAAATGGCATGCTAAGGATAATGTCTTGTTATGAAAGAGAACAGAGGGGCCACCAAATGGCATAGCAGTTATGTGGCTGGATGCTCACATGGCCGACCGTGGTTCAAGTCCCAGACCCAGTGACTTGAAAATCACTCCGGATGCATGTGCACGCATGCCCAAGATCCCAGGAGTAGAATGGAGGAGAAGGGATTGCAATGTGGCCATCCTCTCGAGGGGTGATTTCTTTTTTTTTCCCCCTCTCATTGTCTCTGTTTCTCTCCAGTGAGCACATGCATCTTAAGGCCAAAAACTCTAAAAAAGAAAGAAAAGAAAATGAAAAGAGGGGGCACTGATAGGGGGCACTGATAGCTCGCAGAATCCACATTCTCTGTTCCAACTAGAACTTGCTTGAATGTAGAGAGCAATGACATTCAAAGACATATCAATGACCAAGGAATCCTATCCTATCCTTTCTTACTCATCATTACATTGAAAATAATCACATACAAAGAAAGAAAAAGATATGGAAACTCATACTTGTTTTACCTTTCAGTCTTTCTTCACTTATTAGTAAGCCAGAGACAGAGCTGGTAGAAAGCACATATATCAAAAAGGAGTGGGCTGGATGGTGGCACAGCAGTAAAATACAGCCCTCTGTGAGGCTGGTCTACATGGGAAGGTTCTGGGTTTTTGTCAGAGATCTCCCTGAGCATGCTGGGCAGGAGCATGTACAGGACCTGGGTCTGACCTCACTGTCTTCTGGGTATTAGAAGATGACAGTGTAAAATGCTGCTGGTGCTGGGAATGGACAGAAGTGAAAGATATTAGAGACTTTAGAACACAAAACCCAATAGGGTTTAACCATGACTTGGTCGTGGGTAAGAGGAGGGAACAAAAGGGAGAGAAAGGTATCAGCAATGATTCTGACACTTAGGCTTCTTGTCTTTATAACAGACTGGATACCAGCGCCATATTGAGATAGTAAATATTTGAAGACATTTAGATTGATGACAAGAACCTAAGTTCATGTGCCATAAACCTACTGAACTTAAAAGTTTAACATATCCAAGTGGAAATCTAGGTACAATTTTGGATGGGTAATTTCCTGGATCTCAGAAAGAAGCTGGCCCTTGACTCCAAGAAAGAAGACAAAGAATATAAAGAAAGGTGTTAAAAAAAGGAATCACTAGGTCATAATATAAAAATGTTACTACTCATCGGGAACCAAGATCCAGAGAATTATCAGAGAGGAAAGCAGAGTTGAAAGGAAGTAATACAAATGGCATGCTAAGGATAATGTCTTGTTATGAAAGAGAACAGAGGGGCCACCAAATGGCATAGCAGTTATGTGGCTGGATGCTCACATGGCCGACCGTGGTTCAAGTCCCAGACCCAGTGACTTGAAAATCACTCCGGATGCATGTGCACGCATGCCCAAGATCCCAGGAGTAGAATGGAGGAGAAGGGATTGCAATGTGGCCATCCTCTCGAGGGGTGATTTCTTTTTTTTTCCCCCTCTCATTGTCTCTGTTTCTCTCCAGTGAGCACATGCATCTTAAGGCCAAAAACTCTAAAAAAGAAAGAAAAGAAAATGAAAAGAGGGGGCACTGATAGGGGGCACTGATAGCTCGCAGAATCCACATTCTCTGTTCCAACTAGAACTTGCTTGAATGTAGAGAGCAATGACATTCAAAGACATATCAATGACCAAGGAATCCTATCCTATCCTTTCTTACTCATCATTACATTGAAAATAATCACATACAAAGAAAGAAAAAGATATGGAAACTCATACTTGTTTTACCTTTCAGTCTTTCTTCACTTATTAGTAAGCCAGAGACAGAGCTGGTAGAAAGCACATATATCAAAAAGGAGTGGGCTGGATGGTGGCACAGCAGTAAAATACAGCCCTCTGTGAGGCTGGTCTACATGGGAAGGTTCTGGGTTTTTGTCAGAGATCTCCCTGAGCATGCTGGGCAGGAGCATGTACAGGACCTGGGTCTGACATGAGCTGGGGATAATGACATCGAGACCCTGTTGGAGATGTCTTTTCTTTCTCGCTCACTCTCTCTAGTTCCTAAAAGAAATGAATAAATAAACTTAAAAAAGAAGTGGAATGGGGAACTAGCAGTTAGCGTAACGGCTATGTCGCTGGACTCCCACATAGTCGACCGTGGTTCGCATCCCAGACCCGGTGGCTTAAACTCACGCTGGGCGCGTGTGCTTGCATGCCCAAGATCCCGAGAGGAGAATGGAAAAGGGATTGTGGCGTGACCATCCCCCCTGGGGGGTGATTTCTCACTTTCTGTCTCTATGTCTCTCTCTGTCTGTCTGGCGAGCGCACGGGCCCTATAGCGAAAACCTCTCCAAAAAATAAATAAATAAATAAATAAAATAAATAAAAAAAAAAGAAGTGGAGTGAAAATTTAGTTTTTACAAAGTTTCACTCTTCTGGTAAATTATAATATGTAAAGCAATGCCAATTGTGTAATTTTGGTGAATCTACATTGAGTTAAACGCTCTTATATTTGCATTTGAAACTAGCATTGCCCAATATAAACATAGAGAGCCAAATTCATGCTAATAGTTTAAATTTTTAAATTTTCTTTACTTAGAGCTGCATTAAATACCAAATAAAAATACTACCTCACATACATGCACTATACGAAGCTGAGATAGACCTCACAGACAAAAGGGAAAAGCGTTATCTCTTAGTTTTTATGTGTTATTTATTTTTTTAATTTGCCAGAGGGTGCATGCATATGCCTGGGAGAGGAAGAACAGGTAGACAGACAGAGACGAATATGAGAGAGAGGGAAAATGAGAAAGCACCCCACACTGGGGGCACAATCACAACCCCTCCTCCTTCAGGATTCTGGCCATGCATGTGCACCCCACGAGTTTCTAAAGCCACTGGGTCAGGGATTCCAACCATGTGATCGGCCATGTTGTGATCCAGCCACCTGAACCACCAGGGCATGGACTGACTCCATCTTTTAGTACTTTTAACATGATTTTTTTTTCTTCTCTTTTATTGTTTTTAAAATTTTACTTCTTTTAAAGATTTTTTTGTTGTGCTAGAGAAAGAGAGAGAGACAGAAACAGGGAAGGTGAGAAATCCCCCTCTCCAGGGGTTATAGCCTTGCTGCAATCCCTTTTCCTTCCTTCTCCTCTCGGGAGGTTTGGGCATGCATGCACACATGCTCTGTGTGATCTTCAAGTTGCTGGGTCCAGGATTAGAATCATGATCAGCCACGTGGGAGTCCAGCACATCAATCACCACACTACCTGCTTGCCCTATTCTTTTTACTTGTTAAAGAATGGATCCCACATTTTCATTAGGCACCAGGCCATGCAAATTATGTCAACAGAAAACTTTAACCGATTTATTATTATTATTATTATTTTGGAGAGGCTTTGCTATAGGGCGTGTGCCATCCTCCTGGGGGGTGATTTGTCACTTTCTGTCTCTGTCTCCCTCTGTTCTCTCTCTGTCTGTCTGGCGAGCGCACGGGCCCTATAGCGAAAACCTCTCCAAAAAATAAATAAATAAATAAATAAAATAAATAAAAAAAAAAGAAGTGGAGTGAAAATTTAGTTTTTACAAAGTTTCACTCTTCTGGTAAATTATAATATGTAAAGCAATGCCAATTGTGTAATTTTGGTGAATCTACATTGAGTTAAACGCTCTTATATTTGCATTTGAAACTAGCATTGCCCAATATAAACATAGAGAGCCAAATTCATGCTAATAGTTTAAATTTTTAAATTTTCTTTACTTAGAGCTGCATTAAATACCAAATAAAAATACTACCTCACATACATGCACTATACGAAGCTGAGATAGACCTCACAGACAAAAGGGAAAAGCGTTATCTCTTAGTTTTTATGTGTTATTTATTTTTTTAATTTGCCAGAGGGTGCATGCATATGCCTGGGAGAGGAAGAACAGGTAGACAGACAGAGACGAATATGAGAGAGAGGGAAAATGAGAAAGCACCCCACACTGGGGGCACAATCACAACCCCTCCTCCTTCAGGATTCTGGCCATGCATGTGCACCCCACGAGTTTCTAAAGCCACTGGGTCAGGGATTCCAACCATGTGATCGGCCATGTTGTGATCCAGCCACCTGAACCACCAGGGCATGGACTGACTCCATCTTTTAGTACTTTTAACATGATTTTTTTTTCTTCTCTTTTATTGTTTTTAAAATTTTACTTCTTTTAAAGATTTTTTTGTTGTGCTAGAGAAAGAGAGAGAGACAGAAACAGGGAAGGTGAGAAATCCCCCTCTCCAGGGGTTATAGCCTTGCTGCAATCCCTTTTCCTTCCTTCTCCTCTCGGGAGGTTTGGGCATGCATGCACACATGCTCTGTGTGATCTTCAAGTTGCTGGGTCCAGGATTAGAATCATGATCAGCCACGTGGGAGTCCAGCACATCAATCACCACACTACCTGCTTGCCCTATTCTTTTTACTTGTTAAAGAATGGATCCCACATTTTCATTAGGCACCAGGCCATGCAAATTATGTCAACAGAAAACTTTAACCGATTTATTATTATTATTATTATTTTGGAGAGGCTTTGCTATAGGGCGTGTGCGCTCACCAGAAAGACAGAGGGAGACAGAGACAGAAAGTGACAAATCACCCCCCAGGAGGATGGCCATGCCGCAATCCCTTCTCTTCCATTCTCCTCTTGGGATCTTGAGCACATGTGCACACATGTCCGGCGTGAATTTAAGCCACTGGGTCCGGGATTCGAACCGTTGCCAGCCATATGGGAGTCCAGCAACATAGTCATTATGCTAACTGCTGGTCCCTAACCAATCTATTTTAAAATGGAGACAAATGATGCTACTCCATACCAAAGTGAGAGAAATTATAACTTTAAGCCAAGAATACTGTAGTTTTAATTATATTTATGTGAAAATAGAAGAAGAAGAAAAATGAACTAAGTATTCAACTAAGCATTTAACAAAATTCAGCAAAATAACACAAAATCTATAGGAGGTTAATATAGAAGAATGGTAGAAATGAGAAATAAAAAAATAAAAAAATACACGCAAAATAAATAGAATAAAAATTCTGTCCTTAAAAAATAGATAATTTTGGAAACCAGCAGTTAGTGTAATGGCTATGTCACTGGACTCCCACGTAGTCGACCGCAGTTCACGTCCCAGACCCGGTGGCTTAAAAACCACGCCGGGCGCATGTGCATGCGTGCCCAAGATCCCGAGAGGAGAATGGAGGAGAAGGGATTGAGGCGTGGCCAT
>NW_006208732.1:1229547-1277954 GCF_000334495.1 Tupaia belangeri chinensis
GAACGCACTGCCCCTACATAAAAAAACCTCCAAAAAAAAAAAAAAAAGATAATTTTGCAATATGTCTGACAAAAAGAAAAGACAGGTGACATCCTTAACACTCAGAAAGTAGGGGATAATTAGGAGCAGCCAATAGGTAACACAATGGAAATACATTACTAGTAAATTTACATCAATAACTTCCAAATCAATAGTTTTCTAAAATATGTAAATTACCAAATTTAGATCACTAAGAAACAGAAAACACAAAGAAATAATATAAATAAAACATGAAAAATAATCTCATGATCCAGTGCTAAAAAAATGGAAAAGCATGTTCAACTGGCTTTTAGGTTTTATTAGAAACAAATCTTTGGAGAAATGATGAGGTCTATGTTATACGAACCTATCCAAAGAATGAAAAATAATAGAAAGGTTCTCAACCAGTTCAGTAAGCAGGAATAATCCTAATATGAAATCCAAATACACATAGAAAAGAATACTCTGGGTCCATCTGCCTCCTGAGCTTAGATATAAAAATCTTAAATAAAACATAAAAGTTGGCTCCAATAATGTATCCAAATAATAATGTGTCATGTATGACCAAGTGATATTACATGAAAAATGAAAGACAATTCTTCACCATAAAATATGTAATCAGATAAAATGAGAAAAGCCGTTATCACATAGATATAAAGAAACTTTGGAAAAAATCCATTTCCCACACTTGATTTACATTTCAAAAAATAGCAAATTAGAACTTGGGAAGAAAAAAACATTTTAAGTTGGTGAAGTATTAGAAGCATTTCTATTAAAGTTAGAAATAAGCCCCAAACACCTGCTATTATTACCATTCTTCAACATTATATTGAGGATATAACCAATAAAATAAGAAAAAAGTGAGTATAAATATTGGGAAAGGGACAAAGAAAACATCATTATTTTCAATAGATATGATCGCTTGTCTAGAACAATAAAAAGTTCATAAGAGCATTTGTAAAGAAGTTGGACACATTAACACAGGATGGCCAACCAAGTTTCTCTACATCAGCAGTCCTGATTTTAAAAATCTATGGGGGGACCAGCAGTTAGCGTAATGGCCATGTCGTTGGACTCCCATGTAGTCGACCGTGGTTCGCATCCCGGACCCGGTGGCTTAAAACTCACGCCAGGCGCGTGTGCATGCGCGCCCAAGATCCCGAGAGGAGAATGGAGGAGAAGGGATTGCGGCGTGGCGATCCCCCCTGGGGGGTGATTTCTCGCTCTCTGTCTCTCTCTCTGTCTTTCTGGTGAGCGCACATGCCCTATAGCAAAAACCTCTTAAAAATAAAAAAAATCTATGGAAAATGAGACATACACAGTGTAACGTATAAGCTTCAGACTAACTTTGGATAAACCAAACAAGCAGTATGTGAAGGACATTATGAAGCTAGGGACTAATATACTTCATTAATGGATCTGGAGAGAATGAATAAATGAAGAGAAGCAATATCTTTCCCGGGAGACTATACAGATATAAATAAATACAAGGGAAGACGACTAATATAAACCTCAATGAAATACTTCACATAACTTGGCAAACTGATCTTTCGAAAAGTATACAAGAATACCCTCACAATATTTTGAAACAAACGTAAACATGGAGAACTTGCCTTCTTAGATATCAAATCACACGTTAAAAACTTCATCATGATTGTAAGGATATAGGAAATTTTGCCAGTGAAATGGAATGGAAAGTGAAAAAATAAACCATGCTTTGTTATGTTTCAGTTTGATGGGAAAACAATAAGCTACTCAGGGAATCATTTTAAGGAAGGTTCCACTTGAAAAAAAATAAATACATGTATGCATATTCCTGTCTCAGACCATATATAAAAATATATTCTGGATTAATGAAAGCACCAAATATACAGATAAAAATTACAAATCCACTGACATACTGAAAGAAAATATAAGTTTTTAAAACTTAATATTATGCTGTTTAATGTAAGTCATAAAACTCGAAATCGATAAAGATAAATTTTGATTTATGTTTACAATTTCTGTAGGCAAAAATATCATTGCAATGTGAAAGATAAGCAACAAACTAAGGCAACAATAAATATAGTATATTCTGACCCAATGAGAGAAAAAGCAGCTAGGCTAAGGGAGATCAAAATGTCACATTTATAGGTTTTAAAATCATTGCAAGGGGACCAGCAGTTAGCGTAATGGCTAGGTCGCTGGACTCCCACGTAGTTGACCGCGGTTCGTGTCCCGGACCCAGTGGCTTAAACTCATGCCAGGTGCGTGTGCGTACGTGCCCAAGATCCCGAGAGGAGAACGGAGGAGAAGAGATTGCGGCATGGCCATCCCCTCGGGGGGTGGGGGGTGATTTCCCGCTTTCTGTCTCTCTGTCTCTCTCTGTCTGGTGAGTGCACGTGCCCTATAGCAAAAAAACAAAAACAAACAAAAAAAAACTCTCAAAAAAAAAATATATGGGAACCAGCAGTTAGCATAATGTCTGTGTCGCTGGATTCCCACGTAGTCGACCGCGGTTCGGGTCCCAGACCTGGTGACTTAAACTCACACTGGGCATGTGTGCATGCGTGCCCAAGATCTCGAGAGGAGAATGGAGGAGAAGGGGTTGTGGCATGGCCCTGGGGGGGGATTTCTTGCTTTCTGTCTCTATGTCTCTCTCTGTCTGGTGAGCGCACGCGCCCTACAGCGAAAACCTCTCAAAAAAAAAAAATATATATATAAATAAAATCATTGCAAGACCAACGTGGGATTAGGTTCAAGAGAAAAAGATTTTGTTATTATTGCACCTCAGAATTAAAGTGACTTACCAGATCCTAGGCAGAACTGGGCAATTACAGACATCCCTTCCACTGCCAGGGGGGCCTGACCCTTCTGAAACTCACGGCACAGAGGAACAAAGCATCTTTTCTGGAGACAAGCAGATCCAAATAAAAGATGCTAAAAGACTGGGACCAGCAGTTGGCATAATGGCTATGTCGCTGGACTCCCATGTAGTCGACCACAGTTCGAGTCCTGGACCCGATGGCTTAAACTCACGCCGGGTGCGTGTGCGTGCATGCCCAAGATCCTGAGAGGAGAATGGAGGAGAAGGGATTGCGGTGTGGCCATCCCCCCCTGGGGGTTGATTTCTCACTGTCTATCTCTCTGTCTCTCTCTGTCTTTCTGACTGCTGGTGGCTGCTAGAAGAAGGGGGGCCAGGGACCAACAGTTAGCGTAGTAGCTATGTCGCTGGACTCCCAGGTAGTCGACCACAGTTTGAGTCCTGGACCCGATGGCTTAAACTCACGCCGGGTGCGTGTGCGTGCATGCCCAAGATCCTGAGAGGAGAATGGAGGAGAAGGGATTGCAGCATGGCCATCCCCCTGTGGGGGTGATTTCTCACTTTCTGTCTCTGTCTTTCTGGCAAGTGTACGCGCCCTATAGCAAAAACTTCTCAAAAAAGAAAAAGAAACACGGGGGCCAGCTGAACGGATGAACTGTTTCCTTCCAAACAGAAACCAGGCATCCCTCTCAGCTTCGAATCTGTAAACATTCCAGCAGAGAGACAGGAGGGTTTAGGGGGCAGTGTTTGCTACACGCAAGGCTATCTCCTGTTTGACTCAGAACAGCCTCCAGCACAGCGCACAGCTGGTGTACCTGGTGTTCAGAGCTGTGCGCAGTCCAGAGGAAATTGCAGCACTGCGTACCTAGGCCAGTGCTGCCTGCCTGGGGTGCGGCTGCTGAGGGGCAGGGAGCCCTAGCTCTCCAGCAACCAAGCCCTGCAGCAAGACAGTCCTTGGTCACACCTGCTGACTGTCCTTTTAGTGCACTGGGAGCCTAGAGCCTACTCCGGTCATCACGTTGAAACTCTTGAGTTCCTGCTTATTCCCAATTAGACTGGAAGCTTCTACTTGAGAAGGTTTTATGTCTGGAACAGTCGCTAGGAGCCCAGACTTTGAAGACAGATGAGCATGGGCAGGGGCTCAGGCTCGGCCGCTTCTTAGCAAAGATGGCCTTAGAGCAGCCATTTAAATATGTTCCTACAACCAGAAGGCTCTCCTTTGTGAGGGTTTGTCATAAAAACTACATGGGATATGCTGGGCAGGTGAAGTATTTTTCATACAAGGCTTGCATCACTATTTTCGAAGTTAGAAGATAAAAATAATAACAACCATCAGAACAAACTGTTACTGTTTGTCAGCTCCTTTTTAAAAAATGTCCTATAGGGCATGTGCACTCACCAGAGAGAAAGGGAGTGAAAAACGCACCCTCTAGGGGTTGGCCATGCTGCAATCCCTTCTCCTCCACTCTTCTCTTGGGATTTTGGACACACACACACACACACACACACACACACACACACACACACACACACACAGGTCCCCAGCATGTTTTTCAAGTTATTGGGTCTAGGACGCAAACCACGCAGGTGGGAGTGTGGGATGTCCAGACACCTTCACCACCACAGGACTTGGCTGGCCCATCAGCTCCTTTTAAGAACTGTGAGAGAGGGAACCAGCAGTCAGCATAATGGCTATGTCGCTGGACTCCCACGTAGGCGACCATGGTTCGCGTCCCGGACCCGGTGGCTTAAAACTCACGCCAGGCGCGTGTGCGTGCGTGCCCAAGATCCCAAGAGGAGAATGGAGGAGAAGGGATTGCGGTGTGACCATCCCCCCTGGGGGGTGATTTCTCGCTTTCTGTCTCTGTGTCTCTCTCTGTCTGTCTGGCAAGTGCACATGCCCTATAGCGAAAGTGCTGGTGAGCCCGTGTCCCCTGTAGAAAAAACCCCTAAAAAAAAAAAAAAAAAAAAAGTAACTGTGAGAGAGTATATTTGCACCCAAGTATCAGATGAGAAACCTGATACCTGGAGACATCGAAGGTCTCGGTTCTACCACTTGGGTGTGGTTTCCCTGCTGTCTGACTTTGAACAAGGTACTTGACCTCTCCACATAATGGATTCCTAGTGTGAAAAATAGATATGAAAATGCATCTTCCGCAAGGTGTTGTACCTTGCACTCAGTAAGTACGCAATAAATATTTTAAAAGAAGTAAATCAATCACCTAGTGCAATGCAAATGGTAAAGGAGGATGTGATATGACATCATTTATTTAATGTATTCGATCAATATCATCCCTGACCACCGATGGGGCTCAGAACACAATCTCCCAAGACTTGGCACGCTGGCATGCTGAATTAAAGAAACAGCCTCAGAACCAAGGGCTCTGTCTCTCTCTCTCCCTGACCTTCCCAGTCTTCCTGTCTCTCATTTTTTTTTTTTTTTGCGAGGTTTTCGCTATAGGGCGCGTGTGCTCGCCAGACAGAGAGAGACAGAGAGACAGAAAGCGAGAAATCACCCCCTGGGGGGGATGGCCACGCCGCAATCCCTTCTCCTCCATTCTCCTCTCGGGATCTTGGGCACGCATGCACATGCGCCCGGCGTAAGTTTTAAGCCACCAGGTCCAGGACGCGAACCGCGGTCGACTACGTGGGAGTCCAGCGACATAGCCATTACGCTAACTGCGGGTCCTGGTCTTCCTGTCTCTTAATCTTCTTTGATTCTCGTTTTCTACTGAAGTGCAGGGAAAGGCTTTCTGCTAGTCCATTTCCTACCTAAAAATTGGACCCACCAGAGAGGAAAACAATTGCCTTCGGCTCAATTGAACTTAAAATGCTACAAGGAAGATTGAAGAATGTCAACACGCCTGGACCTATTTTGTCACAAACACACCTTTTCATTCCCAGAAAGAATGATTTACTTACCGTTGTCTGAGCATTGGACCAATTCTTTCTACCTAAAAATCATTTACTTTGAAATCACCTGCCCCCTACCCCCTATCTTCTCTTCTAGGAAGGGGGTTTCTAAGCTTCAGTCTCCTGGTCCCTTTTTGAATTGTCATTTATTTTGTGACTCCCATGTATGCATGTTCACATTAATAATAAAATTTGTATGCCTTTTATTTTGTTAATCTGCCTATTGTCGGCTAATTTCCAGCAAACCCTGAGGAAAGAAGGGGAAAATTCCTCTGTCCCTATATGCACCTCCACTTCATTCATCTCGATTCCACCCCCCACCCCCCAACCTATAATGAAATTTAATTATTTTTTTTGGAGAGGATTTTGCTATAGGGCATGTGCACTCACCAGAAAGACAGAGAGAGAGGCAAAGAGAGAGAGAGAGAGAGAGCGAGAAATCATCCCCCCAGGGGATGGTCACGCCACAGTCCCTTCTCCTCCATTCTCCTCTCAGGATCTTGGGCATGCACGCACATGCGCCCGCTGTGAGTTTAAGTCCCTGGGTCTGGGACTCGAACCGTGGTCAGCTACATGGGAGTCTAGTGACATAGCTATTACGCTAACTGCTGGTCCCAATGGGACCCTCTACCTCATTAGAATATGAGCTCCAGCATCTGTTGTATCCCATGTCCTGGTGTCTTATAGGTATTTCATAATATTTATTGAATTAAAAAAAAACAATGACTGTATTATTAAAAAGTCCTCAGACATCCTTCTCCCCTCTCTTAAATCTCTGTAATACTAAATTGGTTTTTCCCCAAATGTGTGTGTCAAACTATAAAAGTGTACTTAAGCAAACATGTAACTCCCTAACTCTGTAAAGGGGGACAACCCCTACCAGGATATGACATTTTTGTCAACTGCTACGCAAGCACTGAACATAATATAATAAAAACTCCTTTGTAACCAAAAAGTCACACTGTTTTCTCTATAGGAAGCCTAGGGTAATGCTGAAAGATGAAATTGGTTTTCCTGAGGAGTTTTATTAGGGGCTACGAGGGTGGGGAGCGGCTCACTGCTGAGTTGTTAATGGTATAAACACAGGCAGAGTACCCGAAGACCAGAGGAGATGATCACACTTGACCTATTGGGTGACATCAGATTGTCTTCTGGAGCCCAAGGGACAAGGATGGAAGAAATCCCAGGAGATGATGATAGGCTAAGAAATCCCCTGACCACCCTAGAAGATGTCTTCTTTGGATGAAAAAAGTAAACACAGCCTTGGGAACCAGCAGTTAGTGTAATGGCTATGTCGCTGGACTCCCATGTAGTCGACCGCAGTTCGCGTCCCGGACCCGGTGGCTTAGAACTCACGCCAGGCGCATGTGCATGCATGCCCAAGATCCCGAGAGGAGAATGGAGGAGAAGGGATTGCGGCGTGGCCTTCCCCCCTGGGGGGTGATCTCTCGCTTTCTGTCTCTCTGTCTCTCTGTCTGTCTGGCGAGCGCACACACCCTCTAGTGAAAACCTCTCCAAAAAAAAAAATAATAATAATAAAAATAAGTAAACACAGCCTTTCCGAAGTTCCAGTTAGCTTTCTTAGAAAAGACAGTTGCTCAGTTTCCTCAGCAATGACCTTTTCTTTCCTCTGTTGAAACAGCTTTCTGTCTCTCTGTCTCTCTCTGTCTGTCTGGCGAGCGCACATGCCCTATAGTGAAAACCTCTCCAAAAAAAAAAATAATAATAATAAAAATAAGTAAACACAGCCTTTCCGAAGTTCCAGTTAGCTTTCTTAGAAAAGACAGTTGCTCAGTTTCCTCAGCAATGACCTTTTCTTTCCTCTGTTGAAACAGAATTACTGATCATGAGTATCCCTGTAATACAGTAATTACATTCAATGTTTGACCACAGTCACCATTCATAATGATTTCTACAACGTTTTTACTGAGTCAACACCACTTGGTGTCATCTCTCAGATTTGCCCCTGTGTATCCTGACCCTGCGAAGGACCAACTAGCAGGGCAAGTAATTACCCAAGAGCAGGACCACAGGGACCTTGGGAGAACAGCAGC
Organism: Tupaia belangeri chinensis; assembly: GCF_000334495.1. Lineage (NCBI taxonomy): Eukaryota > Metazoa > Chordata > Mammalia > Scandentia > Tupaiidae > Tupaia > Tupaia belangeri. Next base: position 1,237,336 of record NW_006208732.1, read on the forward strand.
GCCACCAGAATGCATCTTAATGAGTAGCCTTTTCATCTTCACCGCCACCTCTTATCACTGCTTCCATAAAATGAAGCATTCCCTAATTAGGATCAGCATCTCAGGCCAAAAGCCAGAATACAAATTATATTGAAAATGGCAAAACAGTACCGAATTCGAAGTTTGGTATGCTCCAAAAGTATAAGGCCTGCAAAAATTTCCATCCGAAAAGAAAATGACAATGTCCCAATGGAATAACTGGGCTGCAGTTACTGATGCCTTGGGACTCTCAACTTCCTATTGATATACTGCCCTGCCCTTCAATTCATCTGCCCTCATAAAACTCACCTGGAACCTGCTCTGCCCATAAATGCTACAACCACTGAGTACAACAAGGGCTGCATCACCATTCTAGAAGTCAGACACAAGACAGGGGAGCACATGGTTATCTCTAAGTGCTTGTCAGCTCTGCCTTGATCGCTGGTATTGAAACAGGAAATCACAAAGTTTCATGTCTTTCCCCCCACAATCTGAACCTCTAGGCAATATGATAGAGGTTGTACGTGTTTGTTTATTAAGAAGCACTCAATTTCCTTGTGGGTGGATCTCAGCAGAGGGTTTGTTATTTTAGAAATGAGACACACTTTCAGTTTAAGTATCCTAATAGAAAAATTAAAACAAAGGGAAAAAAAAAAGTGTATTTGATCTGGAATCTTGGATCCACCCCCACCCCCACCCCCAGCAATAATATTTAATGATCTGTTAAAATGGAGTTTTTTTGGAAGAGATTTCAGTATGCATGCACAGCAGGGCTCAGTTCAGAATGGCTTCTCATACAATGAGGAATAGAGACGTGATGGGCTGGAGCGCTTAATAAAAGAATATGAAATTCACAGTGCCAGTTTGAAGTCAAAATACCCACTAGGGAATATCAGGTTCACATATAATTTTCATCTCTTCAGGTTCACACTTTGAGCTAGTAAACATTTTTTTTTTAAACTTTTAAAATTTATTTATATATTTAATTTTGACCAGAGTGGGACAGAGAGAGAGAGAGATGGAAAGTGAGAAAGCAAGCTGCCAGGTCTGGGACTCGAACCATGGTCGGCCATGTGGGAGCCCAATGCCCTTAACCACCGAGCCACCTGCTTTCCTGCTAGTAAACATTTTATTTTATATATACTTTAGGAAAAAAATGTCTTCTTTTTTCCCTTTTCGCCTTATACATAATTTATTCTCTTTCTTCCTCTCTTTATAGATATAGAGAAATACAGACATTTACAGGTAGATTATAGGATATGTAGACATCGATACGACATATCAGCATTTACTGAACTTTTTTTTTATTGGTTACATCCATTGTTCTGGGTTCCAAAATATTTCTATTTTGCCTACTATTACTCAGTTATTTATGTGTTCTAGTTGGATGTGGATGTTCTGAGGAACGGAGGAATCTGAACTGAACAAAAAATCAGTGGGAAAAGAAAATAAAAATGTAATGTTGTGAATGAGAAACAAAAATCAAAAATAAATATATGGACAGAGACACATTAAGAAGCCTAGACAGGGGTTGTCAGCTGTATGGGTGGTGGTTAAAGCACTGGACTACCACATGGCTGACCACAGTTCCAGTCTTGGGCCTGGCGGCTTGCTTTCTCACTTTGTGGTGAACATGTGTGCCCTATAGCAAATTAATAATAATAATAATAATAATAATAATAATAATAAAAAATAAAATAAATAATTCTTTTTAAAAAAACGAAGCATTAGGGCAGTAAAAATGTAAAGGTGGATGACTATGGGAAAGAAAGCTTCAATGAAGAGACTGGTGGAGTTTATGGAGTTCTAAGTAAATAACTCCATGAGTTGAAAGCTGCTGTGAGTTCCAGAGTGGAGGAATGGAATGTAAGAAGGGGAAAAACAGTACAGAAAGCAAACACAGATACCAGAGACAGTGTGGAAGGAGAGTGGGAGATGGCGGAGGGTAGGAGATAGGGAATCAAGGATGGGGAAAAAAAAGCAAAACATACAGGAAACAAGAAATGGAAAATGATTTCTTGATGATAACATGTATGTTGATGTGCTTGATTGAGCCAATATACAGTGTACTCTGGATGGAAAAACTCATTTTGTATGCTGGAATGATGTACAGTGAATGAAGGTAAATAAATAAATTTAAATTGAAAAAAACATTTAAAAAGTACAGCTTTAACAGATGAGAAGGCAAATTAACTTATCTGAATTCAGTTTGAGATCTCCTTATTTGAAAGCTCAACATATATTTGGATGCGGGGGCATTACATAAATATTCCAATAATTAATTTTATCATTTCTCGTATCTTTTTTTTGGGGGGGAGAGGTTTTTGCTATAGGGCGCGTGCGCTCGCCAGACAGACAGAGAGAGACAGTAGAGACAGAAAGCGAGAAATCACCCCCCAAGGGGATGGTCATGCCACAATCCCTTCTCCTCCATTCTCCCCTTGGGATCTTGGGCACGCACGCACACACGCCCGGCGTGAGTTTTAAGCCACCGGGTCTGGGACGCGAACCGCAGTTGACTACATGGGAATCCAGTGACATAGCCATTATGCTAACTGCTGGTTCCCATTTCTCATATCTTTTTACCCCAATTCTTTTCCTGAAAATGTTTTCTCCCTCTCTAGGTAACATTTAAGCATCCTCAGTGATTCTGAATCCATTAAGAGTTGAGGAAGTCAGATGATTATAGTAATGAACATTCTAATTGCCTAATTCTATGTATGGAGTATCCATGGCAATGAAAAACATGCTAAGGCATTTTCTTTTTATGTTAGGCATCACTCTTTTTTGTTCCTGTTTTTTGCTATAGGGTGCACGCACTTGCCGGAGAGACAGAGATACAGAAAGCAAGAAATCATCCCCTAGTCAGGGGATAGCCACGTTGCAATCCTTTCACCCCCACTGTCCTCTTGGGATTTGGGGCACACACACACATCTGCCTGGCATGAGTTTTAAGCCACTGAGCAAATTGTAGTCGAATTTGTGGGAGTCCAGCGATGTAACCATTATGCCATCTGCTGGTCTCCGTATTTACTTTTCACTAGCTACAGTGATATATTTTGAAAGCAAGACAAAGATAGTCTGGAAAATGTTTTATAAAATAACCAAGTAAGCAGTCTTATCAAGTGATGTTCTACATGTAAGCAATTAAGACAGAATAAGGCAGTATGGTGTAAAAGCAAGTGATTATTTTACTCTTGTTATTTTTTCTGCCTCAATAAGTTCCTTTCCGCTATGTAAGTAGATACTCATAAAGGACAATTTAGATTAAAAATACCCCTGGGACCAGCAGTTAGCGTAATGGCTCTGTTGCTGGACTCCCATGTGGTCGACTGCGGTTCACGTCCTGGACCCAGTGGCTTAAAACTCACGCCAGGTGCGTGTGCATGTGTGCCCAAGATCCCGAAAGGAGAATGGAGGAGAAGGGATTGTGGTGTGGCCATCCCCCCAGGGGGCGATTTCTTGCTTTCTGTCTCTCTGTCTCTCTCTGTCTGTCTGGCGAGCACATGTGCCCTACAGCAAAGACCTCTCCAAAAAAAAAAAAAAAATACCCCACAAGAATTCACTTGAATTGGATAAATACTGAACAAAATAACTTCCTGAGTAAGAAAGTTAAGAAGGAGGTAAAATCTGTTTTCTGTAGGAATAAAGACGGGGCACAACCTCCCTTCTAATAGGAAGACAGGAAGGAGGGGCAACCATTCTTTCCTCTTTTAAAGTATGCCTGACGCCTGGGATCTGAAGGGACTAAGAAGTTCAGTTTACTGGAAGAGTTTCTACTCCGTGTTAAAAACAGAACGACATAGGAAAACTTGCTCTCTGAAGGTGGACAAATAATGAATGTCACCAATGGACTTAACAGCAAGACTAAGCACACAGGCAAGTTAAGACTGTCATAGAGACAAAATTCACCAGTCCACTGGAGGCAGCCATGTGTTGACCATAACACTGCTCAGTATCTGTACCCAGTATTATATTTGGCAAAGAGTTTCCCTTTTCACTAGCTCTATTTGTTCTTAAAATATTCTTTCAGTATCATCAGAACAAAAGAAATGTTGGTTGGGCTGTGGAGGTGTGCGATGGTGCTGCTCTGAAAGCTGAGGTCACACGGTGGCTTGTCGTAGATCCCAAGACTGCCCTAAAAGCAGGTGTGTTCTAGTTCCAGCTGTGGGAGGCTGAAGTGGTACTGGGGATTGTGAGCTTGAGGCCAGACAGGGCAACATAGCAAGACCCTCTGTATGACTAGAGTCTTAGCTACTTGGAATAGAGCTGGTGAATTACATTAGAGTGAGACCTTGTCTTAATTTTAATTACATTGTTTTTTTAATTGTCAGAGGGTACCTGTGCTCACCAGAGAGAGACAGACAGAGAAAGAGACAAGGACCACTGCACTGCCAGGCTGGTCCACTAACCCTGTCTTAAAACCAACTAACTAACTAAGTAACTAAATAAATAAATAAATGGGAGCTAGGTGATAGTGTGGTGGTAATGCAACTACTCCCACAGAAGAAAAGTCCTAGGTACATGTTCCAGGACCTTCCTAAGCATTCCAGGTGCATGTGGGCATGCCCATTGTCCAGACAGGCTGAGAATGGGGGTGGTGGGGGTGGATCATGGCATGGAGACCATTTTGAGAGTGCCACTCTCTTTCCTTTTCCTGTCTTTTCTCTCTCTCATAAAAGAAGCACAAAAAGAATGAGAAAAATATTATTAGGCTCGTTTTATTTTTTTTTTTAAATTTTGCTGTATATTGGGACCAGCAGTTAGCGTAATGGCTATGTCGCTGGACTCCCACGTAGTCCACCGTGGTTCGCGTCCCGGACCCGGTGGCTTAAAACTCACACCAGGCGCGTGTGCGTGCATGCCCAAGATCCTGAGAGGAGAACGGGGAAGAGGGGATTGTGGCGTGGCCATATCCCTTGGGGGCAATTTCTCGCTTTCTGTCTCTCTGTCTCTCTGTCTCTCTCTGTCTAGCGAGCACATGCGCCCTATAGCAAAAACCTCTCAAAATTTTTTTTTGCTGTATACTATCTATACATGTACAACCACATGTAACATATGTTATGTAATGAAGCATACTACAGTAAATGATGAAAACATCACCATACTTAAAAAGGGAAACTTTATCACATAGTCTTGAAGGAACTTCTGATATGATAGCATTGCACATTCCATAAACATAGCTATTATTTTTAACATTTTATTAACTCTCCCTTATTTTAAAAACAGTTTTAGTACACATGAATGTACAAACACGTATACAATCTCTTAACTGGCTTTTCTTATGTTTGGGTTTTATGAAAATTCTGTCACAGTTTATCAGTCTTTTTTGATTGAAAATTTTGTTTCAAAGGTTTAGTCATAGCTATGTGTTGCTATAGTTCATTAATTTTTACAACTGTATATTTAAGCTATTGTGCAAAAACGCTCTATTTCCATTAATAGATATTGGACAGTTTCCAGTTTTTTGCTCTTACGAACAGTACTTTTTTTGTGTTCTTTTAGAGACAGTGTCTCAATATGTTGCCCAGGCTTGCCATCTTCTTGCCTCAGCCTCCAGAGTAGCTAGGATTACAAGCATGCCCTGCGTCCCCCAGCCTGAACAGTGCTTTTGTGCCCATTCTTACTAATATTTCCTGGTGCACCCATGCAACAATTCTGTAAAGTACATATGAGCACAAACAATTCAACTTTATAAGTTAATGCCACGTTATTTTCTCAGATTTTCTTTATTATTTTTTGTCTGTTTGACTCACATATAAATAAAGAAAAAAAGAAAGACAAATTGCCCATGGTGTTGGTCATCTGTAAAATTCCCCATGTGTATTTACATAGTTTGCGCATTATAGGTCATTTTTCCAACTCTATCTTTACTCTCATGAGTTTTCTTTTACTTACTAAAAGTTTATTTCTTGCATGAGAGAGAGAGAGAAAGAGAGAAGCACCCCCAACAAGTCTTTATACTGCCATCCACCCCAGCCTCAGCATGGATCACAGGGTACATTCCACCATGCATATAGGGAGACCTCAGGACACGAACCGAGGACTTTCCCATGTAGGTCTATTATCTGACCCAGCTCTCTCTTGATATCTTTCTGTTTTTCCTTTAAGTTTATTTCTTTCTTTAATGAGACTAGGAGATAATGAAACAGAAAGAGAGAGAGAAAAAGACAAGCACTCTCAACAGGGCTTCACACCATCTCCCATACAGACCAGGCACCCCGGAGCTGCATGTTATTGGTGTGTCAATGGGACAGTTCTCTTTCCATTTGTCTAAATTGCTGTAGAGAACTCATATCTTGAATTTTCCTCACACGTTTGATTTCTAAAATTTCTATTTTGACTTTTCTTTTCTCTTAGTTTGCTATAGGGTGTGTGTGTGCCCTCCAAAGACAGAGAGAGAGAAAGAGAGAGAGAGAGAGAAGGAGGCAGGGAGGGAAACTGAGAAATCAAGCCCCAGTGACAATGGCCATATTTCAGTAGCTTCTCCTCCATTTTCCTCTTGGAATTTTGGGCACGCATGCACATGCACCTGGTGTGTTTCTTAACTTGCCAGGTCTGGGGCTCAAACCTCACCATCAGCCATGTGGGATCCAGCCACCTAAACCTCCATGCCACCTGTTTGCCCAGCTATTTTTTATTTCTAAAAAGTGTACTTTGTCCCAGTATGATTTATAAGAATTCAACTAGGTTCTTTGATACATTTTGGCTTTATTGCCATCCATATTTTCATAATTTCTTGTTCCTTTCAGATTTTCCATTTTAAATTTCATGTTTTTTATTTTCTCTTTAAATATCTGTGCCTATGTATCTTATGCTGTGAACTAAATAATTCCCAAATATGAAGTATTTATGCATTCAATTTGTTACATTTTTACATTTCTTCTTACTAGTGGGATCTCATTTACTTGGAAGGTTTCCGTTTTTATTTATCTATGTTCTTTTTTTTTCATTGTGAGCCCTTATTTGGTTTGGGCTAACATATGAGAATCCTTAGGATTTAAATTTAGATTCCTTTCTCTTTTTTTTTTTTTTTTTTGGAGAGGTTTTTGCTATAGGGCACGTGCGCTCGCCAGAAAGACAGACAGAGACAGAGAGACAGAAAGCGAGAAATCACCTCCCCCCCCAGGGGGGATGGCCACGCCGCAATCCCTTCTCCTCCATTCTCCTCTCAGGATCTTGGGAATGCACATACACGCGCCTGGCGTGAATTTAAGCCACCAGGTCCGGGATACGAACCGCGGTCGACTACGTGGGAGTCCAGCGACATAGCCATTACTCTAACTGCTGGTCCCTAAATTTAGATTCCTTTCTAGCAAAGAGGATTTGAGTTTCCTTCTACACAGGTAAAGGTTGCCACCTAATTGATAACCCTTCCTTCAACAGCCCTCAGCTAGTGCAGAATTTCAAGTGGGCTCTTTCAGCTTGTGACAGTAGTTTAGTTTCCTTATCTGGTCCCAGCTATTTCAGCTCCTTTACTGGTGTTTGCCCTTAAACAAGCCTTGGCTACACATTTACTTACAAGCACTAATCAAATACTCTTCCTCGTCATCTCCTGCCTCCTCTTCCTTCTTTTTTCCTGACCCTGAGAGATTTCCTTTAATTTCCTGGAAGCCCAGAAATCTTTAAATATTATTTATGATAGCTTATCAATGATCTACTTATAGCAAGATCATTCTTGAGGCTATAGTATACATTTCACTGCTGTAAAAAAAGTCCATCTCATAGATAAGTAAACTACAAGTCAGAAAGACTATGCAATTTTTCTAAAGCAACAGAGTAGTAAGTGGCAGAGGTAGCACTAGAAGTCATGATTTCTAATTCCAATTCCAGTGTTTCTTCCTTTTTTTTTTTATAATATCACAACTTACTTTTATGCATAAAATGCATTATCATTTGCTCCTTTGAACTCAAAATGTAGCATAATATGAACAACTCAGTTCATCATCACAAATTTATACTCATTTGTATTGTTCTCTTTTTATTCATTTAGTTTTTAGCTTTTTACTATAGTGTATGTGCACTTGTCGGAAGTGGAGGGGGAGAAAGAAAGAGAGAGAGAGAGAGAGAGAGAGAGAAATCAACCCCTAGGGTGGATGGTCACACTGTAATCACTTTTCCTCTTAGGATTTTGGACATACATGCACACATGCCCAACGTGAATTTCAAGGTGCTGGGTCCATGCAATCACCCATATGGGATCCAGTTGCCTTAACCTCCATGCCACCTGCTGGCCCAATTCACTAATTTTTAATATTGAAAACTGATGTCTTCTCTCCATATCTAGACTGGAAAATCCCTCAGTTGCCAATATACCCCTCTTTCCCCCTTTATCCTGAATGTCTATAAGAGTTCTGAGCATCAATACTTATTTGCTGATGGTTTATCAACCAATATGATGGCTGTGTTGGGGTTCAAGATATATTGCCCCAAAATATGAGTGTACAAGATGAAAAGATACCATGTCCACATGTGCCTCTTTTGAAGATTATTTTGAGTTAGTTATTTCAAGAAATCACAGATGCAGGAGTAGCTCTGAAAAACTCACCTTTCGTAAAGGAAATTTACATCTTTAAAGGACATTTTCGTAATAAAGTTGTCTATTTCAAAAAAAGGAGCTACTGCCACACAACTTTTATCATTTTCATCTGTAATCATCATTCACTAATCTTCCCATAATTTGACTCCACTACTTTCCAAGAACCCTAAGCCTCTATTCCTTTTTGTAGCTAAGGATGGTATATAAGCTTCAATTATCCAGTCCTCCTTCAAGTCTCATATTTTGTGGGACTCCCATGCACAGGTTCATAACTATAATTGCTTTTCTTTAGCTAATCTGCTTTATGTCAATTTAAAAGAAGCTAAGAGCATGGAGGGAAGCCATTTTTCCATCCTTTATACATGTAAACGATTTAGTTCTTGCTTTTTTTAAACTCTGTCTTTCTTTCTGCTTTAGGTAGTGTCTCAAGTGTACAAAAATGCATTCTCCTCGACACCAAAGATCCTATTTCTGCTTAAAAAGGAAACCACATACACTAGTGACCTGTACACTAAGAGCCATAATAGTGATGGTGCACAGCTTATGGTTTTCTAAATGTATAGCAAACTCAGGGCAGGCAAGTGACGTGGTGGTTAAAGTCGCTGGACTCCCACATGGCCGACCACAGTTCAAGTCTTGGACCTGGTGGCTTGTTTTCTCACTTCGTCTCTCTCACTCTCTCTATCTCTCTCTGATCGAAATGGAAAATAATAATGATAATAATAATAAATAAAGTTAAAAAAATACAGATGAGCAGTAATTCGATTTTAAGCAATTTATATAAATGACAAAATTCTTGACTTATTTAAATGTTAATAACATTCATTTAAATAGTTTATAATTTTTTAATAGGGCAACACTTTTCTAATTCTAATTGAAAGAAAAGGGCATTTAAACTTCACATTTTTATATTCTAATTATGATATTTAATTAGGAGGGCAAAAAGTTAAATCCTTAACTCAGAATTCCTCAGAGAATTAGCAGAAAAGGCTGTATGGAATTGATGGTGAATCTTAGCCAAGGTCTGTTTTGAGATCTGATTATCTACCCAATTTGTGTCACCTCATTAACCTTATACAAAGATTTAATGAATCCAAAATTATAAAAGGAGCTTTTGGAAACTAGTGGACCAATACTAACCTGTGTAGCTCTCCTAAAAGGTAAAGGTCCATTTGTGTGAAAAAAGCAAGGGAATATTAAAACCAATGTCTTTCTTAGATTATAAGACCACGAACAGGTACCATGAGTGGTGTGAGGTCTACCAGAAGCTTAAAAAAAGAACTAAAGGTTCATAACGCGGTAAGGAGCCGGAAAGGTAACTGCTTACACTCATTAATGTGAAAAGGCACTTTCAGTTTTTACAGAGTCTCAGTGAGGGAAAACACTGAAGAACAGGAAATTAGTATTAGTGAAAGCTCTCCTTGCTACTAATTTTTTCTTTTTTTTATTATTTATTTTATTTTTATTTATTCATTCATTTATTTTTTAATTTGACCAGAGAGACACAGAGGGTGAGAGTGAAAGAGAGAGGAAGTGAGAAAGCAAGCCGCCAGATTCAGGACTCGAACCCTGGTCGGCCATGTGGGAGTGTCCAGCGCCTTAACCACCACGCCACCTGCTGGCCCTCTGCTACTAAATTTTTCTGACTTGCAATTCTAAGTCAGAGTTTATAAAAATATAGAGAGTTCACTGTGTTACAGAGATCATCAGAATACATACATTTTACAATCTCACAGTTTAGCTGTCTTATTTTTATTAGGTAACATGCTTCTTTATTAATTCATAAAAATGAGGTATATGTTTGAATGTCGGTTTCCCAGCTGTTGCCATTTTTTTTTTTTTTTTTTTTGGAGAGGTTTTTCGCTATAGGGCGCGTGCACTCGCCAGACAGACAGAGAGAGACAGAGAGACAGAAAGCGAGAAATCACCCCCCAGGGGGGATGGCCACGCCGCAATCCCTTCTCCTCCATCCTCCTCTTGGGATTTCAGGCATGCCCACACACATGCGCCCGGCGTGAGTTTTAAGCCACCGGGTCCGGGATGCGAACCACGGTCGACTACGTGGGAGTCCAGCGACATAGCCATTACGCTAACTGCTGGTCCCCATCCAGCTCTTGCCATTTCACACAGTGAGTAGATATAGTACATCTCATTGTAGAATTATTACCTTGCTTTGCTTGGATTAAAAGATGAACAACAATAACAGCTATACCGTCAACTATGATGGTATTTTCTTACTCCATAAAGTAGAAAGCACAGTTATCGCAAGTAATGGGGATATCCCAATATTTCTGAATGAAATGAGATGGAATGCATAGTGATTTGTAGGGCTATTGAAAGATAAACATTATGCACACACTGCAATTGTAATTTTTCATTTCAGGATGAGAAATGTCAAAAAAGTATTTTTTTTTTCTACTATAAAATGAAACCTACATATCACAAGACCAGGCCTGGGAACATCAGAATGAAAAAACAAAAAACAAAAAACAATCACTGACAGGACTTAATAGGTATTTTAAAGTCACTGCTGGCTTCCACCACAAAAACAGACTCATTTTATGGGGCCAGCAAGTGGCACAGTGGTTAAGGTGTTGGACTCCCACATGGCTGACCATAGATCGAGTCCCACAAGTGGAGGTTTGCTTTCCCACTTTGATACTCTATCTCTCTCTCTTGCCATATATCAAATTTAAAAGTAACAACAGTAAATAAATACATAAGATAAACAAAAATACGCATTCTGTTCTGGCTATTTTGTTCACTTTAAAATTGTGCATTTGTGTATGTGAAAGTGACAGGATGATACATGACAACATACACTAGTGGCTTGGCAAAACCTTGAAAGTTATTAGCCTTTTTCTGTCAGTAAAGAATCAACTTCCCTGGTCTGAAGACCTGATAATATTCCCTCTCACTTACAAATAAAAGCTCGTTGTTTCTCGGTGTGCCACAGTTGGTGTGCAAATAGGCACCAACCGTCTCATCACAATAGGGAACAATGTTTTTTTTAAAGCACTGTCAAAAGTGTACAGATGACAGAAGATACCTGAAATCAACAGTGATATGCAGAGTAAAGTTCTCACCTGGCTTTCTTTAGTTGAGAGTTTACTGTGTGGCAGCCTTACTGGGACTGGTAGAAATCAATAGAAACGCCACTCAGAACATTCACTTTATGCACGCTGAGATAACAGGTCCAGTCTCCTCAAGCTTCATTATCCAACAGATAGGATCTCTTGACCCCAAATTAAAGGTAGAATTAAAGGAATGTGGAAACTGTTAACTATGTCTACAGGAAAAGGTCATTGTCTAGAAGAGAAACAAAGATACCCAACACAAAATGAGAGTCTGGGCTAAAAAAATAAATATAAATTTTTTCTCTAATAACACATAACAAGATTCCTATGGTCACTAACTTTCATGACACTGGAATCTCATTCTCACCTGTTCATACTACTGCGGCTCACCTATTTCCCATGGTAGGGCGTGGTTCCATTCTTTCTTGGGTTATCCTCCATCACCCCTCCATGAATTTTAGCCAGGGATCTGTTTTGAGATCTGGCTGTCATCCCAATTTGTAACACCTTAGTAAGTTCTTAACTTACTAACTTACTAACACCTAAAATAGGTTCCCTTTAGCCACTTCAAAAAGTATTATAAAGAAACCAAATTTTAAAATATGCTTGATGAATAATAAAACAAATTTCTAATTTATTTCTAATTTTATGCCCAATCTATAATTTATATGGACAAAATGTTTCAATGTTACAAGTATAATTTTGATCATTTAAGCAAATGGAAATGATAACATGAAACAAAGAACCAACTTATTAATTTTTGGTTGCCTTATGTTGTAGGTTCAATTGTACACCCCCAAAAAGATATGTTCAAATCTAATCTCCTATACCTGTGCATTTGACTTTATTTAGGAATAGGGTCTTTGTCAGTATACTCAAGACATGGTCATATTAGACTAAGGTGAGTCTGGCATTTTTATAAGATAGGAGATATTTGAGCATGTGGACACGGAGGGAGAATTTTCATGTAAAGATGGAGGAAGAGACCATAGTTATACAGTTGCAAGTCAAGGAATGTAAGATGGCCACCATTAAAACCAGGGAAGGTGGAAAGGAAGATTCTACTTAGAGTCTTAGAGCAAGCATGGCCCCTTAATTTCAAATTTTAACTCCCAGAACTGTGACAGAATAAATTTCTGTGGTCCCAAGTGATTCAGTTGAGGTAATTTGTTATAGCAACCCTAGGAAACTAATAAATTTATGACTGAAAGTTTTTGTTATGGTGGTGACTATTAGAGATAATTCCTGGTTGCCACATCTATACACAAATAAAATTTATAGTAACAGTTCCGAAGACTGACCCAGATCAGTGAGACTAGTTAGGATAGTTTAAATACTTTGCCAAAGACAAATGATAAGTTTTAGACCACAAGAAGGTCAAATTCATAGACATGAAATGTTAAGGTCTTTATTTCCAATAAGTGAATACCATTACTTGAATGTTTATATAGCTAAAATTAATCAGTACAAGATGATATGATGGGGCAAAAGTAGTATATCTGACACACAAAGGGTTCCCAGGAATGATTCTACTGACTTTATTGCCCATTTTTAATATTGAGCTTTGACCCCTATTTCAGAAGGCCAAGTGGTGGTGTAGTGTTATGCAACTGGACCCATATGGGACAGGTCCGGGATTCATGCCCCAGGACCTCCTTAAACATACCTGGTATACATGCCTATGTTCCCAGCCAACTGAGACTGGGTTGGAGTGGGGCATGGAAGCCCTTCGGGAGTGCCTCTCTTTCTCATGAAGAAATAAATAAAACTTTTTTTTGAGGATTTTTTTTTTTGGTTTGGTTTATGTTTGTTTGTTTGTTTTTTGCAATAGGGCACGTGCACTCGTCAGAAACAGAAAGCGAGAAATCACCCCCTGGGGGGATGGCCACATCACAATCCCTTCTCCTCCAGTCTCCTCTTGGGATCTTGGGAACGCATGCACACACTGGCATGAGTTTAAGCCACTGGGTCTGGGACTCAAACCACGGTCGACTACATGAGAATCCAGCAACATAGCTATTACTCCAGCAACCAAAGAAAAGAGTTCAGAATTTTATCCAGTACCCATCTGAGCTAAAGGATAAATTCTAGATCGCTTATTTATGACTATTGCAGAGATTCAAAAGAATTCAGAAAGCCAGAAATAAAACGTAACTGTCTGTTGTACCTGATTCTCCAAGCTGAACACAAAAGGTTTACTTATGAGATGGAATATTCCCATAAAAGCCTAGTAAACAAAGTAGAATAGAATACATACAGTATTACATTCATTAGGGAAATGCTTCCATAGGAGATACTGTAGAGGAAGAGGCAGAGCCATCAAAGTGATGGATCTAAACAATTTGCCATCTGAGGGAAACAGGTATTAAAAAATTGAATGCCCTCATAAATTCTATCAATAGTATCCGTGGATGAGATCTAGAAAAACACATGTCCATTTATTTTTAGGAGCAGTGGTGGTGATGTGGGTAGCAACGGGAGGCAGAACCCTTTCTTTGTATAGCCCAATCCCAAGCTGATGTTGTAACAGATTGACTATCATGTAGGGGCCTATAGAAAAAAAAAAATGAATAGCGTAGTTTCTTTGGAGACTGTGATACAGAGGTGTTCCCTGATAAGCCGTAGGTAATCGGCTGATAATCAGATGGTGAAAGATTTGTCCTTTTTCCCCTACAGTACAGAAGACAACTCTGAGAAGAATAAATTTAATGTTGTCTAATAACTAGAATGGAGTAGTAATAGAGCAGGCATGGATGAATTTTAGAAGGTGGGGACAGACACATACAAAATTTTGAAGGCTGGGAACCAGCAGTTAGGTAATGGCTATGTTGCTGGACTCCCATGTAGTCGACCGCAGTTCGCGTCCCGGACCCGGTGGCTTAAAACCCACGTTGGGCGCATGTGCGTGCATGCCCAAGATCCCGAGAGGAGAATGGAGGAGAAGGGATTGCGGCGTGGCCATCCCCTCTGGGGGGTGATTTCTCGCTTTCTGTCTCTCTGCCTCTGTCTGTCTGTCTGGCGAGCGCATGTGCCCTATAGTGAAAAACCTCTAAAAAAAAAATTTTTTTTTTTGAAGGCTAAATCAAGGTTTGGCCAGGATGTGGTGGAATGAACAACATACTTTACCCCAGGACTGCTCACAATTATCCATATTTCTTTATTAAAGATGTGATCATCTAAATGCATGAATTAGAAGACATTTTGCTTCTGCCACTCACTAAAGAGCATTTTGCTTTTAACCTCTTTCTATTTTTCTCTCCAAAAACAGATAGACTTTGTTACAATAAATTCTTTGGGGCATCTTAATACTGAATAGAATAAAAACAATTCAGGGGAAAACAATACTTATATGAATCTGGGGCCAAAGGTGGAAAGTTTAGAGGAGTACTTACGGTGAAGGATTCACTATTTCCTTACATGAGAATACTGAGTGAAAATGACAAGAGAACGTTTAAGGTCTCCCTCCGCAGTGTTTAAGAAATTCCTTTTGGTTGAATGGTTTGTTTTCTTCTGATCATATTCCCATTCTTAGTCTAGACCATGAGGGTTCTGGCTCTCTACTTACTATATTTTGGGAATGCATGCTGGATTTTAGATTGAAGGATCAATATCAAATTGCACATCAGAATGAATCTGTCATCCTGACAGGAGTTAACAATGTGTATTATTATCACTGCTAAATGCTAGCGTGTAAAGATGGAGATAGTGTCATCAGCAGGAGTCATGACTGCCGGAACCATGACTGTCTTTGGAATGCTACTAAAAGATCTAAAGGGCTCTATAAGCTTTTTTATTTTTGGAGAGGTTTTTGCTATCAGGTGTGTGTGCTCGCCAGAAAGACAGAGAGAGACAGAAAGCGAGAAATCACCCCCCAGGGGGGATGGTCACACCGCAATCCCTTCTCCTCCATTTTCCTCTCGGGATCTTGGGCATGCATGCACACACGCCCGGTGTGAGTTTAAGCCACTGGGTCCGGGACTTGAACCGCAATTGGCTACATGGGAGTCCAGTGACATAGCCATTATGCCAACTGCTGGTCCCACACTGTATTAAGCTCTGACAGCAGAGTGTGGTGATAGAACATTACAGGAGAAAATGGAGTGGCTCTTTCTTTGTTTCATTTGCTCTTCCTTGCTCTAGCTGCATGGCTCATCCAGGGTGTGCGTGTCTGTGTGTGGACATGTGTGTGTGTGTGTGTGTGTGTGTGTGTGTGAATAGGGATATATAATGGACAGATAAGTTATTAGCTGCACAAAGCTTGCTTCCTAGTGGGATAAAGAGATATTCGACAATAAAATAGTCCTGTCTGTGATTGCATCCTAAGGAAAACAGACATAATGGAAAGGATCTTCCAGGTTATCGGGAAAGTCATAACAGATTTTTCTAAGTTTTTCTATGCAAAAATGAGTCTTGACTTCCCCAACAACCCAATATTTAAGATTAGAGGTTAGGATAGCGCTCTAAGTTTTGATACACTCACTAATATCTAAGTTAGGATTCACTGAGAGAAACAGAATTGCTACAAGATTATAGAATAAAGAATTTAAAGAAAATGGGTTAGTCCTTATTCAAGTGTGAGCTAAGGCGACCATGCAGGTAGCTGCTGTCTCTTTTGGTAGAGCTGAACCTAAGGTTGACACAGGTCAATAAAGCTGGTCATTTTAAAGAAAATCTGGATGTAGACGAGACCAAGATCAACTGGAACCTGGAAGACCTAACTGGAAACCACAAGGACTACTGAAACTATGATCATCTTTCAAGAACTGTGATCTTTTCTCTTTTTTTAAAGATAGATTCTTGCTAGGGACCAGCAGTTAGCGTAATGGCTATGTCGCTGGACTCCCACGTAGTCGACCGCGGTTCAAGTCCCGGATCCGGTAGCTTAAACTCATGCCGGGCCGTGTGTGTGTGTGCCCAAGATCTTGAGAGGAGAAGGGATTGCGGCGTGGCCATCCCCTCTGGGGGATGATTTCTTGCTTTCTGTCTCTCTGTCTCTCTCTGTCTGTCTGGCGAGTGCACGCGCCCTGTAGGAAACACCTCTCCAAAAAAAAAAAAGATTCTTGCTATAACTGTGTGCGCTCTCCAGAGAGACAGAGAAACAGAAAGTAAGAATTCACCCCTTCCCCCATGGGGCATGGCCACACCACAATCCCTTCTCCTCCATTTTCTTCTCAGGACCTTGGGCACACACACACACATGTGCATGGCACGAGTTTTAAGCCACCAGGTCTTGGACTCAAACCCTGGTAAACTACGTGAGAGTTCAGTGACATAGCCATTACACCATCTGCTGGATCCAAGGAACTGCAATCTTTTTTTTTTTTTTTTTTGAGCGGTTTTTGCTATAGGGCGTGTACACTTGCCAGAAAGAGAGAGACAGAGAGACAGAAAGCGAGAAATCACCCCCCAGGGGGTATAGCCACACTGCAATCCCTTCTCCTCCATTCTCTTCTCGGGATCTTGGGCACACACGCACACACACCCGGCATGAGTTTAAGCCACCAGGTCTGGGACTTGAACCGTGGTCGACTACATGGGAGTCCAGCGACATAGCCATTACGGTAACTGCTGGTCCCTAGGAACTGCAATCTTGCTCATGTTTGACTTCTAGGAGTACATACCCCTTGCTCCATAGGTGCACATACAGTCCTAGGACTCAAGATGAAGAGAAGACGCTGCCACATAGGAGCTGCCACATGGGTGAGATACCACAGCGCCTGGCGCCCTGCATCATCCATCAGACAGGAAAACACTGGCTGCCATTCACGTCCACCTTAGACCTTTGTAATCTCAAGGGAAAATACTTCACGTCTAAGGCTAATGCGGAACACACAGGGGGAATACTGATCATTCTACTTTATCAGACCAAGTCCAAAGGCACTACATTTGTTTAGCATGCAAAGAGAAGGGTAAAGAGTCAGGAAGAAAAAAAAAGGGAGAAGCGAAAGGGGGTGATTTCTCGCTTTCTGACTCTCTGGCGAGAGCACACACCCTATAGCAAAAAAGAGTGCCCTCAATACTACGCTAAAGATGTAGGTTAGAGACTAATCATGGGTGTCCTTGTAGGTTATGATGTAGGTATGGATTTATTTCAAATTCAAAATGAAATCATTGAACAGTTTTAACCAGAGATGTAACTGAATTAATTATTTAGAGAATGCAAGGAGGATATTGATATTGGAACAGGATCTGTTCTAATGATCTGGATGAACAGTTATGGTGAATAGAAATAGATTTTTAAGAATGCAATTCAGAGATAGGATCCACAAGAGTATCTGAAGACTTAGATTTTCCCCCCTAAATTGTGTTTTCCTTATTCCTCTAAGTAAGAGGATAAAGATGATTTATTGGGTTTGTTTTTAGTGACTGGATAGATGGCAAAGACACTGAGGAAGGTAGTGAACACTAGAAGACCAGATTTCAGGGTGGAGGAAGAAGGGAAAACAATCTGACATTTCATATCAGCTAATTCTTCAAAGGCTTTGGAACATACAGGTATACGATGGTGAAATAAGTTGTGCGAAGTCATTAACATTTCTCATGATGGCATGACAATTTTCCATTCACCTAAACTTGGTTCTTTTTCACATTGAGAAATATTTTGAAGTATTAAAGTACTGAGTATCAAAACGGTAAGTAACATAAATGGTAAATACAACTGAGATTTTACTTCACTGATTATGAGAATGCTCTGGTGGACTAAATTTTGTTTGATTGTCTCTAATATGTGTTACATTCTTGTCTTCTATTCCCCTAGTTGAAGTCGTGATACTCTTTCATCTAGACCAGAATAAGAAAAATCAAGCCCCTGGGTCAGTCAATTGTTGGAAATAAAACTGTATTGGAACACAGCTATGTTTATTAATTCACATATGGCCTATGACTGCTTTCATGCTATGAAGGCAGAGCTGAGTAGTCCTGGTATAGCCTATGGTCTGCAACTCTAAAATATCTATTCCTTAAGGGAAGTTTGCAGATCTCTGATTTTGACAGTATTCTTATATGTGAGTTTCTTACTTTCTCTGTCTTCAGTCCAATCGTTTCTATATATCACTGTCAGATTAATAAATCAAAAGTTGCTATCAACCTTTATTAATGAAACAACCTATACTCACAAAATATTAAAAAATCATTACATAAGTGCCTTTGAATTTATAATGCCCATGCTCATAAGTCTTCAAAAGCTCTCTACTTCCTTGTGAATTAAATATGAATATCCATTCTGGCATTCAAAGGTCCCACTAGATCAAGATGTAATTGTTTAGGTGCAGTTTCAATGACACCCCAGTAGAGGCGCTCCAGCAAATGGACTCCCTTCTTTTCTCAGTGATTGCTCACCTCTGTGCTTTACTTTATATGGCAGTCTCTACTCAAAGTCCCTTACTCCACCGTTACCTATGCACTTTTAGTGATATCCCCTTGCATTTGTTAGGATAATATGCGCTTCTCAAACAGACAACCTCTAAAATTTCAATGACTTAATAGAATAAAAAGTTCTTGTCTGAATAAGAGTTCAATGCAAGTATTCTTTTTTTTTTTTTTTGGAGAGGTTTTTGCTATAGAGTGCGTGCGCTTGCCAGAAAGACAGAGAGAGAGACAGAGAGACAGAAAGCAAGAAATCACCCCCCAGGGGGATGGCCACGCCGCAATCCCTTCTTCTCCATTCTCCTCTCGGGATCCTGGGCACACATGCACACGCGCCCGGCGAGAGTTTAAGTCACACAGTCCAGGACTCGAACTGCAGTCGACTACATGGGAGTCCAGTGACAAAGCCATTACGCTAACTGCTGGTCCCAATGCAAGTATTCTTGATCAGTGCTTTGGGATGAGATGGTGAGTATGGCTGTCTGTTCACAAGGTCATGTGAAACCTCCATCTTTTTTTTTGGAGAGGTTTTTCACTATAGGGCGCGTGCGCTCGCCAGACAGAGAGAGACAGAGAGACAGAAAGCGAGAAATCACCCCCCAGGGAGGATGGTCATGCCGCAATCCCTTCTCTTCCATTCTCCTCTCGGGATCTTGGGCACGCACACACACACGCCCAGCGTGAGTTTTAAGCCACCGGGTCTGGGACGTGAACCGCGGTCGACTACGTGGGAGTCCAGCGACATAGCCATTACGCTAACCGCTGGTTCCCAAACCTCCATCTTCAACACAAGTTTTCCAAGGTCTCCACATTCAGCCAACAGGTGGGGAAGAGATGGCAGAGGAGCATAGCTTCTTAATCTCCTCAAAGAAGTGAGTCATAACATTTCTGCCCATATTTCATTGGTGAGAACTGGTCATTTGGCCTAGTCAGACAGCCCCGCATAATTTCAAAAGGTTCTTGGCTATGTATCTACTCTCTAATGATAACTCTACATTATCAGTAGGGATCATGAGTCTTGAAGGGCAGTTTGCAATCTCTACCAAACCATCTTTCACTGCACACCTCCTTACTACCTTCCTAGTCAGATAAGCTCTGTCCCCTGTACGACCTTTACAACACGTTGTTTTCTATCTGTTATTAGATTCTAACATGGCCAATCCCATATTTAGTATAGTTGTGTTTTTTAAAAACATGTCTTTCGACTTTTCTGACAATATCACTTCTTAAATTTACATTACTGACAAGACTCTTTGCATCCTTTGTGGCTATGAACGAAAAACAATGGCTGTTTTTAATTTATTGTGCAGAAAATAATTTTTATTATCAAGAATCCAGGATTTCTTCCTGTCTATGGAAGACCAGGATGGGTATCTCGATGCTGTAGAGAATGGATGGGCCTAGCAAACTTCCTGATAGACAATATCACTAATGTGCAGGTCAGATTCCTACATAGTCCTTCCTGCAAGTACATGGTAATGCTAGAATGTCCTTGGCTATATAATTCTGTTAGGAGTTGAATACTGTACCCCCCCCAAAAGATATGTTGAACCCATAACCTTCAATATCCCAGAGCCTTTTCAGAAATAGTAAAGTAAAATTAAGTCACCAGGGTGGGTCCTAATTCAGTATGGTAGTTGTCATATAAAAAGGAAAATTTCAAAAACAGAGACAGACACACAGTGAGGAAGATGATGTGAGGACATACAGGGAACATGTCTTGTGAAGATGGAAATAGCTAGAACTAGCACAAGCCGGAAGAGGCAAGAAAGGCTCTTTCCTATACAGGTTACAGAGGAAGCATGGTTCTTCTGATACTTTGATTCTGGACTTTTATCCTTCAGAACCATGAGACATTATCTGTTGTTCTAGCACATCCATTTGTGGTACTTAGTTACAGTGCTAGGAAATGAATACCTCTAAATTTCATCACTTGGTTTTCTACTGAGCCCTTTTCCTGGTGCCCTCAGAACTTCTTTAAACACCATTTTTCACATACACCCGGTATATAATGAACATCCTGTAACATAAGGGTTCCCTAGGAATAGCATAGAACCAGTAACACGATCCTAACAACTCCACTGTCTAGTTCAGCAGTCCAAAAACATTTTCTATAAGAGGATGTATAGTCACTATTTCTGCCTTTTTGGGCCATATGGTCTCTGTCACAAAGGATATATAGGCAAACTTGTAGATGAATGGACAAGGCTGGGTTCCAATAAAACTTTATGTACAAAAAGACATGTTGGGGGACCCGCAGGTGGCATGGTGGTTAAGGGCACTGGACTCTCACATGGTCAACTGTGGTTCAAGTTCTGGACCTGGTGCCTTGCTTTCTCACTTCCTCTCTCTCTCTCTCTGCCCCTCTCTGGTCAAAGTAAAATAAATAAAAAAAATAAATTAATAAATCAAGTTAAATAAAATAATTCTTAAAAAAAGAACATGTTGGATTATAATTTACCAACACATGATTTGTCTGACAATACTGGAAAAATTTTATAAGCGGCTTTTTGGGCATGGCTGGGTAGAGTAATCTTCAAGGGACATCTTATCTTTAAGTGTCATACATGAATAAATGATTTGTATATATGGGACCAGGAGTTAGCGTAATGGCTATGTCATTGGACTCCCACGTAGTTGACCGTGGTTCGAGTCCCAGACCCGGTGGTTTAAATTCATGCCAGGTGTGTGTGTGTGCGTGCCCAAGATCCCGAGAGAAGAATGGAGGAGAAGGGATTGTGGCGTGGCCATCCCCTCTGGGGGGTGATTTCTTGCTTTCTGTCTCTCTGTCTCTTTCTGTCTTTCTGGCAAGCACACACGCCCTATAGCAAAAATCTCTCAAAAAAAAAAAAAGTAAAAGAAAAATGATTTGTATATAAAGTAATAGAACATGATAAATGTTATGTAAATATTTGATATGATTATTTTAGATATGCAAGGTACAGTATTAGTTACTATAGTTGATATAAAGAGATGAAGGCCATTTTTTCTGCCTCCAAGGACTTTATTATACAACTAAGGTAACTATATAAGTTATTCCTGTAAAAATCCAATTTACCAATTTAAAAAAATAGATGATATAAGTATAAAATATGTGGATATTATATTATTTAAAATATTATTTTAAAATGATGATAATTAATAGGATTATGCATCATATAGTTATTCCCAAGTAAACGGTACTCTTATAGTCCTTGCTACAAACAGAAACTCCTCTTAGAGAAACCAGCAGGTGGCATAGTGGTTAAGATGCTGGACTCCCACATGGTCAACTGTGGTTTGAGTCCCAGACCCAGCAGCTGGAAACCCACGTGGGGTACATGTGGGCCCAAAATCCTGAGAGGAGACTAGATAGAGGAGGAGGGACTGCAATGTGGCCATCCTCCACCCGACCCGGGTGAGGGGGTGATTTCTCACTTTCTGTCTGTCGCTCTGGCAAACACATGTACCCTATAGCAAAAACCTCTCCCAACACATGCACCTAAAAAAAAAAACCTAAAAAAAAAAAAAAAAAAAAAAAAAAAAAGAAAAGAAAAGAAAAGAAAAGAAAAGAAATCATCTTATCATCTTAGAATGTCTATGGCTATTTGATTCTAATGGTACTATCAACTCCCAACATGTGGTTTACAAAGCTGTGTTTCAAGAAGATTGGAGATTGAGGTAACTCCTCCTGAAATAGTTCTTGAAAATGTTCTTTAACAATATGAAGAGATGAGTGATAAGCAGAAAGGCACAGCGGAATCTAAGATAGCTCAGGGCCTCTCAACCGGCACCTCGACATTTAGGACCAGCTGATACCCCTCTGTGTTCTTTCTCAGGAATTCTTAAGCCACACTTTCAGTTTAGCTTTACTGTTAACATTTTTTAATATTCAAAGCCTGTCTTTAGGTTTAGCGCTCTTGCTAGAATACACCATTTTCAACAGCCACCAACGGGGAATATCCAGACTTTGAAACATAATGGATGGAAAAGAGTGTGATTTCTGAGCCCATCTGGTCATTTGTATAAGACAGTTCCAAGCAAACATCCTGAAAAAATTGATTTTGCTCACAAATTTATAAATTGGGTCCTAAACTCGCTGTTTGTTTAGCGTTCCTCCACGGGGCAGCAGAGATGCTAAGTGATAATGACAAACTCACATATGCACATTTAGGTAATTATCTTGGATTCCAAACACCTGCGCCAAGAGTGCGCTGCTATTCAACCGTCTCAGTTCTCCCCTCCAGGGGCCACAGGACTGGTTTCATATGTATTCTAGGCAAAGATCCTGTATCTCACCTCATTCCTTCCCACATAGGCCCTATCTCTGATTTTCTGGTCTTTCCATAATTGCTTCAATCAATGCTATAACACATTAAGTGGGTATTTATGGAAGATCAATTCAGAACACTATAATTAGCTCGCACCGTAAGCTAAGAGATGTTGATGAATCACGTCCAACTTCAGGAAGGGATTTCTCTGTAATAAAACTTGTATAAAATCACCTGTGACATGTATCAATCCTGCCTTGGTTGCCCTCTATCTTGGTTTTTGGTTTATTTATCTGAGATGGTACCTATAATGACCCTTATCTTATTTTCTCAAACAATGATGACAAATAATCAACTAAAGTTACAAATGATCAACACAGAATGACGGTCCAGCTTCATGGCATGGGGAATGCTCTGCTCAGGAGAAGCTGGCTCCTCTGGGCACTTTGCCGGTGCCCAAGATCTGATGGGTTGGAGGACCAGAGGGAGGGGATCACGGCATGACCACACCCTGCGGAGGGTGCTTCTCTCTGTCCCCTCTCCCCACACCTTCTGTTTCTGTCACTCTCACATGCAAACACGTGCATTCTACCATGAATAAAATTAATGACATAAATGTGTGTATGTGTATTTTTAAAAAAGAAATATTACCTTTGAATTTGTAGTCTAAACCTTTTTTTTTTTTTGAGAGGTTTTTGCTATAGGGCGCATGCGCTCACCAGACAGACAGAGAGAGACAGAGAGACAGCAAGCGAGAAATCACCCCCTAGGGGGGATGGTCACACCGCAATCCCTTCTCCTCCATTCTCCTCTCGGGATCTTGGGCACGCACGCACACGCGCCCGGCGTGAGTTTTAAGCCACCGGGTCTGGGACGCGAACTGCGGTCGACTACGTGGGAGTCCAGCGACATAGCCATTACGCTAACTGCTGGTCCCCTAGTCTAAACATTTTTTAAGATTAAGTTAGGAGCACTGGGATATCTGATTTTGCATCCCATTTGTGAAATAACCATAAAGCTTTTTACATATCAGTACATTAACTATACTATCCTTTTCATTTTAATTCCATATGGAGACATTTCTCCAAGATAAATGAATCAAATTCTCTCTCTCTCTAACAAGCTGTTATCAATTCAGGTTGATTGTAGGCAGTGAATTCAGAAGTGAAATTGGAATGACTGCTCTAAAAGTCAGGGCCAAAATGGAAATCTCTTCAGTATCTTTGGCTGTTTGTGTGTCACTGTCACCAGTCTCCAAGCTTACATGTAACCTTTGGACAGAGGGGTACCTGTTAATTTGAAAATTTCTAGGCCCCACCATAGAAGTCGAATTCAATGGATCCTATGGAAGATACTTTTTGGAAATACTCAGATGTCTGAAGTAAGTGATCCAGAAACAGTATTTTCATAAAGGACAGCTTTAGATCAAATGGCTCTTTCATGTTATTCAAACATTCCTACAACTCTCTCAGTGATTAATTTCTCAAGATCTTGTCTTTAGTCTTCCTAGTGCCAAATTCTCACCTCTCTTTTATGAATGATTGCAATGATTAAAGGAGCTGTCAAAAAATCTCAGCAGCAGAGCAGAGACTCAAACTCACTCTTCTTCCCTACTCCTTTGCCGTGTCATCTGCTCCTTTATAAACTTCTTCAGCTTCTGCAGCTCCGTGTATGGTGCCTGCTTGACTCACCGGCTGGAAGAGGGGTCAGCAGGAGGCCCCAGTGTTTGAGAAAGGTTGCAAAGCTAGAACAGAAGGCCAGATACTACATTTTATTCAATTTACACACGAAAATACTTTAGAAATGCTTATACTTCTATGAAGAAGAATCCACTTGCATTGGTTTTACCCTTTAAATGACAATGACAAAACTACAGAATGAGCTACTGCAATGGCAGCTTTACAAAAATAGTAAACAACAAATTTAGGACAGTGGTTTGGTTTGAGGAAAGGAGAATCCAACTACAGCTGGTATGTTCTATTTCTAAAGTCAAGACATTTGGTCCATTACATTATTCTTTGTACTGATTTTTAAATTAAATATTTACATAAAATAATAGATGTTTATTATCCAGAACCATGAAATTGCATGATGAAATAAACAAGTGAATAGAAATAGAAACTGGTTGCCTCTAAGAAGCTAAATTTTGAGTGAAAAAAATGGAAGAAGAATTACACTCATTTTTTTGGTTGTTACCAAACTTACAGTACTAATTGACCTTTGAGACCATATACATCATTCAAGAAACATAAAACTCAAATACAAACGTTTTAAAAATTAGGGACCAGCAGGTAGCATGGTGGTTAAGGCGCTGGACTCCCACATGATAAACCGCGGTTTGAGTCCCAGTCCTGGCAGCTTAAGAATCCTGCCAAGTTTGTGTGCATGTCTGCCCTAAATCCCAGGAGATTGGAGAGGACGGGAATTGTGATGTGGCCATCCTCCCTGGGGTGTGATTTCTCACCCTCTCTGAAAGCACACATACTCTATGGCAAAAACATTAAAAAAAAAAAAAAAAGCTTTAAAAGTTAGCTTAGTTACTACTTTTATTTGCTTGTGGTTTTGGCTTTTAATAGTTGGTTTATTTATTCCAGGTGTGAGATAAATAGAAATACAGCACTTTCAACAGGGCCTCAACACTGCAATTCACCCTAAGCTTCAGCCGGTCCAGAACACGGGCATACATAATCCAGGTGTATTCAGGGAAGTCTCCAGACACGAACCAACACCTCTCCCATGTTACTCAACCTTACAGAACATTGCATTTACCACTGCACCCCTTCTGGTCACTGGCTTCGTTATTTTTTTACAAGTGAGCTACTTTAGGTGCTCGCCTTACATAACTCTTTCTAGAAAAGAGTCAACAATAATATTTGCTTTCTTTACTATTCATTTTAGTCGTTATAATTACACTTCTCTGATCTGTATGCATTCACTTACAAGCTTTTTGGTTTGTCTGAGTATGTTTTTCCTTTTCACTATCTTCCAAAACTCGAAATATTTCATTAAAGATAATTTTGTTTTACCATGTTCATCTCTTATTTCAATTCAGAAGTTTTCTGTTTCTGTGACTCTAATAATCACAAATAGAAATTGTTCTTTTTCAAGAAGCTTCTTAATTCCTCTCAATACTATGTGGCGTTCAGGTTCCACTGGGTGTGTTTACCACTTCAGCAATCTGTACAGCATGTGAATCCATCAATCCCTGATTTCATTAAGATTAAACTTCCTTCAATGTAGCAAAAACAGTTGCCCCGGGTTTAGATTCAATGAACTGAAGGACAGAAACTAGGCTGCTGTTACAGGGGACTGTCAGGTGTTCTATGGTGCTTTGTTCCTGTTTGATTTTTGTATGTAAATTCTGTATCTTTTTTTTTGGAGAGGTTTTCGTTATAGGGAGCATGCGCTCGCCAGACAGACAGAGAGAGACAGAGAGACAGAAAGCGAGAAATCACCCCCCAGGGAAGATGGCCACGCCGCAGTCTCTTCTCCTCCATTCTCCTCTCGGGATCTTGGCCACGCACGCACACGTGCCGGGCGTGAGTTTTAAGCCACTGGGTCTGGGACGTGAACTGCGGTCGACTACGTGGGAGTCCAGCGACATAGCCATTACGCTAACTGCTGGTTCCCTATAAATTCTGTATCTTGGGGGGGATATCAAAGGTTATCAACGTTGAGAGTAATAATAGAATTTACCACAAGAATTCTATTATTCTCTGGAAAGGGAAGCATATATAACATAGTTACTGAGAATTATAACTGTTTTTTTCCTAAGAAGCAAGGTTTATTTTTCTCTTTCTTCCTTTCTTTTTCTTTCTTCCTTCCTTCCTTCCTTTCTTTCTTTTTTTTTTTTTTTTTTGAGGGTTTTTTGTTACGTTACAGGGCGCATGTGCTCTCAGAAAGACAGAGAGACAAAAAGTGAGAAATCACCCCTTAGGGGGGATGGCCACGCCATAATCCCTTCTCCATTCTCCTCTTGGGATCTTGGGCACGCACGCA
Organism: Tupaia belangeri chinensis; assembly: GCF_000334495.1. Lineage (NCBI taxonomy): Eukaryota > Metazoa > Chordata > Mammalia > Scandentia > Tupaiidae > Tupaia > Tupaia belangeri. The sequence goes on from NW_006208732.1 coordinate 1,264,584, forward strand.
CACACGCAACCGGCGTGAGTTTATGCCACCCGGTCCGGGACTCGAACCATGGTTGACTACATGGGAGTCCAGCAGCATAGCCATTATGCCAACTGCTGATCCTGCAAGGCTTCTTTTAAATCCTGTATATTGTTGACATAAACACAATATAGAGCATTTCAATTAAAGAATGGGCAGTCAGTATACCTGGTGTTTTCAAATATTTCTTATCCATTCATATGGTGAATATTTCCCAGCTGCATGACCTTAGGAAAACTGCCTTAACTTTATGTCCCTCAGTTTCTTTTTTGTAAAATCGGGTTTAAAATACTATCAACATTACAAGATTAAATGATTTAATAAAAGCAAACACTGAGGCACAGTTCTTACATGTGCTTTAAGCCTCCACCATATAACACTAACTTAAGCCTCAAAACAACCCATGAGAGAGTTACTTTTGTCAACATCGAGCTTTTACAGATAAGGGAAGTAAGATGACACGATGGTGTTGACCACAGAAATGAATTCTACTTTTAGGGGTCTGTGGTAGGATACAGAAGATAAACAATTAAATTCAAGTGTGAGTGCTGTTTGGACGGGAGCATACATGAGGTGGGATGGCAGGAGACATTGGGAGGCCCCCATCTACTCTGGAGGGTGAGGGAACCCTCAGGGCAGATGAAGTAGTCAAAGCTGAGTTCTAGGAGTTCTGTAGAGGGTAGCCACCATGGGCCCTGAGGTGTCGCTTGGTGGATGGCTATTAAAAGAGAGTTGAGGGACCAGCAGTTAGCATAATGGCTATGTTGCTGGACCCCCATGTAGTCGATTGCAGTTCACGCCCTGGATCCGGTGGCTTAAACTCATACCGGGCGCGTGTGCGTGCATGCCCAAGATCCTGAGAGGAGAATGGAGGAGAAGGGATTGTGGCGTGACCATCCCCCCGGGGGTGATTGCCGGCTTTCTATCTCTCTGTCTCTCTCTGTCTGTCTGGCGAGTGCACGCGCCCTATAGCAAAAACCTCTCAAAAAAAAAAAAGAAAAAACAAAAAAACAAAGAGAATTGAAGACAAAGACTTGAGGATGAATGAAAGGGAAGCTGGAGCTGCTTTTTCTTTTGGAGTAAGTCAACTGGCCAAGGGCAGACAGCAGGGTTTAAGGAGGTGGCACTGTGTCTCTCTGCTTTGGCTGTCAGCTACAGAGCAGAAGAGAGAGTGACTCTGCTTTCCCTCCCCTTCCTGTTCCTTTTAGTTCATGAGCAGGAGACCCCCATCTGCCAGACCGTGCTGGGAAACCACAGTCTATATTACCGATAAGGTCCCTGCCCTCAGGGTCTTCAGATTCCTATGTGAACCTGATGAAAGCAAAGATTTGACTACTGAAACAATCACTTTTACATGGGGAAACTGTTTTTAAGTAGTCTTTTCAAAAATGCAGACCCTGGCTCAGTTCTAATTGCCATTTCCTTTAATGACAAGATTGGCAGATAAACTTAATCTAAAAATCATGACATATGGGACCAGCAGTTAGCGTAATGGCTATGTCACTGGACTCCCATGTAGTCCACCGTGGTTCAAGTCCTGGACCCGGTGGCTTAAACCCATGCTGGGCGTGTGTGCGTACGTGTCCAAGATCCCAAGAGGAGAATGGAGGAGAAGGGATTGCGGCGTGACCATCCCCCCTGGGGGGTGATTTCTCGCTTTCTGTCTCTCTGTCTCTCTCTGTCTTTCTGGCAAGCACAAGTATCCTATAGCAAATAAATAAATAAATAAATAAAAATCATGACAAAAAGAATGAATAGAACATAAAAAGAATCATTAAGCAGAAAGTTAAGTTTGCTTCTTGTCTAATCTAACAAATCAAGATCAAAAACTCATGAAATCAGAACATAAAACATCAGCGTTGATCAATATTGAACAATAATGACATTAATAATAACACTAATGATAATTTTAAAAAAGAATAGAAAAATGTCGGGCAGTGTTTCTTTTTATAGACAATATCTCTTTCAATTCTCGAATCATTTTATATATGAAAAACTCCAGACTTGGAAGGAGAAGTAGACAGTCCAAGGTTAACCAGCAAATAAGTGGCAAAACAGATTTAAATCCTTATTTGTCATCACACTTTCTTTACTCTTTTTCTCTCTTTTTTAGAGAGACATTTTTGCTATAGGCATGTGCACTCACTGGAGAGAAAGAGAGACAGAGACAGGAAGTGAGAAATCACCCCCCGGGGGGAGGATGGCCACACTGCAAACTCTTCTCCCCCATTCTTCTCCAGGGATTTTGGGCACGCACACACCTGGAGTGAGTTTTAAGTCACCGGATCAGGAACTCAAACCATGGTCAACTAAAAGAGAGTTCAGGGGCATAACCATTATACCATCCACTGGTCCCTGTCCATCATACTTTCTGAATGTCAATAAAACGAGGATATATATATATGTACATGCATGTGCATACACACATGCAAAGAGTTCACAGAAAATGTGTATTATGAAAAAATTATGCATGGATTTCAAAAACTCTTTTGCACCAGAATACATTTGTGCTTTAATTCAAATTTCCCTCACACTTGTTATATGTGTGTCTATTCATATATATGTATGTATATGTATATATTATATATTGGGTATTTCCCATCATACATCTCGATACACACACACACACACACACACACACACACACATATACAGAAAAGTCATGATGCATTTTTTACGTAGTAAAACATAGGAAATTATGTCATGACTTTTCTAACCACCCAATATCTAAAAAAATTCAGTAGAAGGTGTACAATGTAATGTAATGTTCTTTGTTGAAGATGATGAATATAATATTTGATTATCACATGCTTCATGCGTGCTTAGAAAAACCACATTGTATCCTACAAAGATGTACAACTAACTGTCAATTTAAAAATTACAAAATAATATAATGAAAAGAAATGCCAATGTTAAGTACAAGATAGGTATCTATTTCCCAAATATCTTAAGCGTGCATGCCCAAGATCCCGAGAGGAGAATGGAGGAGAAGGGATTGCAGTTTCTCACTTTCTGTCTCTATGTCTCTCTCTGTCTGGCGAGCGCACGCGCCCTATAGCGAAAACCTCTCCAAAAAAAAAAAAGAAAAAAGTAAAAGAAAAACCAACAAGAGATGTTGAAGCATATAATATATATGTGTAGTATATATATTATACACACACGCACACACACACACACACACACACACACATACACACACACTGGAGAAGAAAACTACAACTGAAGAAGCCATGTGGAAACATTTGTTCCCACATTCTGTTTCTATAGTGTAGACAGCATTGCCATGCACTCATGAGAATCGTGTGGGAAGAGTACTCTATGGCTCTTGTTGCCATACCTTCTCACTGTTCCCCCAGGAAGAAGGGTAGTGCCTGAGTGTGAGGGTTCTAGACAGTCTCTCTCTCCCCTCTTATCCCCTCCTCTGTTTGCCTTTAATGATACACAGTAGCTCTTGCTCTTCTCTGAGCAGAACTTACTGAAATAAACTCTGATCCTACAGGTTGCTGTTTGACAGATGGGTGTGGGTGGGATGTTGTGGAGTGGATTGAAACTCCAAGGGTCTGTAAAATCGCTAATTCATAGTATCAGTATCATATGATCATTCATGTTCAGTATCAGGAAGACCAATTCTGATCCAGATGTTAGCAATATTCCCCAACTCAGATAAAGCAAATTACAATGCTAGCATTTGATCTCCATCTACCTAACTCACATATCATTTCAACTGAAGTGAAATGGGAGGAAAAGAAAGAAACGGTCTTTTTTTTTTTTTTTTTGGAGAGGTTTTCACTATAGGGCACATGCGCTTGCCAGACAGACAGAGAGAGGGACATAGAGACAGAAAGCGAGAAATCACCCCCCAGAGGGGATGGTCACACCGCAATCCCTTCTCCTCCATTCTCCTCTCGGGATCTTGGGCACGCACGCACACGCACCCAGCATGAGTTTTAAGCCACCGGGTCCGGGACGTGAACCACGGTCGACTACGTGGGAATCCAGCGACATAGCCATTACGCTAACTGCTGGTTCCCAAGAAACGGTCTTTATTACTCTATTCTGAAAAGAAGCCCAGCAACAACTGTCTTCAGGAAGGAATTAGTGACTCCATTACCGAGGGCTCTGGTGGCCTGGGCTCGCTCTGCCCACCGGGACACTCAGGACTGGTCTTGGCAGGCCTCCTCTCATGAGTGCACCCCAGGCCCTGTCAAGCCAGTGGGAAAAGGAGAACCTCTTTAGCACGTGGTGCTGGAAAAGCTGGGTATCCACCTGCAGAAAGATGAATCTGGACCCCTATCTGTTACTATTAAGAAAAATCTACTCAAAGTGAATCAAAGATCTAAACCTATAAAACTACTGGTGAAAAACACTGGGGAAACTCTGGGAGACATTGGGGTAGGGAAACGGAGAGACATTGAGGTAGGCAAAGACTTCTTAAATAAGACCCCCAAAACACAGGAAACAATCCCCCAAAAAGACAAATGGGAGTACATCAAATTAAGAAGTTTCTGCACAGCAAAAGACATAGTAATTAGTATGAATTGACAATCCTCAGAATAGAAGAGTATTTTGGTAAACTATGCCTCACCTAGGGAATTAAAAACCAGAATAAACAGGGAACTCACACAGCTTACCTGGAAAAAAAATTTAAAAAGATGAACTCAATTAAAAGATGGGAAAATGAGCCACACAGACAACTCTCTAAGGAAGGCATACGAATAACCAAAAAGCACATGAAAAAATGCTCAACATCCATCATTGTAAGGGAGATGCAGATCAAAACCACAATGAGATACCACCTAACCCCAGTGAGAATAGTGAAGGTTAAAATATAATAATAATAAGCGCTGGTGGGACTGTGGTGAAAGGCGAGCTCTCCTGCAATGTTAGTAGGAATATAAATTGGTCCAGCCACTGTAGAGAACAATATGGAGGTTCCTCAAAGATCTACAAATAGAACTACCATATAATCCAGCAATTCCACTCCTGGGTATCTACCCAAAGGATAGGAGAACACTCAGTCAAAAAGAGCTTTCACATCTATATTCATTGCAGTATTATTCACAATTGCTAGGACATGGAACCAACCCAAATGCCCATGAACAGATGAATTAATTGCTCTGTTTTTCCAGCAAGTACACGTGCCCTATAGCAAAAATCTCTCTTTAAGAAAAACAAAAAGAAGAAAGAAAGTGGATGACTGTGGAAGATTTGCTGTAGAGTAAAACAAGTCAGGCTATGGAAGAGAGACATTGTTTTGTCTTCACTTAATATATACCGAGTGTCTGCACTCTATGGTGGAAACTGATAGATTAGAGGACATAGAAGCATTGAAAATAGTTATGGATACTGGAGAGAACGCGGGAAGAGGGTGATTGAAGGGGGAGAGTGTAAGGAATAAATGAAGGAGAAAAATAGAGAGGCAAGACATTTATGGGACACAGAAATAGATTATTATCTGTTGATGATAATGGCTTTTGTATCCTCAACTGGATGGGTGTGAAGTGTATTAATGTTGGGTAAATTCACTTTATAAGCTAAGTGATGTGTAGTGATTAAATGAAAAAATAAAAATAAAAAAATTTTAAAATACCAGTATGGTACTGGCACAAAAACAGACTGGTAGACTAATGGAACAGAATTGAGAATCCCCAACTAAACCCCAAAACATACAGCCAACTGATTCTTGACAAAAGGCATAAGACAGGCCAGTAGGAAAAAGAAAAGAAAACCTCTTCAGCAAATGGTGCTGGGAGAAGTGGATATCAACCCACAGCATAATGAAACTGGACTCTTATCTCTCACCACTAACAAAATTCAACTGAAAATAGATTGAGGATCTAAACATAAAACCTCAAATTATAAAAATATTGGGAGAAAACACAGGGAAAACTCTTGTAGACCTTGAAGTGTTTAAAGATTTCTGAAAGAAGATTCCCAAAGCACAGGCAGTAGTTCCAAAAATGGACAAATGGGACTATATTAGCCTGAAAAGCTTCTGCACAGCAAAAGAAACAATAATTAGAGTGAGAAGGCAACCCTCAGAATGGGAGAGTGTATCTGTAAACTCTACCTTAGATAGGGAATGGTAACCAGAATATTTTGGGAACTTGAGGAGCTTATCCACACAAAAAAATCAATCCAATTGAAATAAGGGAAAATGAGCAGAACAGGTAACTCTCCAAAGAGGACATACAAATGGCCAAAAAGCATATGAAAACATGCTCTATATCTCTTATCAAAAGGGAAATACAAATCAAAACCACAATGAGATATCACTTAATCCCAGTCAGAACGGCTAAAATTTAAAAAATAGATAATGATAAATGTTGACAAGACTGTGGTGAAAAGGGAACTCTCCTACACTGTTGATGAGAATGCAAATTAGTACAATCACTATGAAAAATGATATGGAGCTTCCTCAGAAACTTAGAAATCAAGTATCATATGACATAGTAATTCCACTCTTAGGTATTTACCCAAAGGATAGAAAAATCCTCAGTGGGAAAAACAACTGTACCTCCATGTTTACTGCAGCAGTATTTACAATTGCTAGGACAGGGACCAGCAGTTAGCGTAATGGCTATGTCGCTGGACTCCCACGTAGTTGAACATGGTTCGAGTCCCAGACCCGGAGGCTTAAACTCACGCTGGGCGCGTGTGCGTGCGTGCCCAAGATCCTGAGAGGAGAATGGAGGAAAAGGGATTGCGACATGGCCATATCCCCTAGGGGGTGATTTCTCACTTTCTGTCTCTTCCTCTCTCACTGTCTTTCTGGCGAGTGCACGTGCCCCATAGCAAAAACCTCTCCAAAAAAGAAAAAAAAAATTGCTAGGACATGGAATCAACTCAGATGTCCAAAAATAGATGAGGGAATTGAAAAAATGTGGCATATGTACTCTATGGAATACTACTGAGCCATATAAAAAACAATGAGACCCTGACAGTTGATACAAAGTGGACAAATATGGAAGGTTTAATGCTAAGCAAAGCAAGCCAGAGTATGAAAGAGAAACTTTTATGTCCCCACTCAATATATACAGAATGTCTGTACTCTAGAGGAGAAACTGAAAGTCTGGAAGGTATAGTAACAGGGAGGGCAACTGTAGATACTAGAGAGAGTAAGGACAGGGGTAATAGAGGGAGGGTGGGTTATAGAGGGAGGGAGGGTAACGGGGGAAAATATGTTTAATTGACACAAAAATAAAAAGTTATTTAATGATGATCATGTGTACAGTAATGTCTTTGTCTGGACTGATACACACTGTATTTATGCTGGAAAAAGCAATGCTGTACACTGTAAAGATATATAGTGATTAAATGTAAATTATAAATCAATATTTTTTTAAAAAAAGAATAAAATATAAAATAGTACAAGAAATCCCTCTTCTGATTTTCTACCTATCCCTAAGCATAGGCACATTCTATACAAACTCCAATCTGCTCACTTGGTTGGAGCAGCCACATCACAGAAAGAGTGAGATGACATTAAATACATCTCAGGTGTTGGAGGAGAGAAATACCACTGAGACATTAAGCAGAAATATATGAAACAGCTGAGGTTCAAATTTCACAGCTCGCCTTCATGTGTACATAACACCAAAGCTGCTGCTGTCATCACTCCCTCTCCAATCTATTAAAAACAAGAAATGAACACAACAGAAACCTTCCAATATCCCCTCTCTCAGGATAAAATCTGAACTCTCGGTCAAGATCTCTGGTATTTTCGCTCACTCTGGCTTCATTCTTACCATGATCTTTAACCACCACTCGTAATTCCTACTTGAGCCTGATCCCTGTAGCCCTGAGTATTGTTACAGTTTGGACAATGGTTTGTTCTTCAGACGTTCAAATTTTTGAATTTGGTCCTCAAGGTGAAGGAGCTTGAGAGGTGTAGGACCTTGTAGACAGAGAGCAGATCATGGAGGAGGCGCTAATGGTTAGTGATCTCTCAAAAGACCCACTTAGTTCTATTCTATGTCTTGTGAGAAGAGGTTGGTTCTCATGAGAAGAGACTGTTATAAAATAGAAAGTTGGCCACAACTTGCTCTCTCCCCTTGCATCGATCCACCCTCTTCTCTGCCTTTGTTGGTCATGTTCCAGCCACTGAACTGTGAGCTAATTAAACTTGCAAGCATTTATGTTAACAGAATGGAATGAACTAAGACAAGTATGAATTCTGCCCTATGCTCCCATAGCTTCATCTCTCTCTCTCTCTCTCTCTCTCTCTTTTTTTTTTTTTTTGAGAGGTTTTTGCTTATAGGGTGCATGTGCTCGCCAGACAGACAGAGAGAGACAGAGAGACAGAAAGCAAGAAATCACCCCCCAGGGGGGATGGCCACACCGCAATCCCTTCTCCTCCATTCTTCTCTTGGGATTTTGGGCATGCACATACACATGCCCGGCGTGAGTTTTAAGCCACCGGGTCCAGGACGCGAACCACGGTCGACTACATGGGAGTCCAGCGACATAGCCATTACGCCAACTGCTGGTCCCAGCTTCATCTCTTTCTGTCTCTTCCCTCTTCTTCTCCCCTTTTCTCCCTCTTCTTCTCCCAAGACTATTCTGGTGGTGATATTTTGCTTAATGATGGGTTTATTTAATTAATGACTGCTTCAATCCAGACTGAAACTTCAGGAAGATTGAGACCATGTGTAATATTGCTCACCTACTATTTATAAGATTTTATTACAGTGTTAATTATTTGTTGAATTACTGCATAAAAAAAATGAGTGCAAACTAATGAAAAATATAGTCACCTAAGCCAAACCATGTGTATATACGCAAAAATCCTGACTAAATAAAATGTATTAGTCTTAGGATGCAGGATTTTAGTATATCTGAAAAATATTGTACATTAAAAAACTGACTTCTGCATTAGACTTTAGAAGTTTATCTTCTGTTTCTCATTTTTTAAAAAAGTTCCTTTTATTTTAGTGGCCTTAAGTGAAGAATAAATAATCATAGCAGTGGTACCCCTACGCCCCCATATCTTCATCTCTCTCTCTCTCTCTCTCTCTCTCTCTCTCTCTTTTTTTTTTTTGAGAGGTTTTTGCTTATAGGGTGCATGTGCTCGCCAGACAGACAGAGAGAGACAGAGAGACAGAAAGCAAGAAATCACCCCCCAGGGGGGATGGCCACACCGCAATCCCTTCTCCTCCATTCTTCTCTTGGGATTTTGGGCATGCACATACACATGCCCGGCGTGAGTTTTAAGCCACCGGGTCCAGGACGCGAACCACGGTCGACTACATGGGAGTCCAGCGACATAGCCATTACGCCAACTGCTGGTCCCAGCTTCATCTCTTTCTGTCTCTTCCCTCTTCTTCTCCCCTTTTCTCCCTCTTCTTCTCCCAAGACTATTCTGGTGGTGATATTTTGCTTAATGATGGGTTTATTTAATTAATGACTGCTTCAATCCAGACTGAAACTTCAGGAAGATTGAGACCATGTGTAATATTGCTCACCTACTATTTATAAGATTTTATTACAGTGTTAATTATTTGTTGAATTACTGCATAAAAAAAATGAGTGCAAACTAATGAAAAATATAGTCACCTAAGCCAAACCATGTGTATATACGCAAAAATCCTGACTAAATAAAATGTATTAGTCTTAGGATGCAGGATTTTAGTATATCTGAAAAATATTGTACATTAAAAAACTGACTTCTGCATTAGACTTTAGAAGTTTATCTTCTGTTTCTCATTTTTTAAAAAAGTTCCTTTTATTTTAGTGGCCTTAAGTGAAGAATAAATAATCATAGCAGTGGTAATAACAAAGTTACTTTAGTACTCACATGACTCTTCTATTTTCTGATTTATATAATTCATGAATATAGCAGTACTATTTTTTTTTTTTTTGGAGAGGATTTTGCTATAGGGCGCGTGTGCTCGCCAGACAGAGACAGAGAGACAGTAAGCGAGAAATCACCCCCCAGGGGGGGATAGCCATGCCGCAATCCCTTCTCCTCCATTCTCCTCTTGGGATCTTAGGCACGCACGCACATGCACCCAGCGTGAGTTTAAGCCACCGGGTCCGGAACTCAAACTGCGGTCGACTATGTGGAGTCCAGTGACATAGCCATTATGCTAACTGCTGGTCCTAGTACTATGATATATTATCTTAACTATCAAGAAAGATACTCCAATGAATTTTGTAAAATCACACATTTCTAAAGTAAATGTTGCATATGTAAGTCTTATATTCGCTTTGATTTAGAAAAGAGAATCATAAGCAAAATAGTAGAAACAGACTGCTCTGAAACAAAACCAAACCAAGTACCCGGATTCTCACTCAGTCCCCCATTGCCAGTCATCTGCAGGGGTAAATTGAAACAACCTCAACATCTGTCTCAGTGAGGATAATATGCCCGCTCTGACCCTTCACTAGGTGAGGATTACAAAAAAACAACATGGTCTCATCTTAGTAAACCCAACGCACACTACAAATCCAAGATACTTGTAGTCCATCCCTGTGCTGTGAAATGTCAGGGGATGTTCAGGTGATCTGAAGCTGCAGCACACTCTTCCAAAGCAGGGAAGTGTGGGGCTAAGAACAGTCTCTGGAACCAAAACTCTCAAATTCCAGCTTGCCTATTTACTGGCTGCGTGACCTCAAGCAAGTTACTTAACTTCCGTGCCTCTGCCTCCTGGCGGTAACATAAACACAATAATAACATACGTCTGGGAGTGTTATCATACAGGCGAAATGGGGATGCACATGTACGAAGACCAGAGGAAGCATCGAGTGTTAACAATTATTCACAGAGGGACAGGCAGGTAGTGTAATGTCTATGTCGCCGAATTTGTGGTTCAAGTCCTGGACCAGGCAGCTTGAAACTCACACTGGGCACGTGTGCGTGCATGCCCAAGATCTTGAGAGGAGAATGGACAAGATGGGACTGCAGCATGGCCATCCCCCCCTGAGGAGTGATTTCTCCTTTTTGGTCTCTCTGGCTCTCTTTGTCTCTCTGGTGAGCACACACACCCTATAGCAAAAAAATCTCTCACCAAAAAAAAGAGAAAAAAAAATTTTTCAAAATAAGCCATGTATTGACTATTTGATATACTGGTTCCTTACTTTGATAGTGTGGATGGTGACAGTTCATTAAACGGTTCAACACATAATCCTGTAGTCTTTAGGTGGGGGTAAAAAAAAGACACTTCAGGGACCAGCAGTTAGCGTAATGGCTATGTCGCTGAACTTCCACATAGTTGACTGCGGTTCATGTCCCAGACCTGGTGCCTTAAAACTCATGCCAGGCGCGTGTGCGTGAGTGCCCAAGATCCCGAGAGGAGAGTAGAGAAGGGATTGTGGTGTGACCATCCCCCCTGGGGGGTGATTTCTCACTTTCTGTCTCTCTGTCTCTCTCTGTCTGGCGAGTGCATGCGCCCTAGAGCGAAAAACCTCTCAAAAAAAAAAAAAAAAAAGACACTTCATCCATTTGATAATTCAGAGATATTTTATAAAGGGGAATATGATTTTGCCAATTAGAAGGTAATTGAGAGATAGTCTTCATTTATTGCTCACCTAAACTGTCTTTTTCTGGCCTTGCTGTGGTCTGCTCTTCACCCTCAGTGAACTGTGTGTGTGCCTGGTTTTTTGCTTAGTTTGCACCTTCCATGCTCAGACTAGGCCTCCAAATTTTCCAAGAGTTTTAGCTTCTAACCTTACTATATTGTTTCTCTTAGTCTTGGGTGCCATAATTCAAGATTTGGTAAGTCTTACCAAGAGGGCGTAATGGTTGCGTCACTGGGCTCCCATGTAGTTGAACATGGTTCGAGTCCCAGACCCGGTGGCTTGAAACTCACACCAGGCACGTGTGGATGCATGCCCAAGATTCTGAGAGGAGAAAGGATTGTGGCATGGTCCTCCCCGTGCGGGGTGATTTCTCATGTTCTGTCTCTCTCTGGCACACGCACGTGCCCTATAGCAAAAATCTCTCATTAAAAAAAAAAAAAAAAAAATTGGTAAACCATCTTCTACATCTTATGCCGATTACCTCCTCATCCAGCTCTAGTGAAGATACGGAGACACAACTAGTAACAACTCCTGCAGAAATCATTAGATTTCCGCATAATGCCATTTCTCAGGACCCCACTGCCAGGCTCCACTAAGAGTAGCAGGCTTGCTTTGAAATCCCTCTGAATCAATTCGTAAAACTGCTTGAGACATTCACAGATTATTTTCTGAAAGCGAGAGGAACTATTGTCTTCTTGGCAGCCACAAATGGTGTTCTTCCCACCGCACGATATCAAAACAGCACCGCACGATACGTTGTTAAGAGACTTGCAAACTTCTTTGTTCACACTGGTTTTATCCTTTAGAGGCAGGCAATTCCATTCCCTGTTCACATACTTTCAGAGATTAAAGGGACTTCAGAGAGTTGGGCAATCACCAGTGGCCTGTCATGCAGTGTATACATGCTTTCATCACTGTTTTGTAGCATTTTCAACAGCTTTTTTTTTTTTTTGCCATAGGGCATGTACCCTTGCCAGAGACAGAGAAAGAAAGTGAGATATCACCCCCCAGGGAGATGGCCACACTGCAATTCCTTCTCCTCCATTCTCCTCTTGGGATTGTGGGCATGCATGCTCATACACTTGGTGTGGTTTTCAAGCGGTGGTGTTCAGGATTCAGACTGGGTTTGGCCATGTGGAAATCCCGCTCCTTAACCACCACGCCACCTATTGGCCCCTCCGCAGCTTTTTAATGTGCGTCTTTAACTCTACCCATGAACCAGAATTATCAGCCTCAGGGTTTGATTCTTGTTTGTGTTCATAAAATGATTTCTTCAGGACCAGCAGTTGGTGTAATGGCTATGTCACTGGACTCCCATGTAGTCAACTGTGGTTCGAGTCCTGGACCCGGTGACTTAAACTTACACCGGGTGTATGTGTGTGCATGCCCAGGATCCTGAGAGGAGAATGGAGGAGAAAGGATTGCGATGTGGCCATCCTCCCTGGGAGGGGGGTGATGTCTCGCTTTCTGTCTGTCTGTCTTTCTGGTGAGTGCACGTACTCTGTAGCAAAACCTTTCCATAAATAAATAAACAAACAAACAAACAAATAAATAAATAAATAAAATGATTTCTTCATTCATTCAAGGGCAGTGACAGAAATCAAGTCTCTTCAGGGGCCCAGAGCCAGACCCATCTATATAATTTTTAAATGCTTTTAAAACTGAAACTGTCGCCATTCTAAAGATCAGCTGGCCACGGTTAATAATGCATTCAGGGATCTCTGGAATCTACATAACATCAGTGGCTGTTGTTCAATCACACATAATAAACAGGAATTCCTGTTATTTTACTTCATCTGTCAGAGGCATTCAGAGGAAGACGGGCAGCTAGGT
>NW_006208732.1:1278313-1318146 GCF_000334495.1 Tupaia belangeri chinensis
TTTCCCTTCTCCACGCTCTCAGGCAGGTCCGCTCTCTTGCAATCCAAATTCACACTTCATTTCCCTATCGACCCCACTATGTCAACTCTATCCATCCTCTGTTTCAAAGCTCATTTGATCAATCAGTCAATGCCTTCCGCTGCTGCTGTCCAGACCACAAAGTAGGCAGATAATGGAGAGTAAAAAGGCTTTTTTCTCCATGAAGCAAAAACCTTTATTTAATCAACCTTATTATGTACAAGAAATTGTTCGAAATGTTTTGACGTTTATATTGTATAATTATCACATGAACCCTAAATGATAGTACAATTAGTTTCCTTATTTTTCATCTGAGGATACCAAAGTTAAGAGAAGTGAAATAACTTGTCCAAAGTCACCCATAGCGGGGGCGTAAGAGAAAACGTATAGGAACTTGGAACGTGTCACAAAGACGGAGAGCCACAGGGAAATAAAGAAGGTGAAAGGAGGCTGCCAATTTTAACCCGAAAGTCAACCTCAACCATTGTTGGTAGGTTCCACCAAGGTTAAAAACACAGAGCTGTAGGGTCCCCAGGTAGCATGGGGGTTAACTATGCTTCCTGGTAGTGACATGAGTGCAGTAATAGCTTATGTTAGCATACAGGTGAAGTGGGGTAGCATGTGGGAAGTATGAAGAACAGAGGAAGCATCAAGTGTAACAATTATTCACAGAAATAGTAATCCAGAAAGGACTCCACATGGCCCAGTTTGCAGTTGGAGTCTCAGATCTGGAGGCTTGAAAAGCACACTGGACACACGTGTATGCATGCCCAAAATTCCAAGAGAAGAATGGAGAAGAAGGGATTGCAGCATGGCCATCCCCCTGAGGGGTGATTTCTCACTTTCTTTCTCTCTATCTCTGGTGAGTGCATGCGCCCTATGATGAAAAAAAAAAAAAGAAGAAGAAAAGAAAAAATACAGAGCTACTAGAGCATAGAGCAACAGTTAAGAATCTGTGTTGTTATTTTTATTTATTTATTTATTTTTGGAGAGGTTTTTGCTACAGAGTGCGTGCGCTCACCAGAAAGACAGAGAGAGACAGAGAGACACAAAGCGAGAAATCCCCCCTCCAGGGGAGATAGCCATGCCACAATCCCTTCTCCATTTTCCTCTTGGGATCTTGGGTACACATGCACATGCACCTGGCCTGAGTTTAAGCCACCGGGTCCGGGACTCGAACCGTGGTCGACTACGTGGGAGTCTAACAATATAGTCATTACGCCAATTTCTGGTCCCAGAATCTGTGTTGTTATTAAAACCCAGGCACCCATGTGTTCTGATGAGTTTATTCTGTTACTATTTCAAGCATATTTACAAGTTTTATACTTACAGAGTAATATCAGCATTAATAAAAATGACAAGTTTTTGGTACACTGAAAAGCATGAGTTTAAGGTGATAAGAGAAGTATCATTAATTCATCTACCGCTATGACTCTGTACAAACTCGCTTAGAGATAATTTCCAGGAGTGCTTACACATGTGAGGCCTGGACAAGAGGCCCTTCTGGATTCCCAATGTTAAGGTGAGGGTTAGGATTAGTATTCCTTTTCCCTGGTATTGGCAAGACTTAGATTCAAGAGTTTTAAGAAATTATTCAGTCTTTGCAACAAATCTTTCATTTCATAGGCCGGGACAAATGTGAATCACAAATGTTAATTCATCTAAGAACTATCAATGTGTAAGAAGTGACCCTGGTGGGAATGAAGCCTACATCTGTTTAGTGCCAAAGTGCCACACAGCTGCCTTGCCATTAAATAGCAAAAACCAGGAACAGAAGGAGAAGAGCTGATGGTGCAAAAGTCTCATTCATTTTGCCTTGTCCCCTCCTCCTGAGGACCTCGCCATAGGCTGCTACCACTTACTGTCTGACAGTCTTCTACTTGACGTTATCATTATCTGTTCTTAGTCTATTATCTTTTAAATTTTTTTTTTCAGAGATTTTTTTTTTCTTTTTTTGGAGAGGAGTCTATTATCTTTTTAATTTTTTTTTGAGAGTTCTTTTTTTCTTTTTTTGGAGAGGTTTTTGCTATAGGGCGCGTGCGCTCACCAGAAAGACAGAGAGAGAGAGACAGAAAGTGAGAAATCACCCCCCAGGGGGGATGGCCACACCACAATCCCTTCTTGGGATTGGGATCTTGGGCATGCACGCACACGTGCCCAGCATATGTTTAAGCCACTGGGTCCGGGACTCGAACTGCGGTTGACTATGTGGGAGTGTAGCGACACAGCCATTACGCTAACTGCTGGTCCCTTCTCAGTCTACTCTTGCCTTACAAGCATGGACTTCAGACAACGTCTTCGTCTCACTTCTCTTTTAACACTCATTTTCTGCTATTCAGAGGTAGGACTGCCAAGAAAATACAAGATCTTCTTGTAACATCTGGACGTAGTTATTCTACAGATCACTCATGTTTGACGGGTATCCTGGATTTGATACGCTAACACTGGGGAGCCTACTAACCAGTGTCGTTAACCTCATCAAAGCACATACGTTTTATTTCACTCATGTTCACTCTTCTGAAGCCCTCAAGCTCTTCCCTTCCCACATGCCATAGGCTTCATTTCTACATTTGAACATAAAGATCCTTCTAGAGCCTGATTTTTTTATCTTCTTTTTTTAATTCTTAAATTTGGTTGCAGAAGACATCTGTAACATGTACTTTTCCCCCTAGCTTTTCTTAGAGTAAAATAAATATACACAACCTTTCTTGCTTTCCTCTAGAAATTCCCTATAATAGGAAAGAAAAAGTGTAAACTTTTGAATTTGTGGCTTTCAAACTATAAAACATGTCCAAAAAGAAGCATTTCATATGGGGATAATAAAAACAAGAGATATTGAAGTCAGCTTTTTTTTTTTCTCAATGAGGAAAGGAATAGAGAGACTGAGAATAAATCCAGTATTCCCTCGCATACTTAAAACTATATAAAAATATTAGCAGTACACTGAGACAACAAAAAAATATATTGCATGATGCATCATTCTCTAAAGAGACCAACAGCTAACTATCAGAATGTAGGTAGCTACTCATGTTTGAAACCTCAGAAAATGATCTAACAAAAAAAAAAAGAAAAGAAAAGAAAAGAGAAGAAAAGAAGAGCCATAAGTTCAACACTTAACTAATGATATACCTAGTGTTTAGGTTAACATTTATGTAGGTCTTCATGTATATTATGGCATTTATAGCAGCTATTAGTGGAAGTAAATTTTATTTTTAATTTTATTGGGATAAAATACTTTAGCTCTAAATAGAAAATAGAAAATCCTTCTCATAATCCAGTAAAATGATAAAGTAGACTATCGAGGAAATTAGATTAAGAGCGTAGTCTAATTGGTGTTAAAATGTCAATATTCCAATATCCATATGCCAGCAGTAAATTGAACTTAATTAGTATTTTTCCTTAGTAAGCAATAAATCAAGTAGAAGACGGATTGCCCAAAAATCAGCTGACTCTTATGAAACATCTCTGGAACAGTTTTTCTATAGCTAAGATGTCACCAGATAGATCAGAAAATGCCTGAAACAAGCTGAATAATTTAAGGATTCAGAACATAATATATAGCCTATGTAAATCTCCCAATATTTTTCACACACGCTCTGATATTTCACCTACTCATCATTTCTTTGAATATTTAGAAGATAGTAAGCACTGAAACAAGAAAGAAAATACAAAACCCCCAATTAATGACAATATTAATAAAAAAAAGAATATGATAACTAGTCCCCAAAATTGCTGTCTGGAGTTATAACACATTTCCATACTTTTTTTTTTTGGAGAGGTTTTTGCCATAGGGCGTGTGCGCTCTCCAGAAAGACAGAGACAGAAAATGAGAAATCACCCCGGGGAGGGGAGGGGATGGTCACGCCGCAATCCCTTCTCCTCCACTCTCCTCTCGGGACCTTGGGCACACAAGCACACGCACCCGGCGTGAGTTTAAGCAACCCGGTCCAGGACTCGAACCGTGGTCAGTTACATGGGAGTCCAGTGACATAGCCATTATGCCAACTGCTGGTCCCACATTTCAATACTTGAGGACATTCAGACAATGCAGTTATTTCTGTGACATGGGAACTATTTCTCATGCACTGTATTGGTTCATATGATTCAGAAACTCAACCTAAACTCTTGGAACAATATTTAGAATAAGTCAATCTCAAATGACTTAATTTTTGGTCACTGATCCTCACTCCTATTAAAAAAGAATTTGGGGCTGGCAGGTGGTGTGGTGGTTAAGAGTGCTGGACTCCTCCATGGCTGACCATGGTTTGAGCCCTGGACCTGGTGGCTTGCTTTCTCGCTTTCTTTCTCATTCTGTCCCTCTCTGGCTTAATTAAAATAAGTAAATAAAATTAAATAAAATAATTCTTAAAAAAAAAAAAAAAAAGAATTTGAGGGGTCAGTACATGGTGTGGTGGCTAAGGCACTGGATTCCCAGATGGCTGACCATGGTTTGAGTCCTGGGCCTGTTGGCTTGAGAATCACTTTTGCTGCATGTGCATGCATGCCCAAAATCCCAAGAGGAGCATGAAGGAAAAGGGATTAAGGCATGACTCTCCCGCCCAAGTGGGTATTTTCTTACTTTCCTTCTCTTTTTCTCTGTCTCTCTCCAGTGAGCACACACACCCATGGTAAAAAGTCATTGGATATGAGCTCTCTAAAAAACTGAATTTATCTACATTTTATTCCATCTTTTTCTGCATCTCTCAGAGTGAGGCTTCTCCTCTCCTTTCAGGTTTACCTCCTACTTATGTTTTTAAACCCCTCATTTCCCACTTTGTAAAGGAACATGTTTCATCGGTAATATCTAATTTCTCCTAGGTCATTATCTACAAACACCCTTCTTTCAGAAGTAGGCTGAATATGAGGCCGGCAGATGGTGTGGTGGTTAAGGGCGCTGGACTCCCATGTGGCCGACTGTGGTTCAAATCCCAGACCTGGTGACTTGCTTTCTCACTTTCCCTCTCTCTCTCTCACTCTTGCTCTGTCCCTCTCTGGTCAAAATAAAATAAAATAAAGTCAAATAAAATAATTCTTTTTTTAAAAAAGGAAGAAGGCTGAATTTCCTCCTGTTACGAAAATCAAAAAACCCTCCTTCGGCTGGGATTCACTTTCTAGGTACTTTTTTTCTCCTTTCCAATTTCCCTATACAAACTTCTTTGGAGAGCTATCAAAATCTGATGGCTCGGGACCAGCAGTTAGCGTAATGGTTATGTCGCTGGACTCCCACATAGTCGACTACGGTTCGAGTCCCGGACCTGGTGGCTTAAACTCACGCCGGGTGCGTGTGCGTGCGTGCCCAAGATCCCAGGAGGAGAATGGAGGAGAAGAGATTGCGGCGTGGCCATCCCCCCTGGGGGATGATTTCTCGCTTTCTATCTCTCTGTCTCTCTCTGTCTGTCTGGCAAGCACACGCACCCTATAGCAAAAACCTCTCCAAAAAAAGAAAAAAAAAAATCTGATGGCTTAAATTCCTCACTTCACCTTCACTTGCAGTGACCTATCTTAGTTCATGTCCTCCATCACTGGACACCATACCCTGGACATATCCTTGTTAAAATTAACTACGAAGACTCTTACCCAATTTTGTAGCTATTACGCAGATCTTTTCATATTTCCCTATGTCTCTGAGATGTGGAGAACATATTTGCCCTCCATGCCATTTTCTGCTTTAGCTTCTCCTGCTCTCTGCCATTCCATTTTGACCACACCTGCATATTCTTGCTCTGTCTGCTCTTAAATAATGGCATTCCACAAAACTGTTCATAGGCCTTTTCCTTTTTTTGTTAAATCTATTTTTTTTCTTCTTTTTGAGAAGTTTTTGCTACAGGGCACGTGCACTCGCCAGACAGACAGAGAGAGAGAGAGACAGAAAAAGAGAAATCACCCCCCAGGGGAGATGGCCACGCTGCAATCCCTTCTCCTCCATTCTCCTCTTGGGATCTTGGGCACACATGCACAGAGCCTGGCGTAAGTTTAAGCCACCAGGTCCAGAACTTGAACCACGGTCGACTACATGGGAGTCCAGCGACATAGCCATTATGCTAACTGCTGGTCCCAGTTAAATCTATTTTTTAAAATCTTATTTTTAGTTTTACTACACGGCATATGTACTCACTAGAGATAGAGAGGGAAAGTGAGAAATCACTCCCAAGGGGGAATGGCCATACCACAATCCCTTCTGCTCCATTTTCCTCTCGGGATTTGGTGTACATGTACATGAGCTCAGCATGATTTTCAAACTGCTGGGTCTGGAACTCGAACCATGTAGTCAGCCATGTGGGATCTAGCCACCTTAACCTCCATGCCACCTGCTGGCTCTCCTTTTATTTATTTATTTTTTTTAACTTTACAACTCTCATTCTTTTTAAGATTATTTTGTTGACTGGTCACTTCCATTTATAGCCATGGTCCAAATACTCTGCAGGAATTCAGTACATTAGGAAAAATAGTACAATTACCTGCTAACTGATCATCACCACTATCTGAAAGGCTCAAATATTGCTGAAATCAACCTTTCCAAAGCTTACTGTCTTATTCCTTCCTCCATGCCTCTGCCCCTTATCTCCTTAAATCTGCTTTGTTGTTGTTGTTATTATTATTATTATTACCATTATCATTATTTTAGAGAGGTTTTTGCTATAGCATGCATGCGCTTGCTAGAGAGACAGAGAGACAGAAAGTGAGAAATATCCTCTTGGGGGATGGCCATGCCACAATCCCTTCTCTTCCATTCCCCTCTGGGGATTTTGGGCCCACATTCACATGTTCCCAGTGTAAGCTTTAAGCCACCAAGTCTAGGACTCAAATCACAGTCAACTGTGTGGGAGTCCAGCAACGTAACCATTAAGCCATATGCTGGTCCCACAACAGTTTATTTTTAATAGATGGATAGAATAAAAGGTCAAGACATTATAATTACAGCTGTATTAATTAATGAGGTCACATATTTCTGCTGACTAAAAAACACAACAAAGGAAAAGTAGCAAGGTACACATTTTTAAAAACACAATATCCAGGAACCAGTTCTAAAGTAGGTGTTAATATTTTCTTTCATTTACAATTTTTAGCTTATATAACTCTTAATTAAGTTCTCTTAATCTCCAGCAACATTTCTCCAGAAAAGTATTAAAAATGGTAAGGTTGGAATATTTTCCATTTGTCTCAATGAAATACTCTCATGAATCCCTCAGTTTAAAATATCCCAATCCTGCTTGTTTTGCAAACTACCAATGAGGGCTCCCAACCATGGTTGGCCATGTGGGATCTGACTCACTCTGCACAGTGCTCAACAATTGTGCCAACTGCTTTTTGTTTCTGTACTCGTTGTCTCTGTTTATGACATCAATGTTTCCAAACAAGGGAAAATCTTGGAATTTTCTTTTTTTTTTTTTAGATTTTTGCCATAGGTCCTGTGTGCCCCTATGACCTATGAATGTGAGAAAGAAAGGAAAAGTGAGAAATCACCCCCTGGGGGGATAGCCACACTGGAATTTCTTCTCTATTCTCCTGTCGGAATTTTGGATACACATGCATTGCCTGGTGTGATTTTTCAAGCCACCAGGACCAGGACTCGAACCATGGTCAGCCACGTGGAAATTCAGTGCATTATCCTCTATACCACCTTTTAGTCCCACTGAAATCCATTTTTAATAATCCATCTTTCCACCCAATTAATCACTCACTTTAATTAGTTATAGCTTCTACTTACTTCTCAATTATTTTTCTTTTCCACCCTCAATACTGTTTGGGGCATTTTTTTTTTTTTCCTTAACAAATCTCTTTCATAGGCTATTTAAATTTTTTTTTTTTTTAGTTTACATTTAATCACTGTACATCTTTACAGTGTACAGCATGGTTTTTCTCGGCAAGAATACAGTGCATATCAGTCAAGTTAAAGACATTATCAATATACATTATCATCAGCAGGTAACTTTTCATTTTTGTGTCTATTCATTTTTTTCCCCTGATCCCCTCCCTTCCACTTCCTATTACCCACCTCCTTCTATACTGTCTCTAGTATCTATAACTGGCTTCCCTGCCATTATACCTTCCAATCTTTCAGTTTCTGCCATACAGTGCAGACATTCAGTATATATTAAGTGGGGACATGCAATGCTTGGCTTTCATAGTCTGGTTTGCGTCACTTAGAATTATATCTTCCATATTCATCCACTTTCTATCAAATGTCAGGGTCTCATTGCTTTTTTATGGCCAAGTAGTATTCCACAGAGTACATGTGCCACAGTTTTTTCAATCATCTCTTCCATTTTTGGACATCTGAGTTGATTCCATATCCCATCAATTGCGAATAATGCTGCAATAAACATGGATGTGCAAGTGTTTTTCCTACTGAGTATATGCCCATCCTTTGGGTAGATACGCAAGAGTGGAATTACTGGGTTATATGGCGGTTCTATTGTAGGCTTCTGAGACTATTACAATAGCTCTTTTTGCTTGTGTAGTAAGAACACTCAACCTATCCTCTTTAAGTGCACAGTGCAGCATGGTTAAAATTGTGGTATAAGCAGATCTCTAGGGCTCATTCCTCTTGTATAACTGAAGCTTTATACACATTGAATAGTAATTCTCTATTTTTCCTTCGCTCCATACCGTGGCAATCACCAGTCTACTCTGTTTCTATGGGATTGACCACTCTAGATTCCTCATGTAAGTATTTAGTACTTGTCTTTCTGTGACAGGCTTAAAACACTTCGTATAATGTCCTCTAAGTTCATCACAGCGTTACTGCATGTGGCAAGCTGTCCTTTTCGTAAGGGCTGCATAATGTATATATTTTATGTATGTGTACACATACACACACACGCACACAAACACACACACACACATATATATAAAATATTTTTGTCATTCATTATCCAGTGAACATTTAAGTTGTTTCCAGAGCTTGGTGATTGTGAATAATGGACCAAAGAACATGAGAGTTCCTCAAAATGGTAGAATTGTGCTTGGTGATTAAGGAGCTGGATTCTACATGATCAAGTGTGTAGTTCAGGTCCTGGACGCAGTGGCTTGAAAAACACACCGGGAGTTTGGGCATAGCCAAAATTCTGAAAGGAGGCAGAGATTGAGAAGGGACTGCAACATAATCATTCCTCGTGGGGTTGCTTTCTCTTTCTCCCTGTCGCTCTGTGTCTTTGTCTCTCTCTGGTGAGCACACATGTTCACTGGCAAAACACACACACAGACACACACACACAATCATATGCTTCAACAATCATATTACATATACAAAAAAATTTAAATCTGGATCATACCAAAATATAATAACTATTTTACTGGACTATATTTTTCCCTTCCTCTGGTCTTATCCTTTTCAAATCGATATTCCTTTGTACTTTTAGATTCATTTTTTTTAACATTCATATGGTCATGGCTTTCATATTTTCTACTCAACATTTTTAATAAATCACTATTACCCACTGGAATGAGTGTAAGGTTTTTAGCATGACATGAAAACGTTACCAGATTCAGCAAATGAAATTATTATATACAGAATACTTATACTAAAATATCAGTCATTATTACCCTGAAATTCAAATTTAACCGGGGATCCTATATTGCTCTGACAATCCAGCAATAGGTCACTTACTATTCTCTAATAGGTTCGTCTCTTTCTGTGCTACACTCTTACCCCCATCGGGGATGTGTTTCCCTTTTTCCATAAGAGCTGTCCATAGGGCTGCTCAGTTATCTCTACATTCTCAAATGGTCTTGCAGTTAGACGTGGCCATGTGACCAAATTATCTGTTTCAAAAACCCTCCAAAGACTGCCTTTGCTATTCTTTAGGATGGGATACATTTTTTCCTTTTCTTCTAAAACTTTCTCTCTTAAGAGAGACAGACAGAGACAGAGAGATGATCACTTCAACAGGGTCCTTGTACTGTGATCCACCCCAAGCCTTCCCCAGCCAGCCTTCCTTGTAGATCACCGGCACACAGGGTGAACCTGGTATGTCCCAGAGGGCCAGGGTGTAAACCCAGGACCTTCACACACGAGTCTAGTTGCATCGCCTCTCACCACTGCCTAGCCCCATAGAAAGGGGTCTTATAGCTACTTGGATGATGACCGAGTTGCCATCAGCCTGAGTCCCTAAAAATGCATGTAGCAGTGTCCTCCACTCTCCTAGAGCATCTGCCCCAGACTGGCTCTGTGGAAGAAAACAAACAAACAAAAAGTTCTATATTTGGGATCTAATTAGCCTATCTTACCAAATCACCATCCTCATTCATATCTGGGTCTCAGATAAATAAATATTACCTATCTTGGAAATATTACTTACTAAATAGTACTTGTTATGCAGGATTACAGGAGGGGGAGAGGAAATGAAAGGGCTCTAATGATTCTAAGCATTAAGAGCTACAGTGGGAAAAGAAGGACTTCCATTAAGTTTTATTTATAATGGATAATAATGTAAGAAACATGTCCTCATTATTTCATATGAACTAAGAAATATAGGTCAATTAATTTTTTTCTCATAACTAAATATAGGCTTTTCTAATTTTCACCTTTGAAAGAAATGAGCAGTTTACGAGTCACCATTAAGAAGGTCTCCACAGGCACTGGAGTCCGTTATCTGGAGCTGGCTGAGACTGAGAGTGGATCATGGCATCAAGACCCTATTGCGAGTGCTGTCTTTCTGTCTGTCTGTTTCTTTATTGCTCATGAAGAAATAAATAATAATTATTATTATTTTTATTTTTATAAAAAAAAAACCCTCTGGGGACCAGCAGGTGGTGTGGTGGTTAAGGCACTGGACTCCCACATGGCCGACCACAATTTGAGTCCCAAATCCAATGGCTTGAAATCACACTAGGTGCATGTGTGTGCGTGCCCAAAACCCTGAGAAGAGAATGAAGGAGAAGGGACTGTGGCATTAAATAAATAAATAAATAAATAAATAATAAATAAATAACCCCCTAAATAAAACCATTCACTCAAAAAAAATCAGTTCTCTTTACAAACCAATACATTCCAACGCATATATTAAAAATTATAAGATTCTTTAAATACACGAGGAATGTTCAGCAAGCATAGGCAACTTGTTCTGCATAGAGTAAGATAAATATTTAAAAATTTGCAGGCGATAAGGTCTCTGTAACAAATACTCGATTCTTTCATTACAATGCAAAAGCAGCCATTGGTGATATAAGCAAATAGAATGGTTGGATCCAGGAACGTTTTATGGCACACACAGGAGGCAGGCAGGATAGAGCCCACAAGTCACCATCTGCCATCCCAGGATCCCTACCCAACTGCACAGTAGCTCAATAAACATCACAGAAATCGTAATTATATTGGTATGTTTTCATGTTCTCTCCCTGCCCCTTGTTCCCCTCTTCCATCCCTTTCTTTCTCTCTCTAGTAAATAAAAATTACAGATATAGCCAAAGCCACACTTTCTATGCTATTCTTAAACATTTTTCTGCTCCTTCTTTCCAGGGGCAGCCGCTGCTCTAAAGTTGGTTTTTATCATTCTATGTATGTGTGTATATATATTCATGTATATATGCATACATGCACATTTCTCTTTCTTTCCTTTTCTTTTTCTTTTTTTTTTTTTTTTGGAGAGGTTTTTTGCTATAGGGTGTGTGCATGCCAGAAAGACAGAGAGAGACAGAGAGGCAGAAAGTAAGAAATCACCCCCCAGGGGGGACGGCCATGCCACGATCCCTTCTCCTCCATTCTCCTCTCGGGATCTTGGGCATGCATGCACACGTGCCCTGCATAGTTCAAGCCACTGGGTCCGGGACTCAAATGCGGTTAGTTATATTGGAGTCCAGTGACATAGCCATTATGCCAACTGCTGGTCCTCACATTTTTCTACCTATACATCTATCCATAAATGATGTGAATTAACATTTTTATTTTTTAAATTATATAACTGGTATCTTTCTTTTACCTAACTTTTGTAGCCAGGTTTTTTACTCAACATTGCTGTTTTGTTTATTAACTCTAACAGCATAGCTGTGGGCATCTCTATAGACTTGTCAAAATGTAGATGCGAGACTATACCTGCACAAGGTGAGAGTTTTTCCTTAGATTCTTAGATGTGGAAATGCTGAGTATTTATAGTATGTGTATCTTTTGTTTTTGGAGAGGTTTTTGCTATAGGGCACGTGCGCTCGCCAGACAGAGAGAGACAGAGAGACAGAAAGCGAGAAATCACCCCCCAGGGGGGATGGTCATGCTGCAATCCCTTCTCCTCCATTCTCCTCTCGGGATCTTGGGCATGCACGCACACGCGCCCGGCGTGAGTTTTAAGCCACTGGGTCCTGGGACACAAACCATGGTCGACTACGTGGGAGTCCAGCGACATAGCCATCATGCTAACTGCTGGTTCCCAGTATGTGTATCTTCAAGTTTACTACTGACAAACTGGTTTTTCAAATTAGAGGCTATATTTTCAAATTAGAGGCTGTATTTTCTCCAACATTTGTTCCCATTTCCTCATATCTTGCCACATACAATATTATCTGACCTAATAATTTTGCCTATTTGATGAGTGTTCCGTAAAATTCAAGTTTTTTGTAGATTTTTGTTATTGGGTGTGTACACTTGTCAGAGAGAGACAAAGCGAGAAATCACCCCTCAGGGATGATGGCCATGCCACAATTTCTTCTTCTCCCTTCTCTTCTCGGGATTTATTTTTTTCAGACCCACAGGTCCAGGACTCAGACAGTGAAGTTGGTCATGTGGGATCCAGCCCTTAACCACCACGCCACCTGTTGTCCTTCCACTGTTTTAATTGGTTAAGTTTACTAATGGCTTATGCTTATTACATCAAGCATCATTCTAAACAGTTACTATGTCCTAAAGCACTTAATCATATTAAGAAGGTATTATTTTCATCTCCATTTTTACAGTTGAGGGGACAGAGACTTAAAGATCTGGGAACCAGCAGTTAGCGTAATGGCTATGTCGCTGGACTCCCACGTAGTCGACTGCAGCTCGAGTCCCGGACCCGGTGGCTTAAAACTTACACCGGGCGCGTGTGCGTGCGTGCCCAAGATCCCGAGAGGAGAATGGAGGAGAAGGGATTGCAGCGTGATCGTCCCCTCTGGGGGGGGGGGTTGATTTCTCGCTTTCTGTCTCTCTGTCTCCCTCTGTCTGTCTGGCGAGCACATGTGCCCTACAGCAAAAACCTCTCCAAAAAAAAAAAGCTCATGCTGAGCATGTGTGTGTGCGTGCTCAAGATCATAAGAGGAGAGTGGAGAAAAGATTGTGGCCCTGCATAGTTCAAGCCACTGGGTCCGGGACTCAAATGCGGTTAGTTATATTGGAGTCCAGTGACATAGCCATTATGCCAACTGCTGGTCCTCACATTTTTCTACCTATACATCTATCCATAAATGATGTGAATTAACATTTTTATTTTTTAAATTATATAACTGGTATCTTTCTTTTACCTAACTTTTGTAGCCAGGTTTTTTACTCAACATTGCTGTTTTGTTTATTAACTCTAACAGCATAGCTGTGGGCATCTCTATAGACTTGTCAAAATGTAGATGCGAGACTATACCTGCACAAGGTGAGAGTTTTTCCTTAGATTCTTAGATGTGGAAATGCTGAGTATTTATAGTATGTGTATCTTTTGTTTTTGGAGAGGTTTTTGCTATAGGGCACGTGCGCTCGCCAGACAGAGAGAGACAGAGAGACAGAAAGCGAGAAATCACCCCCCAGGGGGGATGGTCATGCTGCAATCCCTTCTCCTACATTCTCCTCTCGGGATCTTGGGCATGCACGCACACGCGCCCGGCGTGAGTTTTAAGCCACTGGGTCCTGGGACACAAACCATGGTCGACTACGTGGGAGTCCAGCGACATAGCCATCATGCTAACTGCTGGTTCCCAGTATGTGTATCTTCAAGTTTACTACTGACAAACTGGTTTTTCAAATTAGAGGCTATATTTTCAAATTAGAGGCTGTATTTTCTCCAACATTTGTTCCCATTTCCTCATATCTTGCCACATACAATATTATCTGACCTAATAATTTTGCCTATTTGATGAGTGTTCCGTAAAATTCAAGTTTTTTGTAGATTTTTGTTATTGGGTGTGTACACTTGTCAGAGAGAGACAAAGCGAGAAATCACCCCTCAGGGATGATGGCCATGCCACAATTTCTTCTTCTCCCTTCTCTTCTCGGGATTTATTTTTTTCAGACCCACAGGTCCAGGACTCAGACAGTGAAGTTGGTCATGTGGGATCCAGCCCTTAACCACCACGCCACCTGTTGTCCTTCCACTGTTTTAATTGGTTAAGTTTACTAATGGCTTATGCTTATTACATCAAGCATCATTCTAAACAGTTACTATGTCCTAAAGCACTTAATCATATTAAGAAGGTATTATTTTCATCTCCATTTTTACAGTTGAGGGGACAGAGACTTAAAGATCTGGGAACCAGCAGTTAGCGTAATGGCTATGTCGCTGGACTCCCACGTAGTCGACTGCAGCTCGAGTCCCGGACCCGGTGGCTTAAAACTTACACCGGGCGCGTGTGCGTGCGTGCCCAAGATCCCGAGAGGAGAATGGAGGAGAAGGGATTGCAGCGTGATCGTCCCCTCTGGGGGGGGGGGTTGATTTCTCGCTTTCTGTCTCTCTGTCTCCCTCTGTCTGTCTGGCGAGCACATGTGCCCTACAGCAAAAACCTCTCCAAAAAAAAAAAGCTCATGCTGAGCATGTGCAGGGTCTTCTCTCACAGGTGTCTAGCAATAAACCAGAATTTGAACCCAGGTGGTCTGATTCTTTTTTTTTTTTTTTTTTTGGAGATGTTTTTGCTATAGGGCACATGTGCTCGCCAGACAGACAGAGAGAGACAGAGAGATAGAAAGCAAGAAATCACCCCCCAAGAGGGGATGGCCACGCCGCAATCCCTTCTCCTCCATTCTCCTCTTGGGATCTTGGGCACGCACGTACATGCACCTGGTGTGAGTTTTAAGCCACCGGGTCTGGGACGCGAACCGCGGTTGACTACGTGGGAGTCCAGCGACATAGCCATTACACTAACTGCTGGTCCCCAGGTGGTCTGATTCTAAAGTCCATGTTTTTTACCCACAAATTAGTCATTCCTTTTAGCTTTTCTTTGCTTTGATTGTGTGTAAAGTTGATGACCATTTTGCATCTTTATTAAACATTCAAATTTCCTCTTTGGTCAATTTCCTGGATATATGTTTGGCTCACGGGGTCACTGGCTCATAATTTAATTTTTTTTTTTCTTACAGGTTTTCAGAGGTTTCTTTTCATATTCTGAGAAGTAAATAGTATTTAATTTATATAGGATGCAACATCTTGACTTTTCACTTTTCTTAGGACATCAGGTGTCATTTAGAGCTTTGTTTTTATATATGTAAATAAATCATTCTCTATTCTTTGTGGTTGTTTCCAAAATTATTCCTCTAAACTGCTGTAACTGCTTTGAAAAACTGTCTGGATTGTATACTAAAGCTGAACACTCACATCAGTATTTTTTAATAATTATTTATTTAATTGTGTTTATTTATTCACTTATTTATGGTTTTAAATTTGATCAGAGAGAGACAGAAAGAGAGAGAGGGAAAGTGAGAAAGCAAGCCACCAGGTTCAGGACTTGAACCGTGGTCAGCCATGTGGGAACATCCAGAGCCTTAACCACTACGCCACCTGCTAGTCCCATTCACATCTCTATTGGAGGCAAATAGTGACCCCCAAATATGTTCAGATCCTAATGCCCAAAACTTATTTCTCTGACAAAAAGAGATTTTGTGAACGTGATTAAATCAAGGGTCTTCAAATGGAGTGCTTACCCTGCAGGATCTGGGGGAGTCTAACAGAATCACAAGGGCCCTTGTAGGGGAGGTGGGAGGGTGGGTCAGAGAGGAAATGTGAAGGTGAAAACAGAGGCCACTGTGAGGCCAAGAAAAAGCTTTAAGGTCGAAGAGTGCAGATGGCTTCTCGGAGCTGAAAAAGCAAGCACTTCACAAGGGATGGCAGCCTCACAACCCACTTCCAAAACTGTTAAGACAATACATTAATATTTTCCTTTTTTTGGAGAGGTTTTCGCTATAGGGCACGTGCGCTCACCAGACAGACAGAGACAATCCCTTCTCCTCCATTCTCCTCTCGGGATCTTGGGCATGCACGCACACGCGCCCTGCGTGAGTTTTAAGCCACAGGGTCCGGGAAGCGAACCGTGTTCGACAACATGGGAGTCCAGCGACATAGCATTACTCTAACTGCTGGTTCCCTTACATTCATATTTTCTTAAACCACTAAACTTGTAGTCATGTCTTACAGTACATTCTGGTAATCGACCATGACTTCAAGTCTACGCCAACACAGAATGCATCCACAGAAGAGGAACTAGAATGTTACAAAAGCGTTGGGTGACATGGATGAATGTCACTAATCCATGTTGAGAAAAAGAAGTTCGATGGAAACAAGGAAATGTCGTATGATCTCATCTACATAAAATCGAAAACAAGAACTACAGTTAACAGAAAATTCGAAGGGTCATTACCCTGAGGGTAACAACTATTGAAGCCTAGAAAGGAGCAACAGAGGGGTTAACAGATGCTGTTGATGTCTGCCTTAAGTGGGGTGATGGCTACATGGAAGTGTTCAGTTTGTGAAAATCGATCCGTTTTATACTTGTGTTTTTTGCTGGGATAAAATGTTAAAAATCAATGTAAAAATGTGACCCAGAATGTTTTTGATTGACAGAAAAAATTTAAACCTCTGGAAAATTTAAAACATTTTTAAAAAATTAAAATAACTACAAAAGTTAGTTTGGATAAATTCATTGAAAATGTTAACCACGGTCTTTTGGGGGGGGTCTTAGTTAAAAATGGAAACATTCTCTCAAAGCCCGAGGGCCTCACCCGAGGCTAGGACTGTCCCTAGAGTGTGCTCTGTAGGCCATGAATATTTAATTAATAGCTAATTGAATTACATACAGAAAAACAGTCCATCAAAGCCGACACAATGACACGTTTTTCATTCTTTTTCCCAAGTACCTATTGAGACTACAACCTTCATAGGGCCATGCTCTGGGCTATCATACTTTCAGCTGGACAGCTTTTCAATTTCTAGCCAGTTTTCTTAGTCTTCAGTGCCAGCTGCTCTCTGCTTAGAGAGTAGAAAACTGAGGATGTAAAGCATCCATAACTCAGGTTTTAAAGCGAGTTGAGAATTACACAGCTGCTACTTTCCCTCTATCTCTATAGAAAGAGAAAGCATCTGCTCCTCCTCTCCCCTCAAGATACCAAAGGCTTGGGAACCAGCAGTTAGCGTAATGGCTATGTCGCTGGACTCCCACGTAGTCGACTGCGGTTCGCGTCCTGGACCCGGTGGCTTAAAACTCATGCCGGGCGCATGTGCGTGTGTGCCCAAGATCCTGAGAGGAGAATGGAGGAGAAGGGATTGCGGCATGGCCATTCCCCCTGGGGGGGTGATTTCTCGCTTTCTGTCTCTCTGTCTCTCTCTGTCTGTCTGGCGAGCGCACATGCCCTATAGCGAAAACCTCTCCAAAAAAAGAAAAAGAAAAAAAAAGATACCAAAGGCTTGATCCACTGACCTGAATTACCTATTTTTTTTTTTTTTGAGAGGTTTTTGCTATAGGGTGTGTGCACTCACAGGAAAGACAGAGAGAGACAGAGAGACAGAAAGCGAGAAATCACCCCCCCAGGGGGAATGGCCATGCCGCAATCCCTTCTCCTCCATTCTCCTCTCGGGATCTTGGACACGCACGCACATGTGCCCAGTGTGAATTTAAGTCACTGGGTCCAGGACTCGAACTGTAGTCAACTACATGGGAATAGCTCAGAGACTTAGCCATTATACCATCTGCTGGTCCCCTGAATTACCATTTTATAAGAGCCAAGCTCCTAGACAGGTTGATGCTATCCTTGGATAACCTAATCTTCAGTAGGAAGACAAAAACCTTACCGAACTGTGGCTTCCTAAATTCCATCCATTCATAAATTCCTACTGTTAATTCAAGTTAACCACGAAAAAGAAATTTGATAGGTATATCGAGGTATGCATCAAGTGATTTATAATGTGAGTGCTCTGCTGAGCCACAGTGGCACAGGCAGTAGAGCACCACTGTCCAATACTGGAGCCACATGAGAGGCCCTGGGTTCAAATCTCAAGTCAACCTAACACACCAGGAACACCTGTGATCCTGGCTGGCTCCAGGACAAGGGGCTGAGAGGAAGGGGTGGCCTGCCATGGCAAGACCTGTCAAGGATCTCTCTTTCTCACTCTGTGTGTTTTTGAATAAATAAGTGAACTTTAAAAATGTGTAATCTTGGGACCAGCAGTTAGTGTAATGGCTATGTCACTGAACTCCCACGTAGTTGACCGCAGTTCGAGTCCCGGACCCGGTGGCTTAAACTCACGCCAGGTACATGTGCGTGCCCAAGATCCTGAGAGGAGAATGGAGGAGAAGGGACTGCGGCGTGGTTATCCCCTCTGGGGGGTGATTTCTCTCTTTCTGTCTCTCTGTCTCTCTCTGTCTGGTGAGCGCACGCGCCCTATAGCAAAAACCTCTCCCCCTCCCAAAACATGTGTACTCTCTGGATAGAGTGCTTAGATCACAGTCTGACTCTTCCACATGAAATCTCTGTTCTTGAGCAAGTCGTATAACCTTTCTGTGCCTCAGTTTCTTCATCTGTATAATGGGAGTAATAATGATGCTTCTTACCTTGCAAGATTGGTGTGAAATGCCTCACACGTCGTAAGCCCTCACAGATGTGAACAGTTGTATCATTTAGGGCCAATAATTTCTAAACCCATGGTTTCTAGTACTAATGAACTGAGCTGTGCACCTCGCTTTGGAAGGCAAAGAAGGCTTTTGAAAAGTCCCAAAGGACATGAGCATTCAAACTTCCCATTAAGTAGTCCATTCTGGGTCTCAGATACTGCCTCCAAGAGTTGTGTGTGTTTGTTTTCCTCAGAGGAGATGTTTCTGGCTTCTGTTTGTCTATTTTGTTCATTTTGTTTGCTTTTCTAAGTTTTTTTCCAGTGATAGTGCATGCTCTTCCATAGGCAAGTCAGAAGGTCATCACACGCTTCTTCCCTGCACCATGAGGAAGTAACGTGCCCCTCAAATACCATCAGCAGCTTCCTATTATAAATCAAGCATAGACCTGCCAAATAACGCTGTGAATTTGGCAAATAAAGCTTCTATTTCTCTTTTGAAATAGAAATGACCATCGGATGATAGATTCAAAGGGACAGGAAGAAATGACAAGATTTATCTAGTTCATTTTCCTATAGTCAAGCACCTACACCATCCCAAAAGAAATAGCCCACCATACTCTTTAAAAATCTCTTGAGGTAGAAATGTATTTCTCCTTGACAACCTGCTCTAATTTCTTATAATTGTACAGTCAAATAGTTCTTTTTACTTTTTATTTTTTTTTTGAGAGATTTTTGCTATAGGGCACTTGCCAGAAAGACAGAGACAGAGAGACAGAAAGCGAGAAATCACCCTCCAGGGGGAATGGCCACACCACAATCCCTTCTCCATTCTCCTCTCAGGATCTTGGGCACGCACGCACACGCTTGGTGTGAATTTAAACCACCAGGTCCGGGACTCGAACCGTGGTCGGCTACATGGGAGTTCAGTGACATAGCCATTACACTAACTGCTGGTCCCTCAAATAGTTCTTTCTAAAGCAAGAGCAGGAGTAAAACTCTCATCGACTGGATGCTGCTATTTTCAGTTTTTTCTCTGCCATATTTTCTTCCATAGAAGTTGCTTTAATTCCATCACCACTTTCATGGAATGTCCAAAGCCATTAATGCAAGAAAATTTTGATACAAGCCAAAAAAAGTATAAAGAGAAATTGTTCTTTATGGATCTGTTCTTTGAGGAATACTGGATTTTTAGTAATTTCTCTTACCTCAGAAACATCCTTAAATATGTATTCTGATTGTTGGTCATTTAACATTTTTAAGTATGATTTTATAGCACAGATATAAATTTGATAGGAAGATTTTATTTTTACACCTATTTTAGCTTTTCACAAGTTATTTAAGTATGAGGAAGGCAGGTAGAAAATGAAAATAATGAATTATTAGAGTTGGAACTCTAAAAAGGCTAATATGGGGCCAGCACATGGCATAGTGGTTATATCACTGAACTCCCATATGGCCAACCACGGTTCAAGTCCCAGACCCAGTGGCTTGAAAGTCACAACGGGTACATGTGCATGCATGTCCAGGAAGCTAGGAGGAGAATGAAAGAGAAGGGATTGTGGTATGGCCATTCCCTCTGGGGGTTGATTTCTCCCTTTCCCTCTCACAGTCTCTCTCTCTCTGGTGAGTGTACCTGAGGCAAAAACTTCTCAAAAAAAAAAAAAAGGCTAACACGGCCATAAGCAAAATAAAAACATCACATGGAAATGTTTTATGTTAAAAGTAAAAATAATTATTAAAGCAAATAAGAGAAATAGTTAATAGAAAATTAAGTAGGGAGAAATCAGAAAAGATCTTGAAAACATCCTAAGAAATATTCTGGGATAGGGAACCAGCAGTTGGCGTTATGGCTATGTTGCTGGACTCCCATGTAGTCGACCGCGGTTCGCGTCCTGGACCCGGTGGCTTAAAACTCACACCGGGCATGTGTGCGTGCGTGCCCAAGATCCCGAGAGGAGAATGGAGGAGAAGGGATTGCGGCGTGACCATCCCCCCTGGGGGGTGATTTCTCGCTTTCTGTCTCTCTGTCTCTGTCTGGCGAGCACACGTGCCCTATAGTGAAAATCTCTCAAAAAAAAAAAAAAAAGAAATATTCTGGGATAAGGAAGTTGAGAGATATGAAAACTATGGCCACCATTTATTCAGCGTATGTGAACCAGGCATCTGCTATATTCTAGGCACTGGAGATTCAGCACGGAAAAAGAACAGGTGAAGAGCTGCCATGGGACTTAGCTTCCAGGCAGGAAGGTTAACAACCACAAGAGAACACACAAAGTTACTTAAAATATCATGTCAGGTACTCGTACACACTTTGAAGAAAAACTAAAACAGATGAACGTATAGAGTGAGGAGAGATGCCACTTAAATAACGTGATCAGAGAATATACTTTGAGGTTCTATCATTTCAGCAAAGGTATGAATAGTGATCGTTAAGCCATGTAAACATCTGCTAAGAGATATTGCAGTTCGGGAATCTCCCAGGGCAAAAAGCATCAAATGTCATGATGTTTAGAATTTTCAAAAAATAACTGAAAGACCAGTGTGGCTCAAGTGTGGATCAAGGAATTAAGAAAGAAAATGAAAAAAAAAAAAAAAAGAGAGAGTTATCAGAGCTCTCTAGGGGCTAGATGATATAGTCCACGACAAATATTTACGTTTAAATTCTAAATGTGATGGAATTCACAGGAAGGTTAAGAGCAAGTGAGTGACATGATGTGGGTCTTATTTTTAAAAAAGGTTACTGGGGTCAGCAGGTGGCCTGGTCGTTGAAGTGCTAGACTCCCAGATGGTCAAACCACAGTTCGAGTCCCAGACCTGGCAACTTGCCTTCTCAATTTCTCTTTCTCTCTCTCAACATATCTGTCTGGTGAGTGTAAGTGCCCTGTAGCAAATAAAATAATAATAATAGGGGCTGGCTGGTGGCATGGTGGTTAAGTGAGCTGGACTCTCACATGGCTGACAATGGTTCAAGTACCGGACCTGGCATCTTGCTTTCTCACTTCCCTTCTCTCTCTCTCTCCCCTACTCTGTCCCTCTCTGGTCAAAATAAAATAAATAAATAAAGATGATAATAATACAAATAATAATAAATAAAATTAATAAATGATTCTTTAAAAATAAATAAATAAGGATTACTGTGGTTGCTGTGCAATAAACAGATTTTAATGAAGTAAGATTAGTAGGGAGATAAGCTAGAGCCTATTGAACTAAAGCGTGTACGAGATGAAAGTGGTGTAGACTATGGTGTTAGTGGTGGGGATTTAGAAGGAGCAAGATTTGAGGTTTTGAGAACACAGCCAGTAGACTGTCTAATGGTTTATAAATGAGATTTAAGAAAAACAAAGGACAGGAATCAAGGAAGGGAGCACCATGTTTGGCCTGAGTTGGGAAACACTGGAGGAGGGAGAGCTCTGGAAGGTAAAATCAAGTGTTTGGCTTTGGTTGCATCAAGAATGCTTATGCCCTCCCTATCTGGCAATCAATCTCAAGACCAGTTGAATACCTAAGTATTTTTTTTTAAAGAATTACTTATTTACTTTTATTTATTTATTCGTTTTATTTTTATTGTTTTTAATTTGACCAGAAAGACATAGAGAGAGTGAGAGAGAGAGGGAAAGTGAGAAAGCAAGCCACTAGGTCCGAGACTCGAACAGTGGTCGGCCATGTGGGAGTCCAGCACCCTTATCCACCATGCCACCTGCCGGCCCCAATACCTAAGTCTTGATCTCAAGTAGCAAATTTGGTTACGACAATCAAAATCTAGCTATCATTAGAATATAGGTGTTATCTGAGCTGTTCTCTTGCATCCCCGAGTATATGTGCTTAATCTCAGCTACTCTGCCTAAGACCTTCTGAGTGCCAACCCTAGTCCCCCGTTCGGCCCCTTTTCAGCCTAGATGAGATGAAAGGAAATATCATGAACCAAGAAGAACTCGCCCAACTGCAGGCACAAGTGTGCAGTGGTGGGAAAGGAACTGCTCATGGAAAGAAGGTGGTTCGTAGAACAGCTACAGCAGATAAGAAA
Organism: Tupaia belangeri chinensis; assembly: GCF_000334495.1. Taxonomy (NCBI): domain Eukaryota; kingdom Metazoa; phylum Chordata; class Mammalia; order Scandentia; family Tupaiidae; genus Tupaia; species Tupaia belangeri. The sequence continues at coordinate 1,301,060 of NW_006208732.1, forward strand.
CTTCAGTTCTCCTTAAAGAAGTTAGGTGTGGAGGGCATTGCATATGGAAGCCATCTTGGGAGCATCTTGAGAGTTGTCTGCCATCTTAGAAACCTTAGGTTTCACTTCCTCATTGAGCAAACCATTTCTCAGAAATCATATGACCAACTGTTGCTAGGCAATGGGAGATCCACCCACATCAATGATTGGCTCATACTATTGTATCTCTTTTGGGGCAACCAATCAGTGCCCACCAGCCTGTATTTAAAGCACAGTTTGCTCTGCAATAAACGAAGACTTGATCAGCACCTCATCTGGTCTGCACTCTGTGTGTGTCTGTGGGAATCTTGCCAGCCTGAACACAGAGAGTCCCCTTTTTCGCCATCTTCGCCCAGGTACCCATTCGATTGTCCTGCGAGTTGGGGCAGTTAGGGGTAAACGGTATCTCTGCTATTGAAAGGTGAATGTGTTTATAAACCAGGGAACAGCGATCCACTTTAACAACCCTAAATAGTTCAGGCAGCTCTGGTAGCAAATACTCCACCACTGCAGGCCATGCTGAGACAAGGCAGCTGACGGAAATGCTACCCAGCATCTTAATCCAGTTTGGGGCAGACAGTCTGACTAGCCTAAGGAGACTGGCTGAAGCTCTGCCCAATCAACCTGTGGATGGAAAAACACCACTTGCTACTGGGGAGGATAATGAAGTTCTAGATCTCATGGAGAATTTTGATGAGGCTTCCATGAATGAGGTCAACTGAATTGAGTCAACTTCTGACAAGGATAAAACTTGACGAAGTTACTGGGAGCTGCTATTTTATATTACGACTGCTTTTTAAAATTCTGATTTGTTTATGGATCTGATAAAATCTGGATCTCTAATATCTTTAAGCCTAAGCCCCTTGGACAATGCAGCTCTTTTCAATTTTTGCTTCTATGCAGTTCGTTCTCTGCAGCTAATAAAGCTGAAGAAGCCTAGGAATAAAGTTTGGAATAAAGGTTAATACAGTTCTTTGCTGTTGGTTTTATTTTATTTTATTTTTTTTTGGAGAGGTTTTTGCTATAGGGCACGTGCGCTCGCCAGACAGACAGAGAGACAGAAAGCGAGAAATCACCCCCCAGAGGGGATGGCCATGCCGCAATCCGTTCTCCTCCATTCTCCTCTCGGGATCTTGGGCACACATGCACACGCACCCGGTGTGAGTTTAAGCCACTGGGTCCGGGACTTGAACCGTGGTCGACTACGTGGGAGTCCAGCGACATAGCCATTACGCTAATTGCTGTCCCAAACATATTCTTTGTTTAGTTAAAAAAAAAAAAGGAACGTAGGTGTTATTTAAAACCTAGAGGGACCAGCAGTTGGTGTAATGGCCTTATCCCTGGAGTCCCATGTAGGCGACTGCAATTCGAATCCTGGACCTGGTGGCTTAAACTCATGCTGGGTGTGTGTGCGTGTGTGCCCAAGATCCCGAGAGGAGAATGGAGAAGGGATTGCGGCGTGGCCATCCCCCCTGGGGGGTGATTTCTCGCTTCCTGTCTCTCTGTCTCTCTCTGTCTTTATCATGAGTGCACGTGACCTATAGCAAAAACCTCTCCCCCACCCAAAAAAAAAAAAATCAAAGCCTGGAGGATGAGGGTCAGCAGGGTCTGCAAGTAGTGTGGCGATTAAGGTGGTGGATTCCACAGAGCCAACTGCACAGTTCGAGTCCCAGACCCAGCAGCTTTAAAATCACACCAGGTACACGTGCAGGTGTGCCCAAGAACCTAAGAAGAGAAGAGAGATGGATTGTGGCTTGGCCATCTCCCCACCCCCACCCCACCCCCGGGTGGATGATTTCTCATTTTCCCTCTCTCTCTCTGGTGAGCACACGTGCCCTACAACAACAATAAAACCCTAGGGGATGGGGGTGATCACTTAGGATGCTGATAGAAAAATGAAAGAGGTTTCAAGATGTACTCTTAGCCAATGACATGTAAATAACACGGCATTATTGCTATATGTTAGACTCCCAGAACTTATTCATCTTATCATGGAAAGTCTGTACATTTCCCCATTTCTCCTACGGCTAGCTCCTGCAACACTATTCTCTTCTCTCCTTCCATTAGTTTGACCTTTTTAGATTTCACGTAAGTGACATCATCCAGTATGTGCCTTTCATTGTTGACATATTGCACTCAGCATCATGTCCTCCAGGTTTAATCCTGTTAGAAATGACAAAATTTCCTTCTTATTTAAGTTGCATAAAATTCCATTGTAAAAAACGCTAATTATGTGTGGTGAAGGATGAGTTCATCTATTGGATTATGGTTATCATTGAACAATGTACACACATATCAAATCGTTACACTGTATATTTGAATATAGCCTTTTTTCCTCAGTTATTTATTTATTTATTTATTTATTGGAGAGGCTTTTGCTATAGGGCGCGTGCGCTCGCCAGACAGACAGAGAAAGACAGACAGAAAGTGAGAAATCACCCCCCGGGGGGGATGGCCACACCGCAATCCCTTCTCCATTCTCCTCTGGGGATCTTGGGCACGCACGCACACGCACTCAGTGTGAGTTTAAGCCACCCAGTCCGGGACTCGAACAGCGGTGGACTACGTAGGAGTCCAGAGACATAGCCATTATGCTAACTGCTGGTCCCTGAATATATACACTTTTATTTGTTTATTTTAAAAGGGAGAGGAGGGACTAAGATGTGAAGGGGTTCTCAGAACGTAGCCTTGAGTCCTGGAGCACCTCAATCTCGATCTTAGGAGGATGAGGAGAACCTGGTGTAGAGACTGAGGAGGAGTAGTCTAGATGGGGGACCTAGGAGTGTCTGGTGTCTTGGAAACCAAGCGAAGAGGAAGTAACAGTTCTATCAAATGCTTCTAAAGGATTAACTTGTGGACAACTGTCCAACAGGCTTGACAGTGATTGATGACTTTGACAAGAGACTGATTGGATTTTGAGAGGAGTGATGGAGCAGAAAGTTAATTGCAATAAGTAATCACAAGTAAATGGGAGATCAGGAAATGAAAAACTTAAGGTAATTTTGAAAGAAGAACAAATAGGCCCAGCCAGGTGGTGTGGTGGCAAACACAGCTAGATTCCACATAGCCAAATGGACCGTTTAAGTCCTGAACCAGTGGCTTGAAAGCAGATGCCGGATGTGTGTGCATGCGTGCCCAAAATGCCAAGAGGAGAACAGAGAAGGGACTGTGGTATGGACATGTCCCCTAGGGGGAGGGCGCTTTCTCACTTTCTCTCTCTCTCTCTCTCTCTCTCTCTTCAGTGAGCACACATGCCCTTATAGCGCTATTTTTAAAATAAATAAATAATTGAACAAATAGAGGCATTGCTGAGATATAGTAATAGTAATTTTCAAGTAAAAAGAGGCAACTAATGAAGAAAAAAAAGTGAACAATTGCATGAACAAAATCTCTGCAAAGACAAGAAATAAATTCATTTTAAAAATGAATAAAGACATCACTTATGAGAAAATATGCCCGTCTTACAGTAAGTCACCTACACCTTTTTGAGGCAGTAGGATAAAAGCATTTTATTACTTTATTAATAAATTAATGAAAAAAAGAAAAATGATCTTCCCTTTAATGAGACAACTTCTAGAAAGTATGCATTAAATGTTATTTGAATTATTCATTTTTTTTTTAGAGAGAGATTATTATAGGGTGTGCTTGCCAGAGAGATAGAGAGATAGAAAGTAAGAAATCACCCCCCTGGGGGATGGCCTCGCCGCAATCCCTTCTCCCCTGCTCTCCTCTCGGGATCTTGGGCACGCATTCACACGTGCCCAGTGTGAGTTTTAAGCCACCAGGTTCGGGACTCGAACCGTAGTCAACTATGTGGGAGTCCATGACATAATCATTATGCCATTTGCTGGTCCCTGAATTACTTTTTTGTCAATGTCTTACAGCGAATAAAACAACTCTTATAGCTCTAAACATAATTTCTAAAATGGTTAATTTTTTTTCCCTTGGGTTTTCGAAAAATAGTAATTGAGATGAGATGTCACTAACAGTAACGGCAGACAGCTATAATGACGAAATGTGGCATGGAACTTGACTCACCATTGAAAGTATAACGGCTTTTGGAAAATTAATACTCAGTATTCTCAAGAGTATCTTTCAAACTTCAAAGTGAAACTTTCTGATGCTGTTGTAATTTGTATGAAAACTTGAGCAAAGTGGAATGGCTGGTATTATGAAATTTAACATATGTTAAATTACCATAATACAAGATCAGTTTAGGGCAGAGGGTGGCTTGCTATATGAGATTTCTGTGTAATTGTTTTCCCCCTGCCCCTGACAATTCCAAATTTTGCTCTGACGTGTTCTTTCTTTTGCTACTGCAGCAAGAGAAAGCAGATGGTACTTTTCTATTGCTTTTTTTTTTTTTGGAGAGGTTTTTGCTATAGGGCGCGTGTGCTCGACAGAGAGAGACATAGAGACAGAAAGCGAGAAATCACCCCCCAGAGAGGATGGTCACGCCGCAATCCCTTCTCCTCCATTCTCCTCCCGGGATCTTGGGCATGCACGCACACGCGCCTGGCGTGAGTTTAAGCCACCAGGTCTGGGACTCAAACTGCGGTCGACTACGTGGGAGTCCAGCGACATAGCCATTACGCTAACTGCTGGTTCCCTCTATTTTGTATTTTGATAATCTATATGTCATCCCAAGTTAAGCATAACAACAAGGTGAATATTTACTTTTCTTTTTCTTAAGGTTTTTGCTGTAGGGAGCGTGCGCTAACCAGAGAGGGAGACAGAACAAGAGAGTGAGAAGAAATGTGAAAAATCAGGTGTAATGATAAAATGTGGCATGGAACTGGAGGGATAGTTACACTGCAATCTTTCTCCCTCATTCTTGTTTTGGGATTCTGGAGACACACACACACACACACACCGGTGATTTTCAAGCCTCCAGGTCCGAGACTTGAACCACTGTCAGGCATGTGGGAGTCCACTGCCTTAACCACCAGTCACCCTAATGTTCACAACACATCCTGGCCCCAAAAAAAGGGGTTTTGAAATCAACTTATCCTCAGAATATTATTCCTTTTTCCTAGTGTATCTTCTCCCACATTTTCCCCATTTCATTTCATTGTTTTTCATAGTTTAAGAATATGAAAATAAGGACCAGCAGTTAGCGTAATGGCTATGTCGCTGGACTCCCACGTAGTTGACCGCGGTTCGCATCCCGGACCCTGCGGCTTAAACTCACGCCGCCGGGTATGTGTGCGTGCGTGCCCAAGATCCCGAGAGGAGAATGGAGGAGAAGGGATTGTGGCGTGGCCATCCCCTCTGGGGGGTGATTTCTCAGTTTCTATCTCTCTGTCTCTCTCTGTCAGGCAAGCGCACGTGCCCTATAGTGAAAACCTCTCCAAAAAAAAGAATATGAAAATAGTTATCCTACATAGCAATGCGAATTATGAAATAAACTGTGGCAGAGAAACATAACATTTATACACTGTATACATTCTTAACTAACCTATCACTAACATTAAATAAAAGTATGAACTTAGCCAAATTGAGGCTAAAAATCCATAAATAAATAATAATTTAATATTAATAAGTAAACCAACACTTATACCATGAATCAAGATTTTAATTTATTACAACTGCTATTGCCTGTCAGAAGAGATCATGCATTTCAAAACATTTCATTTGGGGTTCATCCTCAATCAATACTTGCACAGAATGCCAATCCTCTGGAAGAAATACTCAAGCTGATGAATGGTAATTGATCATGTTAGAGAGATACTGAGTATACCAGGTAATTAATTTGCTAATAATTATTTCATTGTGGGAGAGAGAAGAGCACAATAATTAAGAGTCTACAGGCTCTGACCTCAGACTACTAATGTTCAAATCCCAATGCCACAGTTTACTGGCTGTGTGAACCCATTAATTCCTCTATCAAATGCCAACGAGGGTCACTTAGACTTCAGGGAGTTGTCAGCATCAAATTAAACGACAACATGAAGTGCCACCAGCACATAGCAACGGCCTATCAATAAATACCACAACGTCGTTAACACGGGGGTGTATGGAGGCTGAGCCACAGCGAACTGGAGAAGTGCTGTTTGTCACAGTTGCAACTGTGACAAATGTCTCCCAGATATTGGCAACTTCATAGGGTTCAAGTCAATAAATAAACACAGAGGGAATCTACAGGGACTTCGAGAGACATCCTACAAAAATTAGCAAGAGAAACATCTTCTTCCTTAAAACCTTTTTCGGAAAGAATCCTGATGAACATATACACCAAAAGTTAAAAAGAGAAAAAAGAAAAATTAAAGTATTTCAAAGACGTGTTACAGAATCAGCATAGATTCACCCCCTCTCCTATATTAAATTCTAAAATTACATACAATGACAAATCATTATGAGGTCCTTTATGGACTTATAAACTGCAAATCATCAGATGTTTAAAAACGTGCATAGAGGGACCAGCAGTTGGCGTAATGGCTGCCACTGTACTCCCATATAGTCGACCACGGTTCGAGTCCTAGACCCGGTAGCTTAAACTCACGCTGGGCGTGTGTGCGTGCCTGCCCAAGATCCAGAGAGGAGAATGGAGGAGAAGGGATTGCGGTGTGGACATCCCCTCTGGGGGTGATTTCTCACTTTCTGTCTCTCTGTCTCTCTCTGCTTTCTGGTCCCTCTTCTTCCCTCTGCTTTCTGGTGAGCGCATGCGTCCTATAGCAAAAACCTCACAAAAAAAAAAAAAAAAAGATAAATAAAATGCATAGAATGAAGTATTTTTCCAAATATTTAAGCTCTTTGAAAAATGATAGTCTGTGGGACCAGCAGTTAGCGTAATGGCTATGTTGCTGGACTCTCACGTAGTCGACTGTAGTTCGCCTCCCAGACCCGGTGGCTTAAAACTCACGCCGGATGCGTGTGCGTGCGTGCCCAAGATCCCAAGAGGAGAACGGAGGAGAAAGGATTGCGGCATGGCCATCCCCCTTGGGGGGTGATTTTTCTCTTTCTGTCTCTCTGTCTCTCTCTCTCTCTTTCTGGTGAGCGCACGTGCCCTATAGCAAAAACCTCTCCAAAAAAAAAAAAAAAAAAGATAGTAAGTATAGAGTAATATTTTAAATAACCAATGAATGAAATGAATCACTCTAAGCATGATCTGTGCTAACGTCAACTAGCGTACATACGTGGAGTAGGTGCGTAGGGACTGATTGCATCAGTGGGAAGGGAGTAGGTGCGTGTGGACTGGTAGGGTCTGGTGCATTCTGGCTCGAAAGTAATTCTCCAGATCTACTTTCAGGTCAGTCACGCATCTGGCATGGTGTCGGCCCTACGGACATATGGAGAGTAAGACAGGCAAGATCTTTGCTCTCAATACACACAGACCACTGGAGCTGCTGATACCACCAAAACAGAGATACTCTGATACCAACCAAAACAGAGAATCGAAACATTTTCAAATAGGAAAAAAAAAATCCTTTTTCTTGCTCTACTGAGTATTTAGTAGGGCTAAGTAGGGCTATGGCTGTTGACATTTTCGGTAAGAGATTATAAATGGTTCTTATGTAAAAGACGATTCCTCTTTCCTTATGAGTCACATCACACATTAACTGAACCACAAAATTTCTTATTTGACTTGAACAGTTAGATAGCAGGCAACAAAATTGGAAAATGGGGAAAAAAAATAAGTGAATCACAAATCTACTTAAAGAACTCTGAATGTTAAATGACAGTTCCTTTCTTTAGTGGCTTACTCCCTAAAAAGAAATGTTTCCCGATTTAAATTATATCAAACATTCATAAATATTCAGAAGCTGACATTCATTCCATGTGACATATATAATTCATCTTTTTCTCCAAGCTACCATTATTCAGGTAAAATAAGAATATTGAAAGGGGGCAGATGATCTATTTGAATTTAAACACTTACTCCCTCAGTAGCAAATTTAAAGCCAAAGTAGATGATGTGTGTACATCTGTCACATGTACATTAACAAACCGCTACATAAATATTTTCCACGAGAAAAACAACTAAGACATTTTCAAAGTTGGCATTGTAAAACTTTAATGAATTTTTCATGACTCGAAGAGTGCAGACATTTCGAATACAAATTACAAGTCTTACAAAAGCTTGAGGATGTCTCAATTCTATCACTGAACCACAGAGAGAAAAAGATGATTTCAGAGAAAAGGAGTTACCTTTCCTGAACACGAAAAAATGAATAAAAATAACTAACTAAATAAAACATTCGTAAATTGAATTGTCAGGATATTTTGTAGACAGTGGTCCTTTAATTTTTCCCACTGACAAAGAGTTCTTTTTGGAAATATGTATCTTACAAAATAAATTCTTAAAAGCAAAAAATACATGGGAACCAGCAGTTAGCGTAATGGCTAGGTCGCTGGACTCCCACGTAGTCGACCGCGGTTCGCGGCCCGGACCCGGTGGCTTAAAACTCACGCTGGGCGCGTGTGCGTGCATGCCCAAGATCCTGAGAGGAGAATGGAGGAGAAGGGATTGCAGCGTGGCCATCCCCCTGGGGGGTGATTTCTCACTTTCTATCTCTCTGTCTCTCTCTGTCTGGCGAGCGCACGTGCCCTATAGCAAAAACCTCTCCAAAAAAAAAAAAAAGAAAAATCAAAAAACCCATGTCACAGGGCAAACCCAACACTAGCAATTAAGTCAAATAATTTGGATATCTGTAAAATATCAAAAATGATAAGTGATACAAAAAATATCTAATGATAATGTACTTTATAATGATCTGGTCTATATGAGCAGATGTTAAATTTGGATTCTCATAGCTAGGCTTATTAAAAACCACACTAAAAACTGAGGAGAAAACAAATTCTTGTCATCTGAGGCCAGCAGGTGGCATGGAGGTTAATGTTCTGGATCCCACATGACCCACTTAACAGTCTGAGCCTTGGACATAGCAGCCTGAAAAAACATGCCAGGTGCATGTGTGTATATGCCCAAAATCCTGAGAGGAGAAGGTGGAGAAGGGATTGCAGCAAGGTCATCCCCCTGGAGAGTGAATTTTCACCTTCCATGTCCCTCTCTCCAGCTAGCTCACATGCCTTATAGCAAAAAGAAAACAAAATAAAACAAAACAAAACCTATTTCTTGCATAAATTATAAAACTTTAATGAATGTTGTTTGAAATCATGTAAATACAACAGCAGTAAAATAAAGTACTACTAAGTGTGCTTTTGTAATTGATAAAGATGACAATTTCTGGGACCAGCAGTTAGCATAATGGCTATGTCGCTGGACTCCCACGTAGTCAACCACGGTTCACGTCCAGGACCCAGTGGCTTAAACTCACGCCAGGCGCGTGTGCGTGCGTGCCCAAGATCCCGAGAGGAGAACGGAGGAGAAGGGATTGCGGCATGGCCATCCCCCTCGGGGGGGTGATTTCTCGCTTTCTGTCTCTCTGGCTCTCTCTGTCTGTCTGGCGAGAGCACGCGCCCTATAGTGAAAACCTCTCCAAAAAAAAAAAAAAAAAGAATAAGATGACAATTTCCTACCTGATCTGCCTGCTGCTTGCCACCAGTCTCTGCACCATGCAATTGTAACTACAGAGATCATTTCAACAAAATTGAACACTGGGGCAAAATTTAGAGAAAGTAACCAAGAGTTAATAATACTGGGTTTAGCAAGATAGCCCACTGTTTAATATTTCATTTCAAATCCTTGCTTCTTTCTTGGCAGTAATTTGAGCAGCTTTGACTTTCCTTTTTTTTTTGGAGAGGTTGTCGCTATAAGGGCGTGTGCACTCACCAGAAAGACAGAGAGAAACAGAGAGATAGAAAGAGAGAAATCACCCTCCGGGAGGATGGCCACACCACAATCCCTTCTCCTCCATTCTCCTCTCAGGATCTTGGGCATGCACACACACGCACTCGGTTAAGCCACCGGGTCCGGGACTCGAACCGTGGTCAACTACATGGGAGTTCAGCGATATAGCCATTACACCAACTGCTGGTCCCAGCAGCCTTGACTTTCTAGGCTCAGGACAGATCATGACTGTGGCGGTGTAATTCTTTTGTATGCTGTCGTGTGTTTTCAGATGTACACATCCTCTTCTCATTTTCTCAAAGATATTACAATTAACTAACATTCTTAACTTTTACTCTCTAAAGTCACTACCTAAAGATATCTAGTTTCTCCCTAAACAAATAAAGTTTGAAGCTTCACATAAGATGTATGCCAATCATCAGATTATACCAAGGTTGTATCTTAATTCTTGGGAATCATTTTTCTGTTATTCATACTATTTCTGTCATATTATCAAACCATATTAGCTTTAATACAACTAATCATATTACTTAATAATTATAATTAATTATATTATGGTTAGTTACATTATATCAATATTTATATAATCATTCCTTGGTCCAGGAATTTGTATCATTTATGATTTTTGACATTTTACAGATATCTGTGAGTTTAGGTGAAAATTAATTGTATCATTCATGATAAAAGCTTAATGTTGACTGGGAAGTATATTCTTTTTTTTTGGAGAGGTTTTTACTACAGGACACATGTACTACCCAGAAAGACAGAGAGAAACAGAGAGAGAGAAGGCAAGAAATCACTCCCCAGGGGGGATGACCACACTGCAATCCCTTCTCCTCCATTCTCCTCTCGGGATCTTGGGCACGCACTCGCACGTGCCCAGCGTGAGTTTAAACCATTGGGTCCAGGACTTGAACTGCAGTCGACTACATGAGAGTCAAGCGATGTAGTCATTACGTCATCTGCTGGTTCCAGGAAGTATATTCTTTATACATTTTTATGTACTTTCTAAAATAATCTCAAACCAAGATTTAGATTGGCTGGTCAACTCGCTATAAAAAAGAAAAAAAAAATCCACTTTCATGCCTTCTGAATATCATTTAGCCAATGTAGAGACTGGAATGTGGTCCACTGTAGTCTATTAATGTGTCTTTATCATTCATGCTGATTAAGGTGCTCTACTTACATGCAGAATTGTAAAGTCACTTCTATTACTCAGAATGGCTATTAGAAGGTGAAGTGACTTTCTAAGAAAATGTGTGTTTATGAAACGATAGAATGGAAGTTTTATTGGAAGGTCTTGCTCAAACAATAAACTTCTAGGTATGAAACAGGATGAAAAACCGTGTTGCTCTTTAGAGTGTATGGAACGACTGGGAATCAAGGGTCATTTAGAAGATGTGAGCGCTGGAGCAGCTAATGGCCACTTAGATAGTGCTCCCTCCCTTCACGCTTCCCTCCCTTTCCCCCTTGCTTTTTCCCTTCTTTCTTCCTCTCCCTCCCTCTCTTTCTTCCTTACTCTCATTTGGAACACGATCCAAAAAGAGATGGTGTGAAGTACCCACAGCAGGCATGAAAGCAAAAGAGATGACACAAGTCTTCAGGGATGTCTACAGCTTCACAGAAGGGAGTCTTTAGTCATCCACCCTCTGCAAGAGGGGACAAACTCATTTCAGGTTTACTGGTATAAGCTAAAAGAAATTGAAGGGTGATCTAACAAAAACCAATCATCTAGAGCATAGCCTTAAAGTATAAAAGCAACAGCTTCCTGGGATCAGCAGTTAGCGTAATGGCTATGTCGCTGGACTCCCACATAGTCGACCGTGGTTCAAGTTCCGGACCCGGTGGCTTAAAACTCACGCCGGGTGCATGTGTGTGCATGCCCAAGATCCCAAGAGGAGAATGGAGGAGAAGGGATTGTGGCGTGGCCATCTCCCCTGGGGGGTGATTTCTTGCTTTCCGTCTCTCTGTCTCTCTGGAGAGCACACGCACCCTATAGCAAAAACGTCTCCAAAAAAAAAGGAATAGCTTCCTTATGATGTCCATGTTTTCTTTTAAGGTTTGTTTCTCCCATGAAGGTGAGACAGGAAGAGAGAGACCGCACATCCAGCAGGCGCTGAAGATCCCAATCCATCCCTAGCCTCACCCAGCCTCACTGGGCCATGCTGGGGCCCAGTGCACTCAGGAAGGTCTCTGAGCTAGAACCTAGAACCCTCTCATGTGGGGTACAGAGCATTGTGTCTTAATGCCGAGTCATGGTCTGCCCCTCTGATGTCTTCACTACGCTTTCTTTTAGGTGCATCTGTTTGGACCAGCTGGTTCTAAGAGCTAGTTTCACCTGCTGCACTCCGCACGGTCAGGTGACGGGTAGCACTCAGGCCAGACCCAGTGCCACGTGGGGAAGGGCACTCTGGGAAGGGAGTGGTAGCATGAAACTGCGATGGGAAGAAGACAGGGATATTGCTGCCACACACAGCGTCCATCGGAAAGCAGAGCGGCTTTTGCTAGAACATGAACTAACCACCTCGTATCAGTTTAGAAGTATTTATTCAAGGTCTGTGTTAAGATGCAATTGAACCCACATAGAACATGGTTTCGTATTCCATGAGGATAAGGTGGTATTTCAGGGTGAGGATTCCCATGCGCCCAGAGCTGTGGCTTAACTAGGGTCGTGGGGTGGAAGCCATCTGCCCCAGCAGATGTCAGGTACATTGTCCACAGACTATTTAAAAATCATAATGGGGACCAGCAGTTAGCGTAATGGCTATGTCACTGAATTCCCATGTAGTCGACCACGGTTCGAGTCCCGGACCTGATGGCTTAAACTCACACAGGGCGCATGTGCGTGCCCAAGATCCCGAGAGGAAAGTGGAGGAGAAGGGACTGTGGCGTGGCCATCCCCACAGGGGGTGATTTCTTGCTTTCTGTCTCTCTCTGTCTCTCTGGCAAGCGCACGTGCCCTGTAGCAAAAACTTCTAAAAAATAAATAATAGTAATAATAATAATAAAATCATGTGAAAGTCTGCCTTTTTACTGTCCCCATATGTGGGTAATTCTAAACAATTTCCATAATAAGACACTCCTCTCTGAAAATACTTTGTTCCTTAAGTTCTAAATAATTGCTACAGTCACTACTAAGTTGCAGTAGGTATGTGTAAACTTCAAATTAGCATGTTTATCTTACATAGCCATTAATACATACAATAGTCTAGATGGAAATTAATCTGGAGACTTCTTAGTCATACAACTGGCCTCTGACTCACACGAACTCAGCTAGGTCTTTCTTTTGAAAATATTAATAATTTTGTAAGGATTAAGAACCATTCAAATTAGCTTAGGACACAACTTCCTCTTAATCCCGCATGGTGAAACACACTCCTTAAACAGACTGGGAAGGGCTGGGTGTAATAACTTTCATTTGGTAAGTGTGAGTTTAATTTTACACATCACCTAATTTACTAAATTTGAGTAAAGTACAAATTTACTATTGTTTTCAAAGATTTAGTCGTTTTAAAAAGTGAATTGAGGGAACCAGCAGTTAGCATAATGGTTTTGTCGCTGGACTCCCACGTAGTTGACCGCAGTTCGCATCCCGGACCTGGTGGCTTAAAACTCACGCCGGGCGCGTGTGCGTGCGTGCCCAAGATCCCGAGAGGAGAATGGAGGAGAAGGGGTTGCGGCGTGACCATCCCCCCTGGGGGGTGATTTCTCGCTTTTTGTCTCTATGTCTCTCTCTGTCTGTCTGGCGAGCACACGCACCCTATAGCGAAAATCTCTCCAAAAAAAAAAAAAAAGGGAATTGAGAAATAAAAAAATAAAGTTAAAATAAAATAATTCTTGTTTTAAAAAAAGGGGGAGGCCAGCCAGCAGGTGGCATGGTGGCTAAGGGCGCTGGACTCTCACATGGCTGACCGTGGTTTGAGTCCTGGATCTGGCAGCTTGCTTTCTCACTTTGTCTCTCTCTCTCTCTGGCCCTCTCTGGTCAAATTAAAATGGACAAATAAACAAATAAAGTTAAAATAAAATAATTCTTTAAAAAATGAATTCATCTTATTATTACGTGGTATTTACTGAAAATAATTTGGTCAGATGTCAGCACCAGTGTTTAAAATACTCTAGGTTATACCACTGAGACAGGGTACGGGGTCCAAATCTCAGCCCAGCTAATTACTCTGTGACACTGGGCAAGAGAGGAAGTTTCTTCATCTGTAATATGGAAATAAAAACACATTCCCACCAGGTCAGCCAGTGGCATGGTGGTTAAGGTGGCTAGATCCTATATGGTCCACTGCACGGTTCAAGTCCCGAACTTGGTGGCTTGAAAAACATGCTAGGCATGTGTGCGTGCATGTCCAAATTCCTGAGAGGAGAGTGGAGGAGAAGGGACTGAGGCATGATCATCTTCCCTGACAGGATGCTTTCTCACTTCCACTCCCCCTCTCTCTCCAAGCACGCATACTCTGTGTGGCAAATTAAAAAAAACAAAACCAGAAAAACTTCTTAATTGCAGTATTCTAAATCTTAAGTGAGTTAGTACACGTAGTTAGAACAACACCTGGAAAATATTAAGTAACTGGTAAAGGTCAGATGTTATTGATATTCGTGCTAGAAGACATAAGACATCCTAAAAAGTCAACTTAGTGTTGACTAAGCATATGAAATGTTGAAAGAAAAAAGGGTTAGGGACCAGCAGTTGGCGTAATGGCTATGTCACTGCTCTCCCATGTACCTGACCACAGTTTGAGTCCCGGACCCAGTGGCTTAAACTCACACTGGGCACATGTGCGTGCATGCCCAAGATTCGGAGAGGAGAACGGAGGAGAAGGGATTGTGGTGTGGCCATCCCTCCAAGGGGTGATTTCTCGCTTTCTGTCTCTCTGTCTCTGTCTGGCAAGCACATAGGCCCTATAGCAAAAACCTCTCCAAAGAAAGAAAGAAAGAAAGAAAGAAAAAAAAGGTAATATTAAAATCCCGAATAAAACAAAGCCAAAAACAATCTTCACATGAAAATCCCACACTTAGATAGTTACAATTTACATTAGCATATAAAGAACTCCACAACAAGAAAACCTCTTAATTTGGTTTAATCGTGTATTTTCCTCATCCAGTCCATGGGATTCTTTTTCAAAAAGTATCTCTCAGTGTGGGAACCAGCAGTTAGCATAATGGTTTTGTCGCTGGACTCCCACGTAGTTGACCGCAATTCGCATCCCGGACCTGGTGGCTTAAAACTCACGCCGGGCGCGTGTGCGTGCGTGCCCAAGATCCCGAGAGGAGAATGGAGGAGAAGGGATTGCGGCGTGACCATCCCCACTAGGGGGTGATTTCTCGCTTTCTGTCTCTATGTCTCTCTCTGTCTGTCTGGCGAGCGCACGCGCCCTATAGTGAAAACCTCTCAAAAAAAAAAAAAAAAGTATCTCTCAGTGTTCCGCAGAAAATATCCACCGAGTAATTTATCCATTCATTGATTCATTTATCGATTCAGTCATACAACAAAAGCTTACTGAACAACAGCTACACAACACACAACTGTGTAGGCCGTGAATTAGACACCAATTTCCTCCTAAGAACTAATTAATTTGTGGTTAGTAATGAACTTTATGGAGCACTTACTTCCATGAACTACCCTAAATGTTTACATGAGTTCTTTTTTATTTAAACGCTTACTTCAATCCTATAAACAGTAAACACCACTTGAAAGATAAAAAAGTCAGTAGTTTAGAAACATTGAACTAGTTTGTTGTGGAAGAGAACTGAACCCAGATGTGCCTGACCCCAAAATCTGGGTTCTTACTTCATCATTATATTCTTAAATAAATATTGATCTGGTCTTTCACTGCCTGGAAATAATAGTAATAAGTTTATACAGAAAAGTAAAAACATTGCTCTTTAAAATTTCTCTGTTGCCTTGCCTTCCAGAAAGTTCAGAGGTAGAAATGCATTTGGTTGTAGTCACTTACTTTAGCCATGGCTACCTGACATTCTTACCTTCTCTCTGTTTTTTTCATTATTCTGGGTTTCCTTTTCTCTTTTATTTGAGTGGTCTACTTGGACCAACATTGCTTACATAGATGCATAAATTTGGCCAAGTCAATTAAGGAAGGAAGTAATAGCTAGGAATCTTTTTTTTAAAGAATTATTTATTCAATTTTATTTACTTATTCTTTTACTTTAATTTGACCAGAGAGAAACACATAGACAGAGAGAGAGAGAGAGAGAGAGAGAGAGGGAAAATGAGAAAGCAAACCAACAGGTCTGGGACTTGAACCATGGTTGACCATGTGGGAGTGTCCAGCGCCTTAACCACCATGCTTGTCCCAATAGCTAGGAATCTTAAGAGAAAAAGAAATCCATATACAGGGCAAGCAGGTGGTGTGGTGGTTAAGGTGCTGGATCCCACATGGTCAACTCTGTGGTTTGAGTCCCAGACCTGGTGGTTGGAAAAACACACAGAATCCATGGTGCCCGAAAGCTCAAGAGGAGAACGTAGAGGAGGGGGTTTTAGGGTCACTATCCTCACTTTCTCAATTTCCCTGTCCATTTCCCCACTCCTTGCTTCTCTCTAGCAAGTGCACATCCTCTATGACAAAATCTTTTTAAAATTCCATATACACATAATAATTGTGTGTATAAACATCAATCAGCCACTAATAATGCTGCATTATGGAACTACATTATTCCCTCAATACCTTCTCATCAAATGTCAGAGTTTCTTGCCTTTTTCTACTTATCCTCTTCTAACATCCCTTTTCTAACCTACTCTGTGACAGGAAAAGATAACTGTGAAATGCTTTTCATAACCGAAATACTTATTAAAAGTCAAAATACTGACAGAGCAGGACAGTAATGACTTTCATATTGATGGAAAGGGCCGTGATGATAAATGAAGGGGATGGTATTTGCAGAGGTGCGAGGAAACAGTTTAGGACCTGCAGAAGTATCGGTCAATAGTCACTGGCTCTCTGGCCTCTTCCTGGGAAGTCATCCAGACAGACTCCAAATGCTACTGGAGTTGAAAAACGTCTCGCACCCACACTGATCAATAATGTTCAAGTTGAAATGAAAGGTGTCTGAACTCAGAAATGAGGGTCTCAGTGACCTGCTTCCCAGCCCATCCAAGACCTCATCTTTGTTACCATCTTTCCTGGCCTCTCAACCATGACTCAAGAGTTGACCACTCTGTCCCCATTATTCCTGAGCTGTGAAGACAGCTTCCACATGCCACCCAAACCTGCATGCTTTCCCCTACATGTTCTGTTTCTTCTCTTTTCTTTTTCTTTTTTTTTTTTTGGGGGGGGGGGGGTGTATTGGGGCCGAG
>NW_006208732.1:1318716-1330983 GCF_000334495.1 Tupaia belangeri chinensis
GGGGGGGGGGTTGCTATAGGACGCATGCACTCACCAGAAAGACAGAGAGAGACAGAGAGACAGAAGGCGAGAAATCATCCCCCAGGGGGGATGGCCACGCCGCAATCCCTTCTCCTCTATTCTCCTCTCGGGATCTTGGGCACGCACGCACACACACCTGACGTGAGTTTAAGCCACCGGGTCCGGGACTCGAACTGTAGTCTACTACATGGGAGTCCAGCGACATAGCCATTATGCCAACTGCTGCTCCCTCCCCCACATGTTCTTTACTGATGCGTTCTGGTTCGTCGCCAGGCTCCCCGCTATCCGCTCTGGTTCCTCTGACTCTTGAATTCAGGGAGCATCTTCTCTGAGAGTCTGCCAAGGCAGGCACTGATTAGTGGAAAAAGTACAAACATTCCTGGATCTTGGTCCCTGTGGCACAGATTGGCTGTGTGCCCTAGAAAAACTCCTACGTGCCTTTCAGCCTTAATTTAATCTATGCAATAGGAATGATAAGATTTGTATCAAGGTATATTCATTTCTGCTGTCATCACAAATCATCATAAATTTGGCCACTTAAATAGCCTCCATTTATTATTATTAATAATAACTACACATAGTGTCTGTGTGTACTTCAGACACGATATGGCTCAATGGGGTTTCCTGCATATGGACGCCCAAGTGTTAGCAGTGCTGTGTTCCACAGCAAAGGTTTATGGGAGAAGGGGAAGCCCACTCCCCAGTTTATTCAAGACATTGTCAGATCTGTTTCTTCTCAGGCTTTCCCTGTGGCCAACTCCACCTCCAGGCTGGCAATGGTGCTTCAAGTCTTCATACTTTAAATCTCATGGACTTCCTCTTCTGTCCTCAGCTGGGAGAAGGAGCTGCTTTTCAGAGCCCATGTTATTACCTTAAATCCACCATGGTAATCCATGTTCATGGATAATCTATATTTATCTTTCTACTTTATAGGCAATTTATTAACATCTTCTAGGACATCTTGAAAGTCCCTTTTGCTGTGTAGCATTAACACCTTCATGAGCAGAAGGGAAGGTATGGGAGCCAACGATCTGCTTAGCACAAAGGATCACTTTGGGGCACAAATAAGTGAGTACACATAGAAGTTGCTGAATCTTCACAGTAGAAGCCAAATAAATAATTATCTTTTCTTTGTTTCTACCACTCAACACACACACACACACACACATTTAGCTTTGATATGTTGCCTTGGTTTTTTTCTGCAAAGTTCAGATAGCTCCCCCCAGGTGATATGCAACATTTTATCCCAATCTCATTCATAAAGGTAGTAGTGAATACAGAACCAGCTACACAAAAATATTTACTTTGTTACTTTTGTCTGATTGTTCATGACCAATCTGTGACTTAAACCCTTAGCCAATGCCATCACGTGGGCCTGATAAATATCCTAGAAATGATCTGTCACCTTGGAGAAAACACTATGAAACTTACTTAATTCCTGGTTCAAGAAAACGTCTAGTGGAAAAACTGCCAGGAGAAGAGATTTTCTTACCTCTCTGAGGAACTAAGAAATTTCAAAGAGCACGCCAAAGCAGAGACCAGCAGTTGGTGTAATGGCTATGTCACTGGGGCTCCCACGTAGTCGACCTCGGTTCAAGTCTGGGACCTGGAGGCTTAAACTAATACTGGGTGTGTGTGCATGCATGTCCAAGATCCCGAGAGGAATCTTGGAAGAGAAGGGATTGCGGTGTGGCCGTCCCCCCGGGGGGTGATTTTTTGCTTTCTGTCTCTGTCTTTCTGGTGGGCGCTTGTGCCCTATAGCAAAAACCTCTCAAAAAAAAAAAAGCATGTCAAAGCCAGGGCACATCTATGTTAGACCTTTATTTACTGGAGAGGCTCTTCTGCCTTTTCTTCTCCAATCTAATAATACAAATACGAATATTCCTAGAAGTTCCTTGGGACAGGCAGGAGCCACTAGGCAATAAACATTTTGCCCTGCTAGTCTTTGGGCATGTGTTTACTTGGAAGATTCAAACTTTAAAGCTTATTGAGGTGTTTTTCTCCTCTACCTCAAACACTCAGCCTCTCCATCACTGTTGGCAGCTGTATTCTTCTCTCAGACTTAGGGCCATCTAGGTGCTCGAACTTCAGTGAAAGCAGCTATCAATCTCATTACGAAAGATCAAGAAACCAAATGAGATGCTCCAGAGTGAAAAATGATTCAACGCCTCCATTTAATGCCCTCTCTCACAGCTACCCTAGGCTAGGGAGACTGTCACTTCAGCTCATGGAAGGGACAGACACAACTGTAATACCCAGCTCTCTGCTCAGCCAGCCAGTACAAGCGCAATGGCTCCCCTTCTGCACTCTCTGAAAGGTTCTCTGTGCTATGTACACTCCTTCCGTTCTTAGTCCATGGATTTGTGGCTCCTATGACTGAGATGGCAAGCTTGGTTATCTGCCTGGGCTCCTGTGCTTTATGTGCATTTCAGAATGAGTTTAAATTGAGAGGAAAAGGAAGTATGGACGCAGTATTTCATTAGAAGTAATATGGGGGAACCAGCAGTTAGCGTAATGGCTATGTCGCTGGACTCCCACATAGTCGACCACGGTTCGTGTCCCGGACCTGGTGGCTTAAAACTCACGCCGGGTGCGTGTGCGTGCGTGCCCAAGATCCTGAGAGGAGCATAGAGGAGAAGGGATTGCAGCGTGGCCATCACCCCGGGGGGTGATTTCTCGCTTTCTGTCTCTATGCCTCTCTCTGTCTGTCTGTTGAGCGCACGCGCCCTACAGTGAAAACCTCTCCAAACAAACAAACAAACAAACAAACAAAAAAGAAGTAACATGGAACATACATACTGTTTCCAGAGGTGGCTTAGAGTATAGATGAATACTTCTGTTTTTTAATTTAAATGTATTTATTTGCATTCATTCACTGTACATTACAGCGTACAAAATGACATTTTCCATCCAGAGTACACTGTATACTGTCTCAATCAAGCACATCAACAAACATGTTATTGTCAGCAAATAATTTTCCATTTCTTGTTTTCTGTATGTTTTGCTTTTTTCCCCCATCCTTGATTCCCTATCTCTTACCCTCTGCCATCTCCCACTCTCCTCCCACACTGTCTCTGGTATCTATGTTTGCTTTCTATACTGTTTTCCCCCCACATTTTATTGAATTACTAAACACCTTAATTAATCTAAATATTTTCATAGCAAACACAGCTGAGATATACATTTCCATGGACACAAGTCTAACTTTACGCATCCTATAAAGTAGCACCTAGCTGGGACTATATATCTTACTGCAGTCATTGAATAGATATTTTTTTCTGAACCTCTTTTTTTGGTAACTTAATTTACATTCTTTCTCTAAGCATCATTACAGCATACAAAATGTGATTTCCCATCCAGAATACTTCTTTTTTCTTTTTTTTGGAGAGATTTTCGCTATAGGGCGTGTGTGCTCGCTAGACAGACAGAGAGCGACATAGAGACAGAAAGCGAGAAATCACCCCCCAGGGAGGATGGTCACCCCACAATCCCTTCTCCTCCATTCTCCTCTTGGGATCTTGGGCACGCACGCACACGCGCCCAGCGTGAGTTTAAGCCACCAGGTCTGGGACGCGAACTGCGGTCGACTACATGGGAGTCCAGCTACATAGCCATTACGCTAACTGCTGGTTCCCCCAGAATACTTCTGGATCTCTCCAAGAAAACTGTCATCTTTATCAAGTTGAGAGTTCCAGAGTTTTAACTCAGTGATAGCTCTTCCAGCCACCTACCTTTTAAAATGAAAAAATTCAAGCCAAGAGAAGTCAATTGCTCTAAAATGGGATAGCTCCCTCAAAGCTAGTGAGGATTGGCAAGACAGGGGCCCCTCTGACGTGATTTCTACTGCACTACCTGCCCTCCCCTCGGCTAAGCTTGGTTCGTGAAACTGTCTCCAGTTATCTGCACTCAAATCCAATACTGCTGACCACGTTCACATTTTCTGGTTGTTGAATTTGATGTATTGACTGCAACAAAGGTTACCGTATGGATCAGTTTCCCAAAACAGAATGCATCTCAATGGTTTCTATGCCCCAGAGTACACATATTTTCCTCTTAGATCTAGAAGGAATGTATATCCTTCTTTCTCCCTTGCACATGTTCGACTATACGTGGCTCAGGCAACAGAAATACTCCCCCCAGCAGCTTGTCTGGACACTGCTCTGAACCATCAGACGCATGCGCTCACTAAGTACTGGATTTGATGAGAAGATTGCCATGGCCTTCTGCCTGATGATATTAAGACAGAGTTCCCAATTTGTACTTGGGGTGATTTACTATTCCTGTTCCCATTGTAATGATGGAAAATGCTTTTCCACTATCATTTAATTAGCCCAGCAATCCTAGTACAAATTAGTCTTAAAAATATACCAGCAGAGAAAAGATTGAATGCAGCTATAAAGAACCTTGCACTGAGATTGGGCAACTTTAACAGCATAGCGTTGGTATTAAATACTATCAATAATAGGAGCAGTCCTTTGCCATAAAAGGATTAGAACCACAAGTCCTTACCCTTTGGGGGCCTACACTCCCTATCTGCATAATGAAGAGGCTAGTCTAGCACATGTGAAATATAATTTCTAGTTCTATGACTTTATTTCCTCCCCAAGAGATGGCCTAAACAAAAACGGCCCTAAGGCTAAAGAGCATGCTGATAATATTCTTTCTCTTTAAAGAATTATTTTATTTAACTTTATTTACTTATTGTAATTTGACCAGAGAGGACAGAGTGAGAAAGAGAGAGAATGTAAGAAAGCAAGGGACCAGCAGTTAGCATAATGGCTATGTCGCTGGACTCCCATGTAGTCGACCACAGTTCGAGTCCCAGACCCGGTGGCTTAAACTCACGCCAGGTGTGTGTGTGTGCGTGTCCAAGATCCTGAGAGGAGAACAGAGGAGAAGGGATTGTGGCATGACCATCCCCCCTGGGGGGTGATTTCTCGCTTTCTGTCTCTCTGTCTCTCTCTGTCTGTCTGGCGAACGCACACGCCCTATAGCAAAAACCTCTCAAAAAAAAAAAAAAAAAGAAAAAAGAAAAAAAGAAAACATTGAGTCCTCAGCAAATAAAACATCCTGTTATATGCTTAGAATATCATAGTAATTTTGAGTCATATTATTTTAAAAATTTGATAAATTATGGTTCTTTGAGATTTCCACCTGACTATATAAAATTCTTCTCAAAGAAATCATTTTAAGAAAATAAGACAAGAGCTGGTGTATTGTTTCTCTTGGGCAGTCAGAATGTGCTGAGTTCTTTTATCAGAAAAGAAGACTCTATTTTTGGGGTTTTTTTTTGGTTCTTTAGTGCTTTGGCAAAGTGGGAAATTAAACACTGATGATCAGACAAATAAAAAAGATGTAGACTACTACTTACATCTCTGCTTATTAAGTATATAAACACAAAAGTATTAGCAATTTTCAAAGCCAGATTCTTCATATTGCCTTCAGTTTTGATTTTTTACAAATCTGAAAATCAATTTTGATAGAATCAAAATGTTAAGCGTGTACAAGCCAGGTATCTAATCCAAGATGAGAAATGTTTTCGTCACATTGAAATAGGTTTTCA
Source organism: Tupaia belangeri chinensis (assembly GCF_000334495.1). Taxonomy (NCBI): domain Eukaryota; kingdom Metazoa; phylum Chordata; class Mammalia; order Scandentia; family Tupaiidae; genus Tupaia; species Tupaia belangeri. The sequence goes on from NW_006208732.1 coordinate 1,324,301, forward strand.
TTTTTTAATTAGGTGAATACCTGATTCACAAGGAACCTAAAAAATCAAAGTAATTAGTAATGATTCTTTTCTTTCAATTGTACAAACTTGAAAGAAACAAAGACGTAGAAAAGAATAAAAATATTTCTGATGGACCTAAAATGTTCACACACACACACACACACACACACACAATCACACATGGCACCCCTCCCCCAAGAGGTAAATCAATTTAAAAGTCTTTACGACAGGATGAAGCGATTACTCCTTATATCCAGCAGAGGAATAATGCCAGTGGTTAGTAATGAGTTCCAGTGTGCTTGCTGGATTTGCTTTTGTAAAGCTTATTCATTTATATATGAAAAAGAGATAGAGACTGATTTTTTTTTTAAATGATTTAAAGGTCAGGAATCTGTCAGTGGATTTAAGTTGGAATTTTATTTTATTTTTAGATGAAAGTAAGGAGCTTAGATTTTATGCTACTTGGGTAAGAAATTATTGGCGTGTTTTATGGATATGACAAGATCTGATCTGTGTTTTAAGGAAGAGAACATTGCTCCTGGGAGGATAGACACACCACCAAGTAGGAGGCCTTACAACAGATCGGAGAAACATCCTGGTGACCACAGATGAGGACTGCAGACTCCGGACGGAGGTTGAGAACATGGATGTGTTGATGGATGAGTGAGGGCAACTGAGAGGAGGGGACACTAATGGCCGGGCAAGCAGCCTAGCAGGTGGTGGTATTAGTTACTAAGGTAGAGGAGACTCATGTACTATAGTTTCATGGCATCTTCAAGCACGTAACACAAAGTCTACTTATTATCATTTAAATATCCTATAGATTTAGTCATATAAATGTGCACAAATAAATGTATTAAAATTGAGAATTCAAAAATGATTTACATATACCCAATAATGTTTCTTTGCTTTAAAATTATTATTATTGTTGTTATTTTTTGAGAGGTTTTTGCTATAGGGCACGTGCGTACGCCAAAAAGACAGAGAGAGACAGAGAGACAGAAAGCGAGAAATCATCCCCCCAGGGGGGCTGGCCTCGCTGCAATCCCTTCTCCTCCATTCTCCTCTCAGGATCGTGGGCACACACACACACACACGCGCCCGGCGTGAGTTTAAGCCACCAGGTCCGGGACTCAAACCGCGGTCGACTACGTGGGAGTTCAGCCACATGGCTATTACGCTAACTGCTGGTCCCTATTTTTTTTTTTTTTTTTTTTTTTGCTATACAGCATGCATGTTCACTGCAGAGACAGACAGAAAGTGAGAAATCACCGTCTGCAGGGGATGGCCACACTGCAATCCCTTTTCCTCCATTCTCCTCTCTGGATTTTGGGCAGCCACGCACGCACACCTGGTGTGAGTTTTAAGCTGTTGTATTTGGGTCTCAAACCACAATTGACAAGGTGGGAGTATAGTGACATAACCACTATGCCAACAGTTGGTCTGTAAATTTAATTTAACTATATCTTGTTCATAGTGGTAAATTACTCCCTATGAGCTTGGAATTATAGACTTGAAGATGTCTATAATGCTTAATGGTTCTCAAATATTTGGCTAACCTCTGTGCTTAAAATTGAAAAAAAGAAAAAAGGAAAAAGAAAGAAATCCCTCCACACTAGAACTTTGGTACCAAAATCAGTTTTAAACCTAAGTAATAATTCAAGCATTTTTCTTTAAAGGGAGCCAAAATCTCCCTCCTGGAATATTTATCTAATAGTCCTGAGTCTGCCATCATGGTAAATAAATAGCATTTAGTTTAGGATGAACAGTATCTGTCACTTTTGGCACCACTTTTTTTTATTTTTTTATTTTTGGAGAGGTTTTTTGCTATAGGGCGCGTGCACTCGCCAGACAGACAGAGAGAGACAGAGAGACAGAAAGCGAGAAATCACCCCCCACGGGGGATGGCCACGCCGCAATCCCTTCTCCTCCATTCTCTTCTCTGGATCTTGGGCACGCACGCACACGCGCCCGGCGTGAGTTTAAGCCACTGGGTCCGGGACATGAACCACGGTTGACTATGTGGGAGTCCAGCGACATAGCCATTATGCTAACTGCTGGTTCCAACTTTAGGCACCGATTTTTTTTAGGCTCCAAACAGACAGATATTACCAACTGATCATTGTACCCTTTCTCACGAGTTAACCAGACTTCACAGTCATAGCCAACACAGTATTTCTGGCAATCACTACAAAGGGAAAATAAAACTAATCCCTTCAAATCAAATAGAAGATAAACCTAATCTCTTTCAAAAAAGAATGCTTATGTTTCTGTATTCAAGGAATTCAGTCTAGACCTGTATGCAGATGATTATAAAACCACCTTACAGATGTCATGATAAAAGGAAGTGTAGACTAGGGATAGTTAGCCTAGATTAAGCAGGGTAAGGAAGAACTACCTTCTGGTAAACTTCCCCTTAGTTGAGTAGATCCATCTCTCAATTTCTCTTTTCTTCAGGTTAAATGCCTTAGTATCTTCAAGCTCCTGTGCTAAAGGCAAACGTTAAAGCATATTAGGGAAGAATTTCCTTTTTCCTTTTCTATGGCAAAAGGAACTTAAACTTCCACATAATTAATATTAGAAGATAGTTGAGAAATGACTGCACAGTTTTTTTGTTGTTGTTGTTTTTGGGTTTTTTTTTTTGAGAGGTTGTTGCTATAGGCAGTGCGCACTCGCCAGAAACACAGAGACAGAGAGACAGAGACAGAAAGCGAGAAATCACCCCCAGGGGGGATGGCCATACTGCAATCCCCTCTTCTCCTTTCACCTCCTGAGACCTTGGGCAGGTACGCACACATGCCTGGTGTAAGTTCAAGCCACCAGGTTCGGGACTCAAACAATGGTTGGCTACATGGGAGTACAACACCATAGCCACTACACTAACTGCTGGTCCCTGCACAGTTTTAATATGAAAGTATAAACCGAGAATTGTGTACTCAGCTGTGTTCCTTCTGTATTCCACAGGGAGACAGGGGCAACTATGAAAGAGATCAGGTCATAATCACATGGAAGCTTTTCTTTGAAAGCACATATACATACGAACTGGCAATGAGATCTACTCAATCAGGAGATGAATAAGAATAGCTCGAAAATGGAGAAGTAGCGATATATCAAAAATGTGTAATGATGAGCACGGAATTTATTGAAACGTGGAAATTAAGTTTCTATGAGTTTGATCATTTCCTATTCCTTTCTAGCAGTGAGTCAGTGGGTACTTAGGATAGTTGAAACAGTCAAAAATATATTGAAGACAATTCCCTATGCTCATAGCTATTTTCACATACGGTCAACTATTTCTGAAGAAACTTTCATTTCAAGTACAACAATGCCTTTCATTTTACTTTTGTTCCTTTCATTTCAGTTACAGTAAGTAAAAATTAAGTTTACATTTCATATATTTATGTAGCAATGTACCATTCTGTGTTTTTTTTTTTTTTTGGAGAGGTTTTTGCTATAGGGCACATGCGCTTGCTAGAAAGACAGAGAGAGACAGAGAGACAGAAAGTGAGAAATCACCCCCCAGGGGGGATGGTCACGCCGCAATCCCTTCTCCTCCATTCTCCTCTCGGGATCTTGGGCATGCACGCACACGCGCCCGGTGTGAGTTTTAAGCCACCGGGTCCGGGACACGAACCACGGTCGACTACGTGGGAGTCCAGCGACATAGCCATTACGCTAACTGCTGGTTCCCTGTATCATCCCATTTTTAAAAATAATTTCACCCTGACTAGCTAGCTAAGTCTTCCTTTTCCTTCCTGCATGTGCACTGAGAGAACAGATCTGAAATACAGGTCAGGGAAGGCGGGTAATGATCATCGCTGAGAGGTCAGATCTTGAGTCCTGTTTGAATTTTTTCTAATGAATATATATAATTTTCTACAAAACAATAATCATATTTTCAAAAAAATGTAATTTAAAATCTGTATTTGAATTTTAGCATTATTTATTGTCCTTGGTTTTACTTTTGTTTATCTGTATATCTTCATAATTCTCCTCTGTAAAATAGATGTACTGTCTATATCTACCTCACAGGATTGTAGTGAACTCTCAACATATGCAAAATTCTTCTAAACTGTCAAATGTCTCATAAGCATATACACATGCATTATATAGTATACACATATATCATACTAACATGTAGTTTATATTTACAATACCCCCATTTTATGATTACTATTATTAATACTAATTAATACTAGTAAAAATAGTAATCATAAAATGGCACGCAATACAAAATTAGCAACAAACCCTCACAATATATTAATACCACCAGCCAGAAGATGAGTAATCACAGACAAAATATAAAGAAATTTTAGTACAAAAAAGAAAATACAAAGTTGGCCTCACTGTTCTTAGAACTCTTGTTCCACTTCTACATCATTAAAATACAATTAGTTGATGATGCATTATCTATTTCATCCGTGACGAATGACTAGAATTAAGATATACGGGGAGAAAAGTCTACAAAGTATCAAGTAAGATTTAATATTTCATGAACAATTTCTCACATTGAAAGAGTCTATATAAACGAATCATCACAAAATTTCTTTTAGGATTACATTTTATACCAGAAATACGGGTTTTTATCATAAAAATTATTTTTTCAATCATCATCTTTCATTGTAAAGTGGTTAAACTCATTTCTGCTGTATAGTTACACAGGCACGATGGGAGGTGCCCCTTTATCTCCAATGGTAATAGGCAGTTAGCTAGAAATGAGCCGGCAATAGCAGGACACCTGTTAACTTCCATTGTTAACTTATCAAGAGTTACATCTAGACAAACTTCAGAGACTCCTTCCTCCCACCCAGCTTCTACTGCCAGGGAGGCGAGACAGACCTCATTTATTTTCCTTCTTTAGTTCCTAAGGAAGAAACAAAGGAGTTGATAATAATTTCCCTCTTATTATTCCTCATAAAAACTAAAGGGCCTAGAATGAGGATGTTCCTCTTGGCAAGGTTCACACTGAGCATGCGCCTTGGAAGTAATCAAATTCCTCAAATTCTTCTCCTGTGAGAAAGATGCACAAGCTCAGGAGAAAGCCTACAAATTCTAACAAAGAACATGGATACTAGACAGACCCCCCCCATCGTTAAATATTCACGAGTACCTTTAGTAATAAAAACACCTAACCAGTTCCAAATACAGTTGCTACCTAGCAGCCTGCCCACTCAAGTGTCTTTTAGGTGTACTTCTTTTCTAAAATTATTTTCTTCCCATTAAATACTCTCTCTCTTAATTTTTTTTGTGGGGGAGAGTTTTGCTATAGGGCGCATGCACTCACCAGACAGACAGAGAGAGAGAGACAGAAAGTGAGAAATCACCCCCCAGGGGGTATGGTCATGCCGCAATCCATTCTCCTCCATTCTCCTCTCGGGATCTTGGGCCCTCACGCACACGCGCCCGGCGTGAGTTTAAGCCACTGGGTACAGGACTCGAACCACAGTCAGCTACATGGGAGTCCAGTGACATAGCCATTAACACTAACTGCTGGTTCCAATACTCTCTTCAACCTACTTTTTTTTTTTGGAGAGGTTTTTGCTACAGGGCACGTACACTTGCCAGAAAGACATAGAAAGTGAGAAATCACTGCCCAAGGGGGATGGCCATGCTGCAAACCCTTTTCCTCCATTCTCCTCTCGGGATCTTGGGCACGCACGCACATGCACCTGGCATGAGATTATGCCACTGGGTCCGGGACTCGAACTGAGGTGGACTACATGGGAGTCCAGTGACATAGCCATTATGCCAACTGCTGGTCCCTTTCAACCTATTTTTATCATGGTTGTGGCTTCATTTGGTGCCTCAGCGCAGGTCTTTAATTTTAGAGACATAGACCTAAAGAACTAAGGAATTTGCACAAAGCACCTCAACTCTGCCATCCTGTAACACTACCATTATCTGAAGTTCTTTCCGGGACCCACTGTAAACAACTCTCCAATTATAAAAAGCTTGTAGATAATTATTATAGATCATTAACGAATGTTGATAAAATAGCCCAAGTAAAATATAAATAAATATCCAGCTAGTTTAAAAAAACAACCAGACTCTGAACAGATGGAAACCTTATCTCAGCAGAGAATTGTTATGGAAACTAACACCTCCATTTTCTTCAATTTGATATTTTTCCATGCATATGACATGTAGTTTTCTTTTGAAAACTATTTTAGGAGGATTTTTGTTTTTCTAATGTGATGATCTTTTTCCTCCAGTTATCAAATGTAATCTACCAAATTACTTGAGTTTAAATTACTTCAAAAAAAGAAATGTTCTACTTGTCCAAATTTAAAACTAGATTCATTTATCTCCCAAACATACTGGAGAACATTTAACCTTAACTGCTGCCAAAAATTCGAACTCAGTTCCACATCTTGATTTGTGTTTGATCTGGGCAAGCAATTGTAAAGAAGTAGGGACCAGCAGTTAGCATAATGGCTATGTTGCTTAACTCCCATATAGTCGATCGCGGTTCGAGTCCCAAACCCGGTGGCTTAAACTCATGCTAGGCGTGTGTGCGTGCTTGCCCAAGAGCCCGGGAGGAGAATGGAGGAGAAAGGACTGTGGCGTGACCATCCCCACTGGGGGACTGATTTCTCACTTTCTATCTCTCTGTCTCTCTCTGTCTCTCTGGCGAGCGCACACACACGTCCTATAGCAAAAACCTCTTAAAAAAAAAAAAAAAA
>NW_006208732.1:1331197-1354584 GCF_000334495.1 Tupaia belangeri chinensis
CCTGGAGAGCGCACACAGCCGTCCTAAAGCAAAAACCCTTTAAAAAAAAAAAAAAAAGAAGAAGAAGAAGAAGCAGCACAGATTCAAACCTGGAAGTAGTAAAGGTATAATTGATAGAAACGGCACACGAAGGACATAAAGAAATCAAATTTGTATAAGAAGGTGTCAGGGAAACAAATATTTATTGCTTCATATGCTAGGTTTCCAGACTTTGATTTTTTTTTTCCCTTTTTCTAGGAATCTGGTGAGATAGACTGGCTGATAGTAATTCAATCAATTATCTGATGACACAAGAGAAATACAAAACCCAAGAATCTTTTTAACATTGGCCAAGAAATAAACAAGCTGTTAAAAACATTGGGGGTGGGACCAGCAGATGGCCTTGTGGTTAAGCCAGCCCCTGAGTTTGAATCCCGGACCCGGTACCTTCAAATCACGCCAGGTGTGTGTGTATTCTTGCCCAAAATCCCAAAAGGAGAATGAAAAAAAAGGGGATGTACCCCCCTAGAGCGCAACTTCTCACTTTCTCTCTCTCTCTCTCGCTCTCTCTCTCTCTCTCTCTTTGGCAAGTGCACATGTATGATGGTAAAAACAAAACAAAAACTTGGAGCACAGATACTTGAAAATTCCTTTAGTATTTTAAAGTTACAGAAGATCTAGCATGAAAATATTGTTAAACATCCTATGGAAATCCAAGGAAAAAAGAATAATCAGAAACAATGAAATTATTTCATGGAAAGTGAGATAAATCCATTTACCTATTTGTTCAACAATCTTCTTGCACATTTTGTTTTATTTATTTAGTTAGTTATTTATTTTTGGGAGAGGTTTTTGCTACAGGGTGCATGCACTTGCCAGAGACAGAGCGACAGAAAGTGAGAAATCACCCCCAGGAGGGATGGCCACGCCGCAATCCCTTCTCCTCCATTCTCCTCTCAGGATCTTGGACACACACGCACACGCGCCCAGCGTGAGTTTAAGCCACCGGGTTCGGGACTCAAACCGCGATCGACTACATGCGAGTCCAGCGACATAGCCATTACGCTAACTGCTGGTCCCCACATTTTGTTTTATTGTCCCCCAAACTAAGCATTTCTAAAATAAACATTTAAATTAATACAATGGCATGTTCTTTTCCTCAAAAACTGAGACAGGATAGGACAAGGGTAATGCTCAAGGGTTTAATGAAGCAGACTGTAACAGAATTATAGGTGATGTCATATTATTATGGAGCTAAATTATGGAAATAATTCAACACATGTAAGTATATAAATATACAAAAGAGAAAATGGACATTTACATAAGTGCTACTTCCAGAACATTCTGCCTCGTAGTGTATCTGGGTCCTGGAGTCCTGTGGTAATGCGGGATAAATGGGAGTCTGTCTGGTACTTAGAAACTTAGGAGATTTGGGAACCAGCAGTTAGCGTAATGGCTATGTCGCTGGACTCCCACATAGTCGACCGCGGTTTGAGTCCCGGACCCGGTGGCTTAAACTCACGCCGGGCATGTGTGCGTGCGTGCCCAAGATCCTGAGAGGAGAATGGAGGAGAAGGGATTGCGGCGTGGCCATCCCCCCTGGGGGTGATTTCTCGCTTTCTGTCTCTCTGTCTGTCTCTGTCTGTCTGGCGAGCACACGCGTCCTATAGCAAAAACCTCTCCAAAAAAAGGAACTTAGGAGATTTTATGTTTTACTTGAGCCATGGTGCCTAGGAGCCATCAAATAACTATCGAGATAAGCATATAAGAATACATTCTGCCCAAAACTTATTTATAAGTCAAAACTAGACTTTCTCATTGTAATGAGAGAACACATTTTAAAATAATATCTATTCCTTTTCTCATTCCATCAAGCTCAAGCCATTTCATAATCACCCTCAGCATTGCAGCAATTAGTGAGGGGATCTGGTTTTGATTTGTGAAATTATTGGCTTACTTTGATACGGAGTGCCTATTTATGAATACTGAAAACAATTTCCTGAGGAAGCTTGATTTTTTGACAGTTTGTTCCCCGGTTTCATTGGCCTCTCACCAAAGTCTACCATCAACAGAACTGAAGAACACCGAGTCTCCCAAACAGCCTACATATGAAGTCACACATGTGTTTTCACACGCCTATTTTCACCAAGGTCAAACTTGCTTTTCTAAGTGAATCTTACAGATCACAATACACAGAACCTTGGAGCTGTTGTGTCAGCAGCAGAATAAGAAACCAGCACCTCCTTGGCGTTTGGCTGTTGCTGTTTATTTTGTTATGGGGCATCTGAGCTCCATGGAGAGAAACAGAGAGAGAGAGGGGGAGTGAGAAATCACTCCCTAGGGGGAATAGCTAAGCAGCAATCCATTCTCCTCCATGCTCCTCTCTTGGGATTTGGGGGACAAATGCACATGTGCTCCCAGTGATTTTCAAGTCACTGGGTCCCGGACATCCATGTGGGAACTCTCTCTCTCTTTTTTTTTTTTTTCCTAAAAATGATTTTTTGTTATAGGGCACATACGTTTGTCAAAGAGACAGAGAGACAGACAGCGAGAAATCATCCCCCTGGGTGAGGGGTGGGATAGATGGCCATGGCATAATCCCTTCTCCACCATTCTTCTCTTGGGATTTTGGGTATGCTCAGTGTGAGTTTTACACTGCCTGGTCTGGGTCTTGAACCACAGTCCACTATATGGGAGCCCAGCGATGTAACCATTATGCTATCTGCAGGTCCTGGGAACCAGCTGTCTTAACATGCATCCCACCTACTGGATCCCAGCCCCTTGAGTGTAAGGTCCCACTTTTCTCTGGTAAAGTCTGCAGGTATGTCCATTGAATCTTTTTTTTTTTTTCTTTTGAGAGGTTTTCGCTATAGGGCGCGTGCGCTCGCCAGACAGAAAGAGACAGAGAGACAGAAAGCGAGAAATCACCCCCCAGGGGGGATGGTCACGCCGCAATCCCTTCTCCTCCATTCTCCTCTCAGGATCTTGGGCATGCACGCACACGCGCCCGGCGTGAGTTTTAAGCCACCGGATCCGGGACACGAACTGCGGTCGACTACATGGGAGTCCAGCGACATAGCCATTACGCTAACTGCTGGTTCCCTCCATTGAATCTTAATGGCAAGAAAAACATGTCTTAAGACAAAATATTCTAAGACACGGGGAGATAAAAGGCTATCAAAAACAGAGGAACTGAGTAGATATAAACGTATTCTAAAGGGGCCTTTAACAGGGAAGATGTTGGCTATAAAAGGCTAGGCCATAGGGTCAACAGCTCTTACAAGTGAGATCCAGAGAGCCCTCATTTCAGGTCTATAATGTTATTATCATTTAATTGACAGTTTTAGGGGAAAGGAAAGAAAGCAAAAAAACAAAATTGTAAAATATTTTGGATAAACATCTATTTTCTTTTTTTCCCTTTTAATTGCCAGAAGGCATGTGCACCTGCCAGGGAGAGACAGAGAGACAGAAAGAGAAAGAAATTATACCCTAATGGGACATTGTCATGACACAATCCTTTTCTTCCATTTCTCCCCTCTGTAGGGATTTTATTTTTCTCCCTTTTTTTTTTTTTTTTGAGAGGTTTTCGCTATAGGGCGCATGTGCTCACCAGAAAGACAGAGAGAGACAGAGAGACAGAAAGCGAGAAATCACCCCCCAGGGGAGATGGCCAGGCTGCAATCCCTTCTCCTCCATTCTCTCCTTGGGATCATTGCGTACGCACGCACACGCGCCCAAGTTTTAAGCCACCGGGTCCAGGACTTGAACCACGGTCGACCACATGGGAGTCCAGCGACATAGCCATTATGCTAACTGCTGGTCCCATCCACTTTGTAGGGATTTTGAGCATGAAGACACACCCACCATATTTTTTAAGCCATCAGGGCCAAACTACGGTTGGCCAAATTAATTTACTATTACCTTAATTTTCAACACATGTCTGAAAAATAATGTCCTGGGGCCAGTAGGTGGCAGGCATAGTGGTTAAGGGGTTGTACTCCCACATGGCTGACCCGGGTTCAAGTCCCAGACTGGGTAGCTTGAAATTCATACCATGCACATGTGTGTGCTTACCCAAAATCCCAGAGGAGAAGGGATTGCAATATGGCCACCCCACTGGGTGGGGGTGATTTTTCTCACCTTCTCTCTCCCTATCTGTCTTTGTGTCTCTAGTGAGCACATGCCTCCTATGGCAAAATTCTCTCTTAAAAACAAAACAAAACCCTCTTACACGGCCAACACAAAAGCACCTATGTAAAGAAAGACTGGGATTATTAATCATGTGAAATAAAACAGTATAACTGCTTCTTCCGAGACAAACTTTCCAAGATCCTAAATGAACACTAGAACAGATGGTTCCAACAGTCTCTGCCTCATATTTCAAAGAAACACTTTTTTTTTTTTTTTTTTTTTTGTGTGAGCTCACCAGACAGAGAAAGAAAGAAAGAGAGAGAGAGAGAGAGAGAGAGAGAGAGAGAGAAAGAAAGGGACCAGCAGTTAGCGTAATGGCTATGTCGCTGAACTCCCATGTAGTCGACTGCGGTTCGAGTCCTGGACCCGGTGGCTTAAACTTATGCTGGGCTCATGTGCGTGCGTGCCCAAGATCCCGAGAGGAGAATGGAGGGGAAGGGATTGTGGTGTGGCCATCCCTCCTGGGGCGTGATTTCTCACTTTCTATCTCTCTGTCTTTCTGGCGAGCGCACACGCCCTATAGCAAAAAAACAAAAAAAACAAAACAAAACAAAACAAAAAAACAAAACAAAACAAAACAAAAACCTCTACAAAAAAAAAAAGAAAAAAAAAGAAAAAAAGAAAGAAAAAAGAAGCAAAGAAAGAAAGGGAAATCATGCCCCAGGAGGGATCGCGGCGCCATAATCTCTTCTCTAAAATGTCAGGACTTTGGGCACGCATGTATGTACACACACCCAGCGTGTTTCAAGCCGCTGGATCCAGGTCCAGGTCTGGGTCCGGGTTCAGGTCTATGGTTGGCCATGTGGGAGTCCAGTGCCTTAACCACTATGCCACCCATTGGCCCCCCAAAAACCATTATTTCTCTTTAAAAAGTGGGAATGTTATGATAGTTTGCTGCCTACCAAGCACTCTTTTCATTTAGCAACATTCTCACAGGCTGCAACTCCAAGACGGAAAGTTTAAAGTACGATAGCCAAGGATGTGTATTCCTTTCTTCCTACATAAAAATGTAGTGGCTTCCGTGATTTTCTAAAATAACTGACATTTATCCGTTTTTCATATGTAATGACAATCCGGACCTGTTTAAGATGACCTAGAGAGGTGCAGAGTAACACGTAGTTTTGCATTATAATTAGGTATACCCACTTATGAGTAAATTAGCACAGATTATAGGCCTCCAAAGGTCTGATATTTATCAGAGACACAGCATCTGTTTCAGCTTCATAATTATGATTTTTATTGCTAGTAATATATGATAATAAGAAACGTAAAGTGCCTTCCAAAATAGGTCTAATTTCAATCACGCTATCAGAAAAAAAGGATTATATTCACATATGTTATAAGAGAATTTTTCTGTGTCATCATCTCTTTAATAAAAACTTATTCAAAATTTTCTATTAAGAGATTATAGAAAAGAAGAAACAACCTTGCAATCTGATTGCAACAAAGGAAAATAAAAGCATATCCAATAACTAGAAAAATAATTAAGCTTCTATGGTATATTCATTTATTTATTTATTTTATTTTTGGAGAGGTTTTTGCTATAGAGCACGTGCGCTCGCCAGACAGACAGAGAGAGACAGAGAGACAGAAAGCGAGAAATCACCCCCCGGGGGGATGGTCACGCCGCAATCCCTTCTCCTCCATTCTCCTCTCGGGATCTTGGGCACGCATGCATACATGCCCGGCTGAGTTTTAAGCCACCGGGTCCGAGACGTGAACCACGGTCGACTACATGGGAGTCCAGCGACATAGCCACTTAGCTAACTTTTTTTAAAGAATTATTTTATTTCATCCATTGTTAATTTTTTTTAATTCAACCAGAGAGAGATAGAGATAGAGAGGGAAAGCGAGAAAGCAATCCATCAGGTCTGGAACTTAACCCACAATTAGCAGGTGGGAGTCTTATGCCTTAACCACTATGCCACCTGCTGGCTGGCTCCTCTGGTATTTTCTATGAAGCTCTATTCAAGATAATCCTATGTTAATAGGATTATCAGCAAGGTATTTTCTTAAATAGGCAATATGAAAGCAAGACTTCTTTAAAAAAAATTATTTTTTAAATAATTTTACCAGAGAGAGAGGCAGAAAGAGAGAGGGAGAAAGTGAGAAAGCAAGACACCAGGTCCAGGACTCAAACCACAGTATGCCATGTTGGATTCCAGCACCTTAAACACCATACCACTGGCCAGTCCCAGCAATATTTAACAAATGTTTTTTTGTTTTTTTGTTTGTTTGTTTGTTTGTTTTTGGAGAGATTTTCACTGTAGGGCGTGTGCGCTCGCCAGACAGACAGAGAGAGACATAGAGACAGAAAGCGAGAAATCACCCCCCAGGGGGGATGGTCATACCTCAATCCCTTCTCCTCCATTCTCCTCTCGGGATCTTGGGCACGCACGCACACGCGCCCGGCATGAATTTTAAGCCACCGGGTCCGGGACACGAACCGCGGTCAACTACGTGGGAGTCCAGCGACATAGCCATTACGCTAACTGCCGGTTCCCACAAATGTTTTATAATAATTGTTTTTAACAAATTATTTGTACAAAGTATTGTGCAATATCTCAGTTGCATGATAAATAAAAATTCAAGTTACAAATCAGTAACATATAAAGTTACATTGATAAAAACGTCACTTAACATTATGCTCTGGCAGGGCACTGGCAATCGGCCCAGCCTTTAGTACTATCCTTCCTTAAAAACAAATACTTAATTTCAGACACCTAAATTTGCACTCTATTAAATAGTTGGCCCCTGTGGGTTCCACAGGCTTAAATTCAATCGACTGCAGATTTAAAAAGAAAACATTCGAAAAACATGATAATAATATGACATGTAAAAATAATACAAATAAAAAATGATATAGTGTGACAACTATTCATGTATCATTTACACTGCATTAAGCATATTTTTTTTGGAGTGGTTTTTGCTATAGGGCGCTGTGCTCGCCAGAAAGGCAGAGAGAGACAGAGAGACAGAAAGCGAGAAATCACCCCCCAGGGGGGATGGCCACGCCACAATCCCTTCTCCTCCATTCTCCTCTTGGGATCTTGGGCACGCACGCACACACACCCGGCATGAGTTTAAGCCACCAGGTCCAGGACTTGAACCACGGTCGACTACATGGGAGTCCAGCGACATAGCCATTACGCCAACTGCTGGTCCCCATTGCATTAAGTATTATAAGTACTCTAGAAATTGGTTAAAGTATACAGGAGGATGTGTAGGTCACATGCTATTACCATGGTATGTAAAGGATTTGGGCATCTGCAGCTTTGCTGTCCACAGTCCTGGAACCACCAGTTCTGAAGGGTGACTGGAACTCCATGTGGACATCCACATTCTCAACTTTGTAAGAATCTACTTTTCCCTTATCACAGCCTTTTTGCTTTTACTAAGCCCAAAATGATTTAAAAGAGAAATTAAGAGACAGAGATATGCCAGACAAATAGGAAATTCTACTGAATGAATAACTTGAACTTTACGGGGCAATATTAGAGAATGCAGTGTTGAAAAATGTGACATTTTTCAGACATTCGAAATACTAACGTTCCTTTTGAAATTGTAGGGGAAAATAAAAAATAGTAACAGCCAGAGAGGAAAGATAAATTTCCTACAGATAGACTTCTCAACAGGACAAACGGAAATCCAAAGACAGTTCATTAACTCCAAAGTCCTGAAATAAAAAAGAATTGTCAACTAGAACTCTATACATGATATAAGAAAAACAGTCTTCCAAGAAAATGTTCTGATAAACACGTATTGAGATAAACAAAACAGATATTGTATCAGTGACTCATTTGTTAAAGGAGTATCTAATGAACAAGAGTTAAGAAAAAGCAAGATTACTCCAGAATGAAAGTCTCAGATGCGAGACAGACACTCACAAATATGTTGTTTTATGTAAACAAATGTTAACTGTTTTGAAAGTTAATACCATGTCTTAATTATACAATATTACAAACAGATAAAAAATAATCCAGAATCAAAATGCTGAAATCAATAGCAAATAAACATTGTGGAGATTTTTAGTTAAAATAGTATAAGAATATGTTATTTTGTCAGATTTGGATAAAGAATTTCATTATTCACATGTTTTATGTAAGTATTTATATTAAAATAACTAAATTGAAGACTAAAAGAACAGAATACAGTATGCATATTGCAATATAGATTTCTTTAAAAAGAGAAAAGTCAAAATTTGGTTAGTATAAAGAAAGAAAAAAATGACACCAATATAATTAACAAAATATGTGATAGAAATAAATTTAAATATACAAAATATCAATGTACTTATAAATAGAAAAAGCTCTCGTATTGAAAGATAAAGACTAACATTCAAATAATACAGTCTAGCTATTTAATGATGACAACAAATAATCCTACACTTAATGGCATAGAAATATTCAAAACAAGATATTTTTAAAGTTTACCAGATGTAATAAGAAAGATGTGGCTATATTAATAAGAAACTTCAAAAGAAAAGGCATTTTCACAGTAAAAAGAATTGTGTCATGATTATGACACACTTAGATTTACCAAGATTATATATTATTTCTAAATTCGCATACACTTAATAACATAGTATCAAAATATAAAGAAAAAAACTTGACAGAGCTATGAGTCAATAGCTAGGATAAACCTATTGTCACATTAGGTAATTTCATATTTACCTAAGGTAATAATAGATAAAACAGATTAAAAAAATTCTACAAATCAGTAAGTCCATGGAAAACTTGAATGATACAATTAACATGATTGATCTAATGTATGTGTGTGCTTTTATAATTCTTTAACCCAGAATGAAAGATATGAGTTTTCAAGTGTACATTAGACATTTATAAAAATTGACTATTTTTGCTGAATTCTGACTCGATCATAAATTATACTTGAAAATATTTAAAAATCTGCTATCATAATAATCAGATCACATTTTTATATATGATTCAATAAAGTTGGCAATTAGTAAGGATAATTTTGTAGTATTTAGAAATAGAAAAATAAAGTTATTTATAAGTAAATCATTTGCTAGATACTAATAATACAAAGTAAAAAACTCTTAAAGCTGAATAATACTCCTGCAATTGAAGTACCACTCAGGGAGCCAGCAGATGGCATAGTCCTTGTATCTCTGATCATGTTTCAAGTCCTGAACCCAGTGCCTTGAAACTCAGGCCAGGCATGTGTGCATGCATGCCCAAGATCGCAGGAGGAACATGGAGAAGCGACTGTGGAGTAGCCGTCCACCCCTGGTGGAGGTGATTTCTCGCTTTCTGTCTCTCCGGTGAGCCCACATGCTCTATAGCAAAAATCTCTCCAAAGAAAAAGAAAGAGGGAAAGAAATTAATTGTTGCTAAGTCTCTAATCTGAGTTAGATACTGTCACTCTGCTTCTTAGTAAGATACTATCATTAAATGTATAACTTTGTCAAACATTATTATATTCTCAGTTTCCTTACCAAAGTTGATGGATATTAAAATACATGTCTTACTGATCAAAGCCTGTGGTTTTTTCTAAAGTATATTAAACAGCATCATATCCTGTTTTTTGTGAGTTTTTTAAATAACTTTTTTTAGAATTATTCTATTTAATTTTATGTATTTGTTTGTTTATTTTTAATTTGACCGAAGAGGGACAGCAAGAGAGAGAGAAAAATGCAAAAGCAAGCCACCAGGTCTGGGACTCAAACTGCTGTCAGCTATGTGGGAGTACAACACTCTTAACCTCCAGGACACCTGCTGGCCCCCAACATATTTTTTTTTTTAATTAATTTCTTCTGAGAGAGAGTAACAGAGGCATCCTTATAGGATTTTCACACCACAATACACCTGGGCTGCAGCCAGCCTCATGCATGCACACACACATGCAGGCCTGACATGTGCGGGGAGGCCCTAGGATGTGACCACAGCGCCTTCTCATGCGGGTCCAGCTCCATTACTGCTGTGCCACTGCCTGACCCTACTCAAGTGTTTTTATCAAAAAAAAAATTATCACTTGAATTCCACTGTCTTTAGATCATGCTTTGCCAGGTGCATAGAATCGTACAGTCATAAATACACTAAGAAACTAGTTTTCACAAAATTTACTTGGAGGAACAAATCATAAAGTTATCCCTATTATTCAAAGTGTAATTCATAGGTTGGCATTATCAGAAAATGTCTTGGAAATTCATGATCTCAGGCCTACTCTGAACATGGACACCAGAATCTGCATTTTTACAAGTAACGCATTAGCACAGTAAAGTGTTTTTTCTTTTTTAAGTTTTTGCTATAGGGCGCGTGCGCTCGCCAGAAAGACAGAGACAGAGAGACAGAAAGTGAGAAATCACCCCCCAGAGGGGATGGCCACGCTGCAATCCCTTCTCCTCCATTCTCCTCTTGGGATCTTGGGCACGCACGCACATGCACCTGGCGTGAGTTTAAGCTACCGGGTCCGGGACTTGAACCACGGTAGGCCACATGGGAATTCAGCGACATAACCATTATGCAAAGAATCAAGTGGAATACTCACATTAAATACACAGAGTATACAGTATTGGGAGAAATGAATAAATTACAGAATGGAACCAGGATTCCCAAAGATCTTTGTAGGCTATAACTTGGCTTACAGTCAAAAAAATGCCTACTTTTTGTTAAATACTCCACTATGTATTACATACTGTGCTAACTTTCTTTTTTCACAAAAAGTCAACTAAGCAACGATTACCCCATTTTACATATGATACAAGAAGTGAAGGTGTAAAATTAAAGAAACACTAATCTTCAGGTTGACCTGACTCCAAAAGTCCTGTGTTCTCCCTGCAACATACCGTATTTTACAGTTAAAAAAATTCATATTCACATAGCTACATATAAACTTACCAAGCTAAATGGAAGTTGTAATAAAAAAAAAAGACCTTGGAGGGCCATATGATGCTCTCTACAAGGCTGACCCACACGGGAGGGATATGTGTTACCATCCTGAAACTGTCCTAAGGGAACAGGGAATTGATGTGCTCATAAACAGGGGCTGGGTGAAGCTGGGTGTGGATCCTGGCACCAAGACACTATTGAGGGTGCTGTCTCTCTGACTCTCTCTCTCTTTGCCTCCCTCTCTCTGTCTCCTTCCATCTTTCTTACTCATTGAAGAAATAAATGTTAAAAAAAAGATGCGAGACTTACTGACAAATAAATAAATAAATTTAACCTAACAGTCTAATGTAGCTTTTAAAATTACATAGGCACCCTTACAGGCACCTCTATCTATATTTTAGCAAGACTGTCCAATACGACCTTATCTTTGTCATGACCTTAGTCCCAAAGCTATATATATTTTTTTTAAAAAAAATTTTTTTTAGAGGTTTTTGCCAAAGCTATGTATATATATTTTTTTAATTTTTTTTGAGAGGTTTTTGCTATAGGGGGCGTGCGCTTGCCAGAAAGACAGAGAGACAGAGAGATAGCATGCGAAAAATCACACCCCAGAGGGAATGGCCACACCGCAATCCCTTCTCCTCCATTCTCCTCTCGGGATCTTGGGCACGCACGCACACACGCCCAGCGTGAGTTTAAGCCACTGGGTCCAGGATTTGAACCGTGGTCGACTTCATGGGAGTTCAGCGACATAGCCATTACGCTAACTGCTGGTCCCCCAAAGCTATATTTTTTAAGTAAGCATTAGACATCGTGTTTGGCTATTAAATAAACAAAATGGAAACAAGCAGAAAACAGTAGCTTAATGATTTTTTAAACTAGCCTTAGACATCGTGTTTGAGTATTAAATAAACAAAACGGAAGCAAACGGAAAACAGTAATGAAGCTAGTGAACGGTTTTGCTTTCACATCAAGAGGAATTTAGACAGAGGCGAGCTAAGAGACAGCGCGCCACTCTACGATGCCATCTGCGATCTGTTGTTCTTGGATCTTTCTCTTCAGCACACAATGACTGATCCACCTCTCGCTTCCGAATTACAGGCAGGGTGATTGAGAGGGGCAAGAGAAGATAGTCCATCAAGATGTGTCAATGCCCTTGCAAAGACATTTTCATGGAAAATATAGTCAACATTTTCTGCTTAAATGGGATTGGCCAGAAGTTAGTCAATGGCCATCTTACGGAGCTAAGAACTGGGAAATTGTATTGGATTTGTCTCCAATAAAACTGCCCTTCTATTAGTAAAGAAGAAAACGGATTTTAATAGGCAACTAGTTCTTTCAGCCACAGATCGTAAAAAGGAAGAGGAGAAAAAAAAAGAAGAAATAGAAGAAACTCTCTAATTACCAAGTTCAGTAGAAGGCAAGCACTAGTGATGAGAGAGTCTGAAAATCCAAAAGATAATTAAGAATGGTTAAAGGGTCCAGAGACATTTTGACTGGAGTTGAGATAACAGCCTGTCTTCAAATTTGCAATGAATTACTTAACTAGAGCAGCCGTAAATATAACCAGTAATTATGAGTCATGAAAGGTCAGAACCAAGCTCAATACGAGGAAAGGAAAGATAAGTTACTAAGAATTACCCAAACACAAATCTAGTAAAGCCAATGGAAAAAGTCCCTAATCCCTAAATATTTCACCACGATCTGGGTGAATGTTAGGGATGTCGTAGAAGGGGCTATTTGTCCAAGTGTAAGATTAAATTAGGAGAAACTAGAGAAGTCTTCCACGTATGTGTCAGTTTCTAGTAGCATTGATCACTCAATTGCTTGTCACACCCAGAAGTAATTAAATTTATGAAGTCAATTAAGCCAGCTCATCTGTATCTGTCTGAAACTGGTCTGTTATGGGAAATACCTAGTATTCTGTGGTGTAACCATCTCATATTTGTTCATGCATGATACTCTTCAAGGGGAACATCATTTCTAGAAAACAGGCCAGCACTAGTTTGACATGTTTTCATTAAGGTTTAGTAAACAGGACAGAGATATTTACTAAAGTTCACTATACTGCCATCATGATGTCAGATTACAAGGAAACCGTGAACATTCATTTTTTTAAAAAAAATGATCACTGGGTATAAAACAAGATTGCTTCCATTGTAATTTATTTTCCAATTAATTGCATAACTAGATCTCAGGCCCCAGGAGATATATCAGCCTACACTTTTTATTACATCAACTGAGATGATGAGCAAAGTAGTCATTATCATGAAATAGGTCACAATGTCTGCTCAATGTTTTCCAAAATGCATAGTTTTACAGCTAATAAATCTATATATTGTAATATATAATAAATCTTAAATAAAATCTAGTTACAAATTCATAAAACAGAAAAACAAATTCATAAAACACAATGTAGATGTTCAATACTTTTTTTTTTTTGAGAGGTTTTTGCTATAGGGCATGTGCACTCACCAGAAAGACAGAGACAGAGAGACAGAAAGCGAGAAATCACCCCCCAGAGGGGATGGTCACGCCGCAATCTCTTCTCCTCCATTCTCCTCTCGGGATCTTGGGCACGCACGCACACGCGCCCGGCGTGAGTTTTAAGCCACCGGGTCCGGGACACGAACCGCGGTCGACTACGTGGGAGTCCAGCGACATAGCCATTATGCTAACTGCTGGTTCCCCTTAATGCATAATTTTTAAGTGCATTAATTTCTTCCATAAGTGCATGTGCATGTGAGAGAGAGAAAAAGGAGAGTAAGCACCAGCATCTTCAAGAGATACTAAATGCTGCAATCCACCCCAGCCCTCAGCTAGCCCCAGATCATGAGCAAACATGGACCTGTCGTACTCAAGAAGATCTCTGGGCTTGAACTGGGAACCCTGCCATTTAGGATTACCTTACAGAGCACTGAATTTTACTGCTGAGGTACCACGCAATACCAGTCAATGCATAATATTTTAAAGAAACTCATACAGAAAACAGAGTCATCAGGCACAAAAGACATAACACTTTTTTTTTTTTTTGAGAGAGAGATTTTCGCTATAGGGCACGTACACTCACCAGACAGAGAGAGACATAGAGACAGAAAGCGAGAAATCACCCCCCGGGGGGATGGTCATGCCGCAATCCCTTCTCCTCCATTCTCCTCTCGGGATCTTAGGCACGCACGTACACGCGCCCGGCGTGAGTTTTAAGCCACCGGGTCCAGGACGTGAACCGCGGTCAACTATGTGGGAATCCAGCGACATAGCCATTACACTAACTGCTGGTTCCCTAGACATGTCACTTTTATAAGCAATTTACAAAAATGGGAGTAGAGCCCCCTAATGTAGTCACTGGTGCCTATTTACATAGCTAAAGTATAATCATTGTATCTTTTTTCACATACTAAGTTACTATCGTATGCAGGTACAACATTTTCCCATAATATGCAGGTACCCTTAATATATAACCCAGGGATCTGCATTTATAAATTAAACAAATTTTTCATGGGTCAAGAGGAAAGGAAGAGAACATTTAAGTATACATGGAGTCTCATAGGTGGCTACAGCAATAGAACTTTCAAAGTGGTACATGAGGGACCAGCAGTTAGCATAATGGCTATGTCGCTGGACTCCCACATAGTCGGACCGCGGTTCGAGTCCCGGATCCGGTGGCTTAAACTCATGCCGGGCGCATGTGAGTGCGTGCCCAAGATCCCGAGAGGAGAATGGAGGAGAAGGGATTGCAGTGTGGCCATGCCCCCTGGGGGGTGATTTCTCGCTTTCTATCTCTCTGTCTCTGTCTGTCTGGCAAGCACACACGCCCTATAGCAAAAACCTCTCAAAAACCCCCCCCCAAACAAACAAACAAACAAAAACTGGGACATGAGTGGCCCAACCGCAATAGCACGGGCTGTAGGGGGATGCAGCAAGATAATGGAGGCACATGAGTAGGCCCGAGTTTGGTTCAGAGGACTTGAATATGCCGGGAGTGCCTGAGGATAACCTATGATCCTGGCTGTCTGAAGGACCTGGTGGGAGGTCATAATGTGGTGGGACCCTGTGTTAAGAGTGTCTCTCTTGGGAACCAGCAGTTAGCGTAATGGCTATGTCGCTGGACTCCCACGTAGTCGACCGCGGTTCGTGTCCCGGACCCGGTGGCTTAAAACTCATGCCGGGCATGTGGCCATGTGTGCCCAGGATCCCGAGAGGAGAATGGAGGAGAAGGGATTGCGGCGTGACCACCCCCCCGGGGAGTGATTTCTCACTTTCTGTCTCTCTGTCTCTCTGTCTCTCTCTGCCGCACCCTCCCCCAAATCAAAAAAACCTCTCCAAAAAAAAAAAAAAAAAAGAGTGTCTCTCTTTCTCTCTCTCTCAATAATAAATAAACTTTTGATAAAACATGTGTTAGCATTATAATCTCTCATTCAATAAATCAGTAAGTGCTCACTGAACGCAAATTCATGCGTAAGTAGAGATTACAGTACAATAAACCTCTTATTTCCTCCTTAAGAAGCAGAACAGAGAATATCAGAGAGTGTCAGAGAGCAAGAAGGTAATCTAAATTTCTTTCTTTTTTTTTTTTTTGTATAAATACATTGTGGGCTAATCGCAGGTTAACAGGAAGAGTTATATGTAAATAGAAAAAGAGGAAGGGAAAGCAATGTACAATTTATTTTACCCACCCTGTAATACAAAACACATGGCTGTATATTTCATTATTTCATTCTGACTCTATTTTAGTTTCTCTATGGATATATCATTTATAACAAGGTTGTAATATTTGCATGGTGAAACATATTTAATAAGAGAAAAAACCTTTATACCCATGTAGAGCTCTTACTTAATGTTTATTGCCTCTCTCCCTACAAACTACTGCGAAAGATAAAAATAATAAAATCCAGCAATTTAAAAATAAAGCAATCTACTAATCAATAACAAGAGATGCAGACTAACAAAAAACTTCACTAGACACTAAAACTATGAAAATATGAAGAAAATAAATATTGAATCACTACCATGTGTCTTTCCCAGTATAGTTATAAACGGGAGACTTTGGGAGATTACCCAAGTGTAGTATACTAATTCTAACCTGAACTAATTCCAATCTGTAGTCATTCATACTCAGTACCAGAGGGTATAAGTGTATTGAATCTTAAGCAAATTATGTCTATTTCTTTGGCCCCTCTTTGACTAACCAAACTCAAGAATTCAAAAATCTAATATTTAAAAGTAGATATTTGAAATCCTATATTGATTTCAATTTCAAAACTATCTTAGCTACAATAACTCAAAAATCCTATTTTACAGCATTTAAAGACTCTGGAAGCTAGATCCCTTACAAATTGTATTACTCTGAACATCAATAGTATTCCGGAAACCCAGTTAAACCTTTCCGCTGTATTTAATTCTCTTTTACTATGATAGCATATTCAGTAACTCATACTACTGAAATTTTACAGCTGAGATAAAATGAAACTAATTATGACTTTCAAAACGTTAGATAATAAGTTTTATAAGACTATTTCCAGAATCTTCCTTTTCACTTCTCAACAAGCGACATTTTGAAATGTAGTTATTCAATAACTGTATCTCTTAACATAATAACAAGACAAAAAAAGTTTCCTAACAAATTGTCAGATCTTTGAAAGCAATCTGATTCTATAATTTCTATAATTTTCAAATTTCGAAGTCTTAGGAGAGAATCTTCCAAAAGAATAACAGGGGGAAAAAAAGCACCTTCCTTTAAAAAGATAAGGCCTGGAATAACTAAATTCGATCGAATTGAGAAGTAATACAATCTTTTTGGTTTATATGTACCACTTTGAAACACACAATCTTTTAGACATCAATTTGAAACCTAGTTATAAGTAACCCAATAAAATATGTAGATTGATGGTTTGGATATAGTTTATATAAGGAAAACTTTGTGAGTAATCTAGTTTTGAATATAAAAAACAGCCTTAATACATAGTTTCCAGATCAAGAAACTAAGTCTAGTGAACTGTTTTTTAATGGGGTAATTTTTACTTAGCATAAACAGAGGGTTTATGAAATCAAGTATTTCAAAATATTAAAAATTAAAGTTAAAATACAGATTTTTTCTTTTTGATTAATTTATTTTTCATTTCATTTTCTTTTATGCATTCAATCACATTATTATTCGTCTTACAAAATGGATATTTCAACAGGTGCACATCTCTCCCCAACACAGTTGACAAAACCACAAAACATCCTCAACAGACAATAACACACCTCCTGTGACATCAACACTTTGCCTCCCTATTTTTCTTCTAAATGTCCTTCCTCAGACCCTTCTCTTTCACACACACTAGATCTGGCATTTACATCTATACACTGTCTTTCTATATCCTTTAGTCAATTAGTTTCAGTCATAGAGTGGGGACACTGGGTATATAATAAGCGGGAAAATACAGATTTGTAATACAGATTTTTATCTATATTTTCAACAAATTAAGGCCTCCTAAGCCTGTCTGCTGATACAGTTTACTGAACTTACTGGTTAATCATTTTTAGAGAAAAAAGAACTACATCACTCTCCTAGGCTTTCTTTCTAAGGTAAAGATGGAAGGGCTGATATGTTTAACAGTTGCCAGTCTTGGAAACGTTAATTACACTGTAAGGAACAGTGCATGGATTCATGGGTAAACCAGAACGCAACACAGTTACCACCAGGGTGTATTCTGGATCTGACTGAGACATTTAAATTATAAATCCCATTTCAATGCCTTTCAGTGTGATTAGCGTGGATGGTAGAAGAAATTGGCTTTTGTTTCCGTTTGTGTGTGTGTGTGTGCATGCGTGCGCACGCGTGTGTGCACGTAAAAGAGTGCACGTAGACATTACATATAAATTTACTACTTTCAGGAGCCAGTACAAAAGATTAGCCCTGATTTACCCATTTTCTTCCCATTGACCGGGAAGGTAAATACAGATTACAACCCTGGTTTTCCAAAGCAGATGTGTTCTATATTTATCTTTGTGTGCTTCTATGCATCTTATTTTTTACTCCATTGTATTATTTTCATGTATTTCTGGGTTTAGGCTTGATGACGTTCTCAGGGCAAATAATTGTCTAAATTCCCTGTTTCAAAGACAATTAGGCCTTCAAATTCTTCCGTAAATAATCTTCCAACCAATTTCTCTGAATATACTCAGAACCAGAAATTATAAGTAGCCCATAGTTCCAATAGCTTTGTTCTCTTATATTTTTCCTACTCTGAAATTTCAAAGTTATTTCATCATCGTAACTTAAATGACAATAAAGAAAATATCTGTAATGGGTGGTCTCTCTGTCCTTTAATTTTCTATCTTACGTGGTGTCACCGTCACTTTCCAAATCATTTTCTTTGGTAGTGAGAGGAGCTTCTTTTACCACAGCGTAAGTAATCATCTTATCTACCCATTATATCCAAACCGGTCAGATGAAAATTAAAATTATTCAGTCTATATACGGCAAACACAGGCCCAGCAAGTGGCAAGGTGGAAAAGGTGCTGGATTCTCACATAGTTGACCCAAGTTTGAGTACTGGATGCACGTGGCTTGAAAAATCACGCCTGGGGACCAGCAGTTAGCATAATGGCCATGTCACTGGACTCTCATGTAGTCGACCATGGTTCAAGTCCCGGACCCGGTGGCTTAAACTCACGCCGGGCACGTGTGCGTGCATGCCCAAGAGCCCAAGAGAAGAATGGAGGAGAAGGGATTGTGGCGTGGCCATCCCCCCTGGGGGGTGATTTCTCGCTTTCTGTCTCTCTCTCTCTCTTACGGGTATTGCACGTGCCCTATAGCAAAAACCTCTCAAAAAAAGAAAGGAAAGAAAAATCACACCTGGTGTGCATGCATGAGTGCCTAAAATCCCAGGAAGAAAACTGAGAAGGGACGGCCACATGGCCATCCCCCCTGGGAAGAGATTTCTCACGGACGGTCACATGGCCATCCCCCCGGGAAGAGATTTCTCACTTTCCATCCCTCTCTCACTTTCTCCCCCTGAACCCGGCAAGCGTACACACCCTAGGGCCAATAACATAGGAATAATAATAAATAAATAAATAAATCATAATTATTTTCTCTGCATCATTTTTCTCCTCTCAGTTCTAAAAATCAACATTCTATTTTGAGTTTACTTATTTATGATTTTAAAATATTTATATGCTACATATGTGTGCATGGAGAGGTATGTTTTCAGATTCTGAAGTAGAAAAACCTTCAAAAATGTCCCCCAAAGATATGTCAAGTGAATTATATCACTCTTTGAGCACATCTTGAGACCAGTGGAGGAAGTGTTTGTTTATCTTTATTTCTTAAAGCACATTTAGGTGCTTAACAAATGTCGGGGTTTCTAAGATAATTCATTTGAATAGACTATTAAATTGAACAGAATAGATTTCCTAATTGCATCTACAAATAGAAAGGCCATTCAAGCCAGGACCTGAATAACTGAGAATCGATAATCTCTTCTCTTTCTAGGATAAAAATAAAGCATCATTAATAATGATGTTGGTCTTTTTTTTTGTTTGTTTTTCACCGTTCAATCACTTAATTTGCCATAGCAAGAGTAAATGAAAATTATCCAAGTAATAAAAGCAGAAAAAAAAATGTCAATAGGAAAGGCACAGATTAACAATGTTAATTCAGAACTAACTTCCAACTGCAAATGGATGTGCCTCAAGAGTCAAGTGTAAGTTTTACAGACATATGATAAAAAAAAAAAAAAAGCATTACTTATTCTCCACCTGGACACCTGTAATACCAAAGTTTGGATCCTCCGGCAATTTCTTTATGCATAAATATGTCTCCATAACCCACATTCACACATTGCATGTTTAATTATTATTTTTGCTCTCTCCTTTTCTTTTATATAATGTTCATCTCTGTGGGAAGAGAAGCAGGCTAGTCCCGGATTGATTCAGGCAGCTCCTGAAAGTGCCTGCCAGTGAGCTAGCGGGGCCCAAGGCTCTCTTCTTTTTCCTGAAAGGGAGCTATAGGAAACGGTGCTAAGCAGGATCTTAACTTTCCCAGATATTAACACACAGCTGGGATTTTTGTCACCCTCTTGCTTGCTGAGATCCTGAATCAGACTCTTCCAAGGTCTGGCTGTTACCCGCCCCCATTCATGAGGTCACGTTCACACTCATCTCTTGTAAAACGAAAGCACCAATAGATCACTTTCCTAAGACAGAGTCTGTCGGCGTGCCCAGCTGTGCCCAGCTGAAGTTCTCTTTTTCAGGATTCCAAGAAAACGGGGTACTCTTACTGCTAGATATCCTCCATCTTTCCACGAGCTCCGGTCAGAGAAGGTAGCACCGCTCGCGTCTGCTGCCACCTCTTGCCCATGAAATGAAGAGCGAGCAGCACTGTTCAGCGCACATCCACAGCACCTAACTGCACATCGACGTGAGAAACGCTCTTCAGGGTGGTAACCAGCAGTTAGCGTAATGGCTATGTCGCTGGACTCCCATGTAGTCGACCGCGGTTCACATCCCGGACCCGGTGGCTTAAAACTCACGCCGGGCGCATGTGCGTGCGTACCCAAGATCCCGAGAGGAGAATGGAGGAGAAGGGATTGCGGCGCGGCCATTCCCCCTGGGGGGTGATTTCTCGCTTTCTGTCTCTCTCTGTCTGATTGGCGAGTGCACGCGCCCTACAGCAAAAACCTCGGGGGGGAGGGGGAGAAACACTCTTCAGGGTCACAGCAGGCCATGGTGAAGGTAATGGCTGAGCTGTTATGAGGCCTGGGGAGATGCTCTAAAGCAGGTGGGTCAACTGACCTTGAGGATGTAGCTGTAAGACAAGGAGATAGGGGAGGCACAATGCCTGGGGAACGAGATTTAATTTTTGACTTGAAGAATAAAGCAAGAGTTGGGCAAGCAGAGATGTGAAGAAAGCATTCTTATTTTTTTTTTTCTCTCTTTTCCTTTTTTAAGAGAGTTTTGGGGACCAGCAGTTGGCATAATGGCTATGTCACTGGATGGCCATGTAGCTGACTGCAGTTCGAGTCCCGGACCCGGTGGCTTGAACACACGCCGGGTGCGTGTGCATGCATGCCCAAGATCCCTAGAGGAGAATGGAGGAGAAGGGATTGCAACATGACCATCCCGCCTGGGGGGGTGATTTTTCACTTTCTGTCTCTGTCTCTCTCTGTCCTTCCAGCGAGCGCATGTGCCCTATAGCAAAAAAACTCTTCAAAAGAAATAAATAAAATTAAAAAGAGAGAGAGTGTTTTGCTATAGGGAATGTGCACTCACTGGAGAGACAGAGAAAGAGACAGAGAGACAGAAAGCAAGAACTCACACCGAGGGAAGGCCACACCACAATCCCTTCTCCTCTAGTCTCCTCTTGGGATCTTGAGCACGCACGCACATGTGCCCAGTGTGAGTTTTAAGCTGCCGTGCCTAGGACTCAAACCGAGGTCACCTACGTGTACGTCCACAGATCTAACCATTATGTCACCTGCTGGCCCTGCGAGGAGAGCAATTCTAACAGGCCATAACTCCCAAGCCTCAGAGGTAGACCTGCCAACATTATGGAAATAAAGGTAGCTCTGCTTTCATGAAACAGACTGTGCAAGGAAAGGAGTCATGAGAAAGAACGCTGAAGAAGAAAACCCGTGGCCCGGTGACAAATGGTCACATAAAACACGCAGGTCATTTTGCCTGAAGTGGAGCTCTCCAAGAAAGAAAAAGTGACAGATTCAAGAGATGACAGCAGGCCAGATAGACAGCAGTCAGCCGTTGACTGGATACAGTCAGCCATGAAGATGGAGAATTAACACCACCCCAAGGTTGAGCGTGGGCACCTGGTGGGACGGAGGTGTCATTCGTACAAGAAAGGAAGCTAGGCAGTGGTTCAGGTTGCTCGATTAGGTTGTCAAGGAGACACACAGAATAAGGAATCCTGTTCTGGAAATGTGTTTGAGATGTTGTAGGACATACAAGTAGATGCAGTTGTGTGTATTGGGCCGGAGTTCCAAAAGAACTCTGGTTTTGGGGTCAGCAGGTGGCATGGTGGTTAAGGTACTGGACTCCCACATAGTAGGCCATAGTTCAAGTCCTGGATCTGGCAGTTAGCTTTCTCACTTTCTCTCTCTGGCTCTGATGAGTGTGCATGCCCTATAACAAATTAAAAAGAAAAAAAATAAAAAAGAATAAAAATATCTAGTTTGATTTATATTAGTAATTATCAGCATATAGTTGAAAAACGAAGCATACTGAGAAAGACTGAATAGAGAAGCAATAGGAAGTTGTGCAAGTCAGAGGTGGCGCAGAGGTAAAATAGAAAGCTCTGTCAAACTTACCCGCAAGAGAAGGTTCTAGGTTCACATCCAGAGATCTCCCTAAGTGTGCCAGGAAGGTACATGCCTGTGATCCAGAGCTTACTGAATCTGGGAGTGGATCACAGTGTCAGGACCCTGTTAGAAGGTTCTCTCTCTCTCTTATCCTCTCTCGAGCTCATGAAAGAAATGAATAAAATAAACTTTAAAAGAGAGACTTTTTATTTAATTGTATAAATTATATATGCTCCTTATCATCTGATCCGAGTAGAGTCGTACTCTGCATTTTGGTCGACAAGAGAACACAGACATGACAGTGGTCCCAGAAGGAGTACACAGTCTATACCACCCAGCAGAGGTGTGTAGTAGGCCATACATCTAGGCCTATGACAGTACACTCTGTGATGGTCACTCAACAATGCAATTGCCTAACGACGCAGTTCTCAGAATACACCCCATTGTTAAAGGACACACAACAGCAGTAAAATGTTCTCTGGAGACAGTCTCAATCCTAAGAAGTCATTAGTAACACTCCACTATAAACACATACATCTATATGCATAAATACACATACCTACACAGTAGGGGCTCTACTCTATATTGTACAACTTTGTTGACTCACATTGGTCTTTTTTATTATTATTATTTTTTTTTGGAGAGGTTTTTGCTATAGGGTTGCATGCGCTCACCAGAAAGACAGAGAGACAGAGAGACAAAAAGCGAGAAATCACCCCTCAGGAGGGATGGTCACACTGCAATCCCTTCTCCTCCATTCTCCTCTTGGGATCTTGGGCACACACGCACATGTGCCCAGCGTGAGTTTAAGCCACCGGGTCTAGGACTTGAACCGGGGTCAACCACATGGGAGTTCAGCCATATAGCCATTATGCTAACTGCTGGTCCCAAACTGGTGAAAATTTGATCCAATTATGTTATCATGACTTGAAGAATA
Organism: Tupaia belangeri chinensis; assembly: GCF_000334495.1. Taxonomy (NCBI): domain Eukaryota; kingdom Metazoa; phylum Chordata; class Mammalia; order Scandentia; family Tupaiidae; genus Tupaia; species Tupaia belangeri. The sequence goes on from NW_006208732.1 coordinate 1,354,456, forward strand.
AAGCAAGAGTTGGGCAAGCAGAGATGTGAAGAAAGCATTCTTTTTTTTCTCTCTCTCTCTTTTCCTTTTTTAAGAGAGTTTTGGGGACCAGCAGTTGGCATAATGGCTATGTCACTGCATGGCCATGTA
>NW_006208732.1:1354699-1357177 GCF_000334495.1 Tupaia belangeri chinensis
CTTTCTGTCTCTGTCTCTCTCTGTCCTTCCAGCGAGCGCATGTGCCCTATAGCAAAAAAACTCTTCAAAAGAAATAAATAAAATTAAAAAGAGAGAGAGTGTTTTGCTATAGGGAATGTGCACTCACTGGAGAGACAGAGAAAGAGACAGAGAGACAGAAAGCAAGAACTCACACCGAGGGAAGGCCACACCACAATCCCTTCTCCTCTAGTCTCCTCTTGGGATCTTGAGCACGCACGCACATGTGCCCAGTGTGAGTTTTAAGCTGCCGTGCCTAGGACTCAAACCGAGGTCACCTACGTGTACGTCCACAGATCTAACCATTATGTCACCTGCTGGCCCTGCGAGGAGAGCAATTCTAACAGGCCATAACTCCCAAGCCTCAGAGGTAGACCTGCCAACATTATGGAAATAAAGGTAGCTCTGCTTTCATGAAACAGACTGTGCAAGGAAAGGAGTCATGAGAAAGAACGCTGAAGAAGAAAACCCGTGGCCCGGTGACAAATGGTCACATAAAACACGCAGGTCATTTTGCCTGAAGTGGAGCTCTCCAAGAAAGAAAAAGTGACAGATTCAAGAGATGACAGCAGGCCAGATAGACAGCAGTCAGCCGTTGACTGGATACAGTCAGCCATGAAGATGGAGAATTAACACCACCCCAAGGTTGAGCGTGGGCACCTGGTGGGACGGAGGTGTCATTCGTACAAGAAAGGAAGCTAGGCAGTGGTTCAGGTTGCTCGATTAGGTTGTCAAGGAGACACACAGAATAAGGAATCCTGTTCTGGAAATGTGTTTGAGATGTTGTAGGACATACAAGTAGATGCAGTTGTGTGTATTGGGCCGGAGTTCCAAAAGAACTCTGGTTTTGGGGTCAGCAGGTGGCATGGTGGTTAAGGTACTGGACTCCCACATAGTAGGCCATAGTTCAAGTCCTGGATCTGGCAGTTAGCTTTCTCACTTTCTCTCTTTGGCTCTGATGAGTGTGCATGCCCTATAACAAATTAAAAAGAAAAAAAATAAAAAAGAATAAAAATATCTAGTTTGATTTATATTAGTAATTATCAGCATATAGTTGAAAAACGAAGCATACTGAGAAAGACTGAATAGAGAAGCAATAGGAAGTTGTGCAAGCCAGAGGTGGCGCAGAGGTAAAATAGAAAGCTCTGTCAAACTTACCCGCAAGAGAAGGTTCTAGGTTCACATCCAGAGATCTCCCTAAGTGTGCCAGGAAGGTACATGCCTGTGATCCAGAGCTTACTGAATCTGGGAGTGGATCACAGTGTCAGGACCCTGTTAGAAGGTTCTCTCTCTCTCTTATCCTCTCTCGAGCTCATGAAAGAAATGAATAAAATAAACTTTAAAAGAGAGACTTTTTATTTAATTGTATAAATTATATATGCTCCTTATCATCTGATCCGAGTAGAGTCGTACTCTGCATTTTGGTCGACAAGAGAACACAGACATGACAGTGGTCCCAGAAGGAGTACACAGTCTATACCACCCAGCAGAGGTGTGTAGTAGGCCATACATCTAGGCCTATGACAGTACACTCTGTGATGGTCACTCAACAATGCAATTGCCTAACGACGCAGTTCTCAGAATACACCCCATTGTTAAAGGACACACAACAGCAGTAAAATGTTCTCTGGAGACAGTCTCAATCCTAAGAAGTCATTAGTAACACTCCACTATAAACACATACATCTATATGCATAAATACACATACCTACACAGTAGGGGCTCTACTCTATATTGTACAACTTTGTTGACTCACATTGGTCTTTTTTATTATTATTATTTTTTTTTGGAGAGGTTTTTGCTATAGGGTTGCATGCGCTCACCAGAAAGACAGAGAGACAGAGAGACAAAAAGCGAGAAATCACCCCTCAGGAGGGATGGTCACACTGCAATCCCTTCTCCTCCATTCTCCTCTTGGGATCTTGGGCACACACGCACATGTGCCCAGCGTGAGTTTAAGCCACCGGGTCTAGGACTTGAACCGGGGTCGACTACATGGGAGTCCAGTGACATAGCCATTATGCTAACTGCTGGTCCTGATTTACAGTGGTCTCTGCATTTGTAGACTCGGAACTTGGAGCATCGCTCACCTTGCTGGGGAAGCCCCCGCTGCTGTCTGGTGTCTCGTGCTCCAATGTCTGCCGTACAGTCTCTATCAGGTCTGTGTATCTGCTGTCTATAGTTCAACTGTTATAAAAAATTTCTGACTCACTATTTGCATTATTTCACACTGTAACAAAGTTTTCCATTTTCATAAAATTCCTAATAGGTTTATGAAAATTTGGGGGGAAATGTGAGCTAGACTTTTGTGCTCAAATTGTCATCTGGAAGAACTTTTTTAAAAGTTTTGGGGCTGGACGTGGCACAGTGGTTAATGGTGCTGGACTCCCACACGGCCAACTACGGTTCGAGTCCTGGACCTGGCAGCTTGCTTTCTCACTTTCCCTCTCTTTCTTTCTC
>NW_006208732.1:1357208-1360524 GCF_000334495.1 Tupaia belangeri chinensis
TCTCTGGTCAATTAAGATAAATACATTTTTAAAAAGTCTTTAAAAAAAAACTGAATCTTTATTTAAAAAAAAGTTTTACAAGAAGAAATCATCAATATTGCTAAGTACTGCAGAGAGTTCAAGGAAGATGTGGGTGGAAGAGTGGCAGCTTAAAATAGAGCACCAAGGATGTTGCTGGTTACCCTGGAGATAGTAGGTTAGGTTGAAGAGTGAAGAAAGGGGCAGAGAACAGCAGCTGGGGGAAGAAACAGATGCAACAAACGTATACGCCCTCTTTTTTTGTTTTTGTTTTTAAGGTTTTTGCCATGTATACGCCCTCTTTTTTTTAAGGTTTTTGCCATAGGTTACATGTGCTCACCAGAGACAGACAGAGAGAGGGAAAGTGAAAAAATCACTCCCCATTAGGGATGGCCACACCACAATCCCTTCCATTCCTTTCTCCTCTTAGGATTTAGGGCATGCATGCACATATGCCTGGCATGATCTTTCCAAGCTGCTGGTTCCAGGACTCCAACTGTGGTCAGCTATGTAGGAATCCAGCAACTTAACCACCACACCACCTGCTGGCACCCACATACAACTTTTTTTTTTTTTTTTTTGGAGAGGATTCTGCCATGGGGCGTGTGCACTTGCTAGACAGACATAGAGAGACAGAGAGACAGAAAGCGAGAAATCACCCCCCCAGGGGGGATGGCCACGCTGCAATCCCTTCTCCTCCATTCTCCTCTCGGAATCTTGGGCACGCACGCTCATGTGCCTGGCGTGAGTTTTAAGCCATCGGATCCGGGACTACATGGGAGTCCAGCGACATAGTCATTACGCTAACTGCTGGTCCCCACATCCAACTTTTTAACGTTTGACTGTGAAGGAGATGAGAGAAACAGGCTGGTAAGTGGCTGGGAATGTGTGACAAAATTGTGGAGTTTTGTTTATTTCTTGTTTCTTTGTTTCTTTTTAAAATAGAAGTGAATACATGCAATTTAAAAGTGGAAAGTTCTAGCCACAATTATGTGTGCTGCTAAGATGCTGGTCTCATCAGGCTGGGACCATTGGGAGGCTCAGGTTCAACTCCTAGTCTAGCCTAAGGGTACAGTGACGTGTGCCTATAACTAATCAATTCCAGAGGTTGAGGCAGGAGGGCTGCAAGCTTGAGGCTCATCTGGGAACACAGCAAGGCCCTGTCTGAAGGAGTTGGGCGTGGAGCGTACACCTGTAATCCCAACTGGGAGGCTGAGGCAGGGCGATCAGGACACAGGGAAATCTATCTTTAAAAAGAAGGAAAAAAAAAAAAAGTAGAAGGAACTTCGAAACAGAAAAATGAATGAGGGAGAAAAATAATTTATAAAAATCCATTCCTTTTTTTTTTTTGAGAGAGAGGTTTTTGGTATAAGGCATGTACACTCGTCAGAGAGACAGAGAGAAATAGAGAGACAGAAAGTGAGAAATCACCCTCCCAGGGGAGATGGCCATGCCACAATCCCTTATCCATTATCTTTTCAGGATTTGGGGCACTCACGCACACACACCCAGCATGAGTTTTAAGCCACCGGGTCTGGGACGTGAACCATGGTCGACCTTGTGAGGCCAACGATGTAACCATTATGGCATCTGCTGGTCCTGAAAATCAGTTCTTAAAGAAGCAGAAAAGCATAGAATCCTGCATGGATGAGAGAATTCACTTGAGGTAAGATGGCAGACAGGAGGAGAGGAGGAAAAGCTTAGAACGGATGCAGTCTAGAAATTGCAGTCGTTGCAAAGGTTGTCATCCTATTGCTATAATTTTCTTCATGAAGCATAAACTGAGAGTGTATGTTAGGTATGAGCTAACCTAGGGAATTCAGTGTTAAAATAGCTACCCTACGGGCCAGCATGGGTAAAGATGCTGGACTTCCACATGGCTGACCATGGTTCGAGTCCCAGATCTGGTGGCTTGAAATCACACAGTGCGCATGTGCGTGCGTGCCCAAAATCCCAAGAGGAGAATGGAGGAGAAAGGATTGTGGTGTGGCCATCTCCTCTGAGGCATGATATCTCACTTTCCTTCTCTGTCTCTCTCCCGCCAGCACACACATCCTATGGCAAAAAATTCTTAAAAAAAAATATATATATAGCTGCCCTAGATCGTGGAAGACCGATAGAACTTGGATAATACTGAAGCAACAAGGAAGTACTGAGTGAGGAAGTATTGAGTACTACTTACCTTCAGTAACTCACAAGCTTGTTAGTAATTTTCTGTAATAGTCTACTACAACCTGAATAAGATTCTGACAAGTTGGGACTTAACCCAATAGGGGACTAGGAGTTAGCAAGAGAATGAAATCTGACCATGACGTTAACAATGTAGAGAAGGAAGCGAAAATAGGAAGTGACTATAGGGGAAGGAAAGTATAGGAATTGGGGACTGAGTACTTTTGTGGAAAAAAATAAAAATAAAATAAAATGCAACATTGTGCAAAAAACACAGTCTGAGAGCCGTGGGAAAGGAAGCTGTGATGGCAGAGTGAAATGTTTCAACATCAAATAGGAAAAGAGGGACCAGCAGTTAGCATAATGACTATGTCGCTGGACTCCCACGTAGCCGATCGCTGTTCGAGTCCCGGACCCGGTGGCTTAAACTCATGCCAGGCGCTTGTGCATGCCCAAGATACTGAGAGGAGAATGGAGGAGAAAGGATTGTGGCATGGCCATCCCCCCTGGGGGGTGATTTCTTGCTTCCTGTCTCTCTGTCTCTCTCTGTCTGTCTGGTGAGTGCAAAAACCTCTCCAAAAAAATAAATAAATAAAATAGGAAAAGAGAACTCTGCCACCATCCATTCCTCATGTAACTGTGGAAACAGTTTATCTCACTCAGTTCTCACCTCTAGATGAACAGCTATGGCTTTTTTCTCAGAAATGAGAAATCAAGTCACGAAAGATAACTTGCAAAGGGTAATACAATGCTGAAAACCAAGAATCTGGATTTTGAAATGTAGAGGTCCATCTACAGCCAAGTCTACGCTGTTCACACTCACCCATCAACGCTATTTTCAACGAGGAGGTACCAATAAAGAACAGTAATTCTCTGCCCACTCCAGGGAGCTTTAAATCCTGGAGCACATCACTGCTGACAGGCTGTCTATCCACTCTGCCAGCCACCCTGTCAGACGCGGTTTCACATAAAGATGACCTCCTTCAAGGAAACACGAGGACAACAGATCTGGAGAGAATTTTTAATCTGCAACTACATTCTTTCCAAGGACACTCAGAAAAGGCTATTTCTGAAGTGTCTCTCTTAGAACTCTCACCTGATTTTCTGGCACTGCCTTAAATCATAAGAA
>NW_006208732.1:1364054-1370045 GCF_000334495.1 Tupaia belangeri chinensis
GCGTGTGCACTTGCTAGACAGACATAGAGAGACAGAGAGACAGAAAGCGAGAAATCACCCCCCCAGGGGGGATGGCCACGCTGCAATCCCTTCTCCTCCATTCTCCTCTCGGAATCTTGGGCACGCACGCTCATGTGCCTGGCGTGAGTTTTAAGCCATCGGATCCGGGACTACATGGGAGTCCAGCGACATAGTCATTACGCTAACTGCTGGTCCCCACATCCAACTTTTTAACGTTTGACTGTGAAGGAGATGAGAGAAACAGGCTGGTAAGTGGCTGGGAATGTGTGACAAAATTGTGGAGTTTTGTTTATTTCTTGTTTCTTTGTTTCTTTTTAAAATAGAAGTGAATACATGCAATTTAAAAGTGGAAAGTTCTAGCCACAATTATGTGTGCTGCTAAGATGCTGGTCTCATCAGGCTGGGACCATTGGGAGGCTCAGGTTCAACTCCTAGTCTAGCCTAAGGGTACAGTGACGTGTGCCTATAACTAATCAATTCCAGAGGTTGAGGCAGGAGGGCTGCAAGCTTGAGGCTCATCTGGGGACACAGCAAGGCCCTGTCTGAAGGAGTTGGGCGTGGAGCGGACACCTGTAATCCCAACTGGGGCAGGGCGATCAGGACACAGGGAAATCTATCTTTAAAAAGAAGGAAAAAAAAAAAAAGTAGAAGGAACTTCGAAACAGAAAAATGAATGAGGGAGAAAAATAATTTATAAAAATCCATTCCTTTTTTTTTTTTGAGAGAGAGGTTTTTGGTATAAGGCATGTATACACTCGTCAGAGAGACAGAGAGAAATAGAGAGACAGAAAGTGAGAAATCACCCTCCCAGGGGAGATGGCCATGCCACAATCCCTTATCCATTATCTTTTCAGGATTTGGGGCACTCACGCACACACACCCAGCATGAGTTTTAAGCCACCGGGTCTGGGACGTGAACCATGGTCGACCTTGTGAGGCCAACGATGTAACCATTATGGCATCTGCTGGTCCTGAAAATCAGTTCTTAAAGAAGCAGAAAAGCATAGAATCCTGCATGGATGAGAGAATTCACTTGAGGTAAGATGGCAGACAGGAGGAGAGGAGGAAAAGCTTAGAACGGATGCAGTCTAGAAATTGCAGTCGTTGCAAAGGTTGTCATCCTATTGCTATAATTTTCTTCATGAAGCATAAACTGAGAGTGTATGTTAGGTATGAGCTAACCTAGGGAATTCAGTGTTAAAATAGCTACCCTACGGGCCAGCATGGGTAAAGATGCTGGACTTCCACATGGCTGACCATGGTTCGAGTCCCAGATCTGGTGGCTTGAAATCACACAGTGCGCATGTGCGTGCGTGCCCAAAATCCCAAGAGGAGAATGGAGGAGAAAGGATTGTGGTGTGGCCATCTCCTCTGAGGCATGATATCTCACTTTCCTTCTCTGTCTCTCTCCCGCCAGCACACACATCCTATGGCAAAAAATTCTTAAAAAAAAAATATATATATAGCTGCCCTAGATCGTGGAAGACCGATAGAACTTGGATAATACTGAAGCAACAAGGAAGTACTGAGTGAGGAAGTATTGAGTACTACTTACCTTCAGTAACTCACAAGCTTGTTAGTAATTTTCTGTAATAGTCTACTACAACCTGAATAAGATTCTGACAAGTTGGGACTTAACCCAATAGGGGACTAGGAGTTAGCAAGAGAATGAAATCTGACCATGACGTTAACAATGTAGAGAAGGAAGCGAAAATAGGAAGTGACTATAGGGGAAGGAAAGTATAGGAATTGGGGACTGAGTACTTTTGTGGAAAAAAATAAAAATAAAATAAAATGCAACATTGTGCAAAAAACACAGTCTGAGAGCCGTGGGAAAGGAAGCTGTGATGGCAGAGTGAAATGTTTCAACATCAAATAGGAAAAGAGGGACCAGCAGTTAGCATAATGACTATGTCGCTGGACTCCCACGTAGCCGATCGCTGTTCGAGTCCCGGACCCGGTGGCTTAAACTCATGCCAGGCGCTTGTGCATGCCCAAGATACTGAGAGGAGAATGGAGGAGAAAGGATTGTGGCCTGGCCATCCCCCCTGGGGGGTGATTTCTTGCTTCCTGTCTCTCTGTCTCTCTCTGTCTGTCTGGTGAGTGCAAAAACCTCTCCAAAAAAATAAATAAATAAAATAGGAAAAGAGAACTCTGCCACAATCCATTCCTCATGTAACTGTGGAAACAGTTTATCTCACTCAATTCTCACCTCTAGATGAACAGCTATGGCTTTTTTCTCAGAAATGAGAAATCAAGTCACGAAAGATAACTTGCAAAGGGTAATACAATGCTGAAAACCAAGAATCTGGATTTTGAAATGTAGAGGTCCATCTACAGCCAAGTCTACGCTGTTCACACTCACCCATCAACGCTATTTTCAACGAGGAGGTACCAATAAAGAACAGTAATTCTCTGCCCACTCCAGGGAGCTTTAAATCCTGGAGCACATCACTGCTGACAGGCTGTCTATCCACTCTGCCAGCCACCCTGTCAGACGCGGTTTCACATAAAGATGACCTCCTTCAAGGAAACACGAGGACAACAGATCTGGAGAGAATTTTTAATCTGCAACTACATTCTTTCCAAGGACACTCAGAAAAGGCTATTTCTGAAGTGTCTCTCTTAGAACTCTCACCTGATTTTCTGGCACTGCCTTAAATCATAAGAATCGACGTTGTGGGGACCAGTAGTTAGTGTAATGGCTATGTCGCTAGACTCCCACGTAGTCGACCATGGTTCGCGTCCTGGACCCGGTGCCTTAAAACTCACGCCGGGCGCGTGTGCGTGCGTGCCCAAGATCCCGAGAGAAGAGTGGAGGAGAAGGGATGGTGGCGTGGCCATCCCCCTTGGGGGGTGATTTCTCGCTTTCTGTCTCTCTGTCTCTCTCTGTCTGTCTGGCAAGTGCAGGTGCCCTATAGCAAAAAACAAACAAATAAACAAACAAAAAAAAAAACTCTCCAAAAAAAAAAAGAATCTACATTGTGATTCAGCTATACAGCTATGCCTAATCAGTGGGACTTTATTTTTCCCTGTAAATACTGTGATAAAGCTTCAGACATCTTGGTGGTATAGAAAGAATCATGAAAACTAGACCTTACCCAGTAAAGCATTTTTATTTGGAGAGCAGAATTACAACCTTAGAGGACTCCGCTGGAATTCAGTTTCAGGAAAGGTTTTGAAATTGAGACATGGGGACACCCAACGCTCAAGCGGTAGCTGGGAATGAGGAAGAGGAAAGGATGCTGACGACTGTGTCATACACCTCCGTGCAGGGGGACTGGGAGGACGGCAGAGGAGGGACGGAAACGCCACTGCTTATTCCTGAGTTTTCCCAAAGACTCTCAGTCTTTCCTCTTGGCCAATGCATTTTTGTCGGTTTCAAGTTATTTTAAGAACAGGAACAGAACAGGATTACCGCGGGCACAGTCAGGGAGCTCTCCAGACGTCAACCTGGTACTTTCTGATCCGGGTCCCCCTGTGGGTCACTGCCCGCTGCCTCTGTGCCGTCATGGCTCTGCCTTCCCCGAGCTCTGTCCATGCCATGCCCTGTGCTACCTGCAATTCTTTCACCAACCACTCTGGACAAACACTTCCAATCATGTTTTTGCTTACCACTTCCCTCTATGCATTTCTTTTCTTTCACAGTGCTTATCTTAATACCTGTTTTATTTATTTATTTATTTATTTATTTATTTATTTATTTTGGAAAGGTTTTTGCTATAGGGCGCGTGCACTCACCAGAAAGAGAGAGAGACAGAGAGACAGAAAGCGAGAAATCACCCCCCAGGAGGGATGGCCACGCCGCAATCCCTTCTCCTCCAATTCTCCTCTCGGGATCTTGGGCACGCACACACACGTGCCCGGCGTGAGTTTAAGCCACCGGGTCCGGAACTCGGACCCCGGTCGACTATGTGGGAGTCCAGCGACATAGCCATTACGCTAACTGCTGATCCCTATTTTAACTTCTTTTCATTGTCTCTTCTCTGTAATCATTGGCCATGCTTCTCACATGTATGGCAAGAAATTTCCGAAAGCTGACCATAAGACGTACTGTCTCGCAGGATTAGGTTGGAGGTGGAGGTAACCGAGCAGGTAGTGGCTAATCCAAAGGAGCTCATCATTCGATTCTGGCTTTTTTTTTTTTTCATATAATAAAATGTGTCAGTATTCAGAGGTAAGTAGGTCAGGAGAGGTGTCACAATTCCACAATATTACCACCCAAGAAAGCATTTTGATTGGAGCGTATAAGTACAACCCTGCCTTTAGATCCTTTGTTTTTTTGTTTTGTTTTTATTTATTTGGTTATTTTGGTTATCCTAGCCTTAGCATCCTTCATGGAAGGGTGGAAATATAGTTTTCGTTTGTATACTTGTTTAAGCTGAGAACGTTAAAAATCTATATATCAGTGATCATTAAGAAGAAGGATTTTTGGGGACAGGATTGTCTCAATTACACGCTAGAATGCGTCTTGATTGACAGAACAGCAGCAACAAGTGATGACATGATTGCTATCATTTCAGGAAGCCAAATCAGCCATTACTGGACTCTTCTACATCGGAACCTCCTGATACGGTTCTCCTGACCTTCTCAGAAGGTGGTCTACAAGGTCCTGAACTATGACAGAGAGAGAAAGCTAAATGAATCAACTGTTTCATGAAAGGCTATGATAGCTTGATGTGCAGATATGCTCTTTGAGAGGGTTAAAAGTCTCCCAAGTGCCTGGAGGCATTGGAAGGGGTTAACCCAGCCTCTCTGTGTCTCCTGGAACTGGGCTCAGTCGGTGTTACTCTGAGGCCTTCATTAAAACTCCCAGCTGCAGAACCAGCAGATGGCGGAATGGTTACATCGCTGGACTCCCATGAGGTTGACCACGATTTGAGTCCTGGAAGTGGTAAGTGGTGGCTTAAAACTCCTGCCAAGTGCAGGGGCGTGTGTGCCCAAAATCCTGAGAGGAGAATGGAGAAGGGATTACAGCAGGGCCATCCCCCCCAGGGATGTGATTTCTCACATTCTGTCTCTCTGTCTCTGTCTCTCCAGAGAGCTCACACACTCTTATAGAAAAAAAGCTCTCTCAAAAACAAACAGAAAACTCCTCAAAAAACAAGGAAACTAAAAAAAAAAAAAACAAAAAAAAACCCTCCCAGGTGCTTCAAACAATCTTTCTCTTCCTCTTCCCTTTATCTTTCCAGGCAAGTTGGCCCCTCCCTGACCTCACCAAAAATGGCTGACTTGTGTTTTTCTAAGTTTCCACCTACAGATATGGAGATTAAGACCCAACTCTTGGGACCAGCAGTTAGTGTAATGGCTATGTTGCTGGACTCCCACGTAGTTGACCGCAGTTCGAGTCCCGGACCGGGTGGCCTAAAACTCACGCTGAGCGCGTGTGCGTGCATGCCCAAGATCCCGAAAGAAGAATGGAGGAGAAGGGACTGCAGCATGACCATCCCCCAGGGGGGTGATTTCTCGCTTTCTATCTCTCTGTCTCTCTCTGTCTGTCTGGCGAGCGCATGTGCCCTATCCTCTCAAAAAAAAAATAAAATAAAATAAAAAACCAACTCTTGCTGACACTGAAACACCAGCAAACATTCCAAATGTAGGATGGATCAAAGTGGCCAGATATGACAACCAGAGGTATCAATGACATACTCCAGAGATTGCGAGAAATCAATAGGCACCCGGTCCAAGATCGCCCTAACTACCCAACCACAGTCTCCCTTTCCTTAAGTTCCAATCAAAGCTGCTTGTGGGGGCTGGCAGGTGGCATGGTGGTTAAGGGCCTGGACTCGCACGTGGCTAACCATAGTTGAGTTCTGGACCTGGCAGCTTGCTTTCTCACTTTCCCTCTCTCTCTGGTCAAATATTTAAAAAAAAATAAAATAAAAATAAAGTTAAATAAATAATTATTTTTTAAAAAAAAAAAAAACAATTCCGAGACCAGAAGTTAGCGAAATGACTATGTTGCTTGAC
>NW_006208732.1:1370159-1377262 GCF_000334495.1 Tupaia belangeri chinensis
GGATTCCACCGTGGCCATCCTCCCTGGGGGGTGATTTCTCGCTTTCTGTCTCTCTGTCTGTCTGGCGAGCGCACGCGCCCTGTAGTGAAAACTTCTAAAAAAAAAAATGTCCTTGCCTCCACCCTTCACGGCCAATACAACTCTGCATCCACCCTCTCTACACTGTCATAATGAGAATATAGTCTTTTCTATCCACCTCCTCTCTGAGTTTGTAAATCCCTTCGCAGTCCATGACGACCCTAACACATGGCATAGGTCACTCTTGCTGTGGGATGGCTTCTGTGGTGATATGCAGGTTCTTGGTGTTCCTGACAAAGAATGGAACAAAGCACGCCAACAGCAAGAGGAAAAGGCAGCTTAACAGTAAAAACAAAAGTGAACTCCGCAGAGGTAGAAGCAGGCCTGCGTGGACACGGAAGGAAAGGCTCAAAGCCCTGGCAGCCGCATTCTGCAAGGTTCACAACTTTTTTATCTAGGTCGTGTGGGTTGATCACTGGCTGGGCCCATCGATCATTATCATCCCACTGGCTCTATCAGATGTGGCTGGGCCCACTCATTTCTCATCGGCTATGATAAATGTGGCTTAATCAGCTTAATGCTGGAAATCTCCTGCCTTGGGTGGGGAATTTTCTGCCCTGATTGGTATTTTCGTTTTTAAAAGAATGATTTTATTTAACTTTATTTATTTTAATTTGACCAGAGAGAAACAGAGCGAGAAAGAGAGGGAAAGTAAGAAAGCAAGCCACCGGGAACAGGACTCGAACCACGGTCAGCCATGTGGGAGTCCAGCACCATTAACCACCACGCCACCTGCCAGCCCCCTGACCGGTGTCTTCTGTCTAGCCATATAGGCAGATGTCCCAGGCACTTAACCTGCTTCCATTTGCTAGCTTTCTCCTGCCTCCCTCTAGCATGCACTTTGGACGTGTGGCCAATGAGGTAGGAACACTTAAAATCCGTTGAGAAATACATCTTCTCTCCTGCTCTATAGCTGGATTAACACAGTCAACTACAATATTAATTCAGAGACTCTCTTTTCAATACTTATTCTCTGATTATCTCCTTCCCAAGAGGCAACAGCTTTTTTACTCTTTTACTGTATTCTATTAAATCAAGTTTAGTCTTGCAAGGGAGGAATCTTTGTCTTTAAGGCAAATTTGCATGGCTCTCATCCGATCTATTATGGGCGACTTCATAGTTTACTTCTCAGCAAACAATTTTGTTTTTATTTTTTACTAAGTTCTCTTGGAACATTTCAACATAGTCATAAAATTCTGACAAAGGGGATCAGCAGAGGGTGTAATGGTTACATCGCTGGACTCCCACGTAGTTGACTGTGGTTCGAGTACCAGACCTGGTGGTTTAAAGAGAATGGAGGAGAAAGGATTGTGGCATAGCCGTCCCCCTAAAGGGTGTGTGGGGGGGTGCTTTCTCACTTTCTGTCTTTCTGTCTCTCCAGCAAGCACGTGTGCCCTGGAGTAAAATCTCTCCAGAAAAAAAACCCAGACAAATATATATGTAATAAATTACACCTAATTTGTACTCTGAAAATTGACTAATAAAAACTAACCATAAAAACTCCTTCAAAGTGGGAACCAGCAGTTAGCATAATGGCTATGTCGCTGGACTCCCACGTAGTCGACCGCGGTTCGCGTCCCAGATCCGGTGGCTTAAAACTCACTCCGGGCGCGTGTGCGTGCATGCCCAAGATCCCGAGAGGAGAATGGAGGAGAAGGGATTGTGGCGTGACCATCCCCCCTGGGGAGTGATTTCTCGCTTTCTGTCTCTCTGTCTCTCTCTGTCTGTCTGGCGAGCGCACGCGCCCTATAGCAAAAACCTCTCAAAAAACAAACAAACAAGCAAAAAAACTCCTTCAAAGTTAGTTTGGTTAACTTTTCCCGTGACTTCCCATTACGCTGGAAATTGCTTTTAATAGCATTATTTTATTATTATACACGACAGATTGTAGACAAGACAGAGAAATAGAGAGAGAGAAGCACCCTCCACAGGACTCCGTCCCACCACAATACCCTCAGTCCTTCATCCCGCCAGGATTCTGGGCATACACACACACACACACACACACACACACACACACTTGATATGTTTTCAGGCCACCCAGTTGGCAGTTTGAACTACAGATGACATATGGCTTCCAACTCTGAAGTCTGGCATGCTACCAGCTGGGACAAAAAAGCTGGAACTCTGGACCAGCAGTTAGCTTAATGGCTATGTCGCTGGACTCCCACGTAGTCGACTGCGGTTCGAGTCCCAGACCCGGTGGCTTAAACTCACGCCGGGCGCGTGTACGTGCGTGCCCAAGATCCCGAGAGGAGAATGGAGGAGAAGAGATTGCGGCATGGCCATCCCCCTGGGGGGTGATTTCTCGCTTTCTGTCTCTATGTCTCTCTCTGTCTGTCTGGCGAGTGCACGCGCCCTATAGCAAAAACTTCTCCATAAAAAAAAAAAAAAAAAAAGCTGGGACTCTAACAGTATTTTAGGAGTAGAGATTCTTTTGCTGGGAGCCAGCAAGTGATGTGGTGGTTAAGGCTCTGGACTCCCACATAGTCGATCACAGTTTGAGTCCCAAACCTGGCAGCTTAAGACACACTGGGCATATCTGCATGCATGCCCCAAATCCAGAGAGAATAGAGAAAAGGGATTGTGGCACAGCTGTTCCCTCTCCCTGCCCTGGGGGATGATTTCTCATTTCCCTTCTCCATGTCTCTCTCTGGTGAGTACATGTGCCCTATAGAAAAACCTTAAAAAATAAATAAATAAATAAATAAAAAGATTCTTCTGTTCATGTTTTCATATTGACGTTGACCTCCCCTCAAAGTCTTCTGATAAATGTATTATTTTCCTTTTCTTCTTTTTGGTATAAGGTGCATGCGCTCACTGGAGAGACAGACAGAAAATGAAAAACAACCCCCAGGAGGACAATCTCTTCTCCATTCTCCTCTTGGGATTCTGGGAATGCATGCACACATGCCTGGTATGAATTTTAAGCCTCTGAGTCTGGGACTCAAACCGCAGTTGGCCACGTGGGAGTCCAATGATATAACCATTACACCATGGCCTGGTGCCACATGTGTTATTTTCTTTTTCTTTTTCTTCTTCTTTTTTTATTTTTTTTTTTTTGAGAGGTTTTCTCTATAGGGCGCATGCGCTCACCAGACAGACAGAGAGAGACATAGAGACAGAAAGCGAGAAATCGCCCCCCAGGAGGGATGGCCACGCCGCAATCCCTTCTCCTCCATTCTCCTCTCGGGATCTTGGGCATGCACGCACACGCGCCCGGCGTGAGTTTAAGCCACCGGGTCCGGGATGCGAACCGCGGTCGACTACGTGGGAGTCCAGCGACATAGCCATTATGCTAACTGCTGGTTCCCAATGTGTTATTTTCTTTTTCTTTTTCTTCTTCTTTTTTTATTTTTTTTTTTTTGAGAGGTTTTCTCTATAGGGCGCATGCGCTCACCAGACAGACAGAGAGAGACATAGAGACAGAAAGCGAGAAATCGCCCCCCAGGAGGGATGGCCACGCCGCAATCCCTTCTCCTCCATTCTCCTCTCGGGATCTTGGGCATGCACGCACACGCGCCCGGCGTGAGTTTAAGCCACCGGGTCCGGGATGCGAACCGCGGTCGACTACGTGGGAGTCCAGCGACATAGCCATTATGCTAACTGCTGGTCCCTCAATGTTTATTTCTTAACATTCACTAATGTATTATCAACCTACTCTCTTCTTCAGAATAAGAAATTTAGATCTTCCACTCTAGACTGGCTTTACATTACACAGTGATTTCTAAGCAACAAACGTAACATCCTTGAACCGTTTTCTTCACTGAAGGCTCTCCCAAGCCTATCACACATCATGGTTTTAAAGATAAAATCAGATTACATAAGCATAACAAGTAGGGTGGAAATAATAATCTTGGATAAAACAATAATTTCTATATACTGCCTAACTCTAAATTCCTAAAACTCTGGACAAGTAACCTTTGAATATAATTGTCTGAACGTGCTGATACCGAGCCACGGCTGCTTTCCTGACAGTCTGGATGGAGCGTGGATGTGCAAACTGGGTACACCTGGTGTGCACACAAGTCCCTTTAAAATACAGGAGGAGGTCAGCAGGTGGTCTAGTGGTGAAGGTGTTGGACTCCTAAATGGCCAAGCACAGTTTGAGCCCCAGACCCAGAGCTTAAAAATCACTCCAAGAGTTTGTGTATGTGTGCCCAAAATCCCAGGAGGAGAATGGAGAAGGGACTGCAGTGTGGTCACATCCCCTGGGGGATGGTTTCTCACTTTTCCCTCTTTCTCTCTCTCTGTCTCTGTCTCTCTTTCTGTGTCTCTCTGGTGAGCACATGCAGTCTACAGAAAAAAAATGAAAAGAAAAGAAAAGAGAAATAGCGGCAAAAAAATGAAAAGAAAAGAAAAGAGAAATAGGGGAGGAATTCAAGCGAAGAGAATGAAACACAGAAATACAGAATGCACATCGTGGACTTCTTCTGGTAAGGCCACGTTCTAGAACTATGTGGCATCTGAGAATTCTAAATCTGAACCTGACTTTCAGGTTCTTTTGAAAATGTATTGGTCAAGGTCTGAACGTAAAACCTATTTAATTTAATAATTTCCTAATGTCGGGACCAGTGGGTGGCATGGTGATTAAGATTCCCCTCATGGCCGACCATGTGGTTCAATTCCTGGACCTGGTGGCTTGCTTTCTCACTTCCCCTCTCTCTCTCTCTGTCTCTCTCTGATCAAATTAAAATAAATGGATGAATAAATAAAATTAAATAAATAATTATTTACAAAAATAATTTCTTAATGTGACTTATGACTTCTACTATTTAGACAAACAATTAATAACCTTAGCCCAAAATGTGAGCTGCAGGCCTCCTTATTCTTGCTCTGTCCCCGTACCTGGAAAATACCTGCATTAGGCCTACGGAAAGTTTACCCCCACCTCCTAAATTTAGGAGGATGTAATCAACCTAGTGATACAAGGCTCAAGGCAGCAAAAACAAGCCAGGAGGGAACCTTGCAGACAGAAGATTGCCTTTCATCTGTTTCAAAGAGGAGTGAGGGAGGAAACACTGTAGGCTCAGCACATAACTTCTTAAGATAGAATCTCTGAATATAAAGAAAAAAATGTGACCAAGGAAGCGACTGTGCAAACAGCCAGGTCAGGGACGTGTTCTCAGCAGGCGTTTGAAGAGCATAAGCCTTGCATCCCA
The DNA here is from genome assembly GCF_000334495.1 of Tupaia belangeri chinensis. Classification (NCBI taxonomy): domain Eukaryota; kingdom Metazoa; phylum Chordata; class Mammalia; order Scandentia; family Tupaiidae; genus Tupaia; species Tupaia belangeri. Next base: position 1,375,400 of record NW_006208732.1, read on the forward strand.
TTGCTTCTTCTACATGCACAACTTCGTCTGTTTTGTCTCCTTCATTAAACAGACTAGACGGTTCTATGTTCAGTCGGTCTCTTGCACATTTTTGACATATATCGCTTCATACTTTGGGTGATTTCTACCTTCATAAACAATAGCAAAGCACCTATGATTAAACGTGTGTGTGCGTGTGCTTGTTTATTTGTAGCTGCCTATATTTTCTGGATTATTTTGTTGTTGTTGTTGTTTTTCTTAGAGAAAGAGATTTTTGCTATAGGGCAAGTGTACCTGCTGGAGAGACAGAGCGAGAAAGAAACACAGAAAGCGAAAAAATCATCCCACCTGGGGAGACAATCATGCAACCATGCAATCCCTTCTTCTCCATTCTCCTGTTGGAAATTTGGACACACACACACACAAACACACACACGCACACACACATACACACATGCCCAGCATTTTTTTTTTTTTGAGAGGTTTTCACTATTGGGCACATGTGCTCGCCAGACAGACAGAGAGAGACATAGAGACAGAAAGCAAGAAATCACCCCCCCCCAGGGGGGATGGTCACGCCATAATCCCTTCTCCTCCATTCTCCTCTCGGGATCTTGGGCACGCACGCACATGCGCCCGGCGTGAGTTCTAAGCCACCGGGTCCAGGACGCGAACCACAGTCGACTACATGGGAATCCAGTGACATAGCCATTATGCTAACTGCAGGTTCCCATTTTTTTTTTTTTTTTGAGAGGTTTTTGCTATAGGGTATATGTGCTCGCCAGACAGAGAGAGACAGAGAGACAGAAAGTGAGAAATCACCCCCCAGGGAGGATGGCCACACCACAATCCCTTCTCCTCCATTCTCCTCTCAGGATCTTGGGTACGCACGCACATGTGCCCGGCGTGAGTTTAAGCCACCGGGTCCGGGACTTGAACTGCGGGCAACTACGTGGGAGTCCAGCGACATAGCTATTACGCTAACTGTAGGTCCCAACGCCCAGCATGTTTTAAACTGCCAGGTCTGGGACTTGAACTATGGCCAACTACGTGGGAGTTCAGCGATGTAGCCATTATGCCATCTGCTGTCCCTCTGCTGGATTAGTTTTTACTTAGAGCCAGGATTCTATTTTGTGACCTGTGCCTTTAATCCTTACAGATTTAGAGTTGTGACTAACGTAGTCTGAATTAGAGAAAATGATTAATGAAAGCCCACGGTATAAAAAAATGCTCAGATCTACTCTCATAAATTTTACTTACCTGTAGGGTCTGGGATCTAAATTGCCACAGCAATTGCCTCCATTCACCACTGCATGTGCCTAAACAATCTGAAGCTTAAACATCGTTTATTTTTCCAATTTTTACTCTTTTTCTGGTTTACGCTCCGACTCTTTGTCTGGCTCGCCCTTTTTCTCTTCTCCTTATTTATTGTGTGTGTCCGTGACTGGTACTTCTGTCTTTCTAATACACGAACATCTGAAGACAAGCTGTTTTCCAGAAAGATTCCTATGCATGAGTGACAGGTACTCTGACAATGAAATAGCCAGTTCGTATTATTCATCCCTTTATCTCGCCAATGAAAAAACCAATCGCATTGTATTAGAAGTCATCACTTCATCGACTCATCAGCTGTTTCTGACACGCCCCAGTTGGCTCCCAGTTTGGAAATAAAATGACACAGAATGAAAACGAAGCCTGTTTCAGAACGCTTTCAAGGAAGATTTGTTCCTCTAATGGGCTCTTGGCCGAAAGTTACGGTTTTTAATTTGGGAGGAAATAAAAATACAGCTTGAATAAGTGAAGCATATAAAGTCAGAGGTCAAAAGACTTTCTTACTTTGATAGAAGGAAAGTTCAAACTCCTTACAAAATGAAATTGAAAACA
>NW_006208732.1:1377272-1379890 GCF_000334495.1 Tupaia belangeri chinensis
CTGTGATCTAGTGGTTTGGGGAATTCATCTGAAAACAACTTCAAATTAAGTCATATTTTATATGTCAGTTTTCTATGCACGTTAGTCTCAAAATCCGTTTTTGCAAAGTATTAAACAAACTAACGTCAGCCTCCTCATCTCTATTTCTTTATAATTATTGTTTTCTGTTTTAATGGTGCATAATGTTTCCTGTGGTAGCTCTGGTTGCTAGAGATTTTATGAATATTACAACTAAGAGCAAATCTTGAGGGTATATTGAAATAATTGAGGCTCAGACAGAGCACAGTATGAGATAATGTTGCTTATTATCATTAGTATTATTACTATTACTATCATTTTATTTAAATGTTTACAGAAGCTGGGAAGTACCACCACGGAGTCTCTAGAAATAAACTTGATGAATTCATAGCTCCAATTTTACACTAAATTAGCTGTGAGTTCCTGGACAAGTTACTCAACATCTCTGTGTCTAGATAGTGCCATCTATTGAATGCAGGGAGTAAAAATAAAGAATCAGGGATCAGCAGTTGGCGTAATGGCTAAGTCGCTGGACTCCCATGTAGTCGACCGCGGATCACGTCCCGGACCCGGTGGCTTAAAACTCACGCCGGGCGCGTGTGCGTGTGTGCCCAAGAAGGGATTGTGGCGTGGCCATTCCCCCCGGGGGTTATTTCTCGCTTTTGGTCTCTCTGTCTCTCTCTGTCTGTCTGGCGAGCGCACGCGCCCTATAGCAAAAACCTCTCAAAAGAAAGAGAAAGAAAGAAAGAAAGAAAGAAAGAAAGAAAGAAAGAAAGAAAGAAAGAAAGAAGGAAGGAAAGAAAAAAGGAAAGAAAGAAAGAAGGAAAGAAAGAGAAAGAAAGAAAGAATCAATTGTTCCTAACTCATGCAGTCAAGATAAAGATTTAGGGAATCATTATCAAGAATCTCATTTCCTAAGCTCTTGTTTTGCATCAGACACTGTCCTAAGAAATTTATAGCACAATATATTGACAACATTAAGAAAGTTTTTAGGGGCAGGCAAGTGGCATGGTAGTTAAGGGTGCCAGACTCCCACATGGTCAACTGTGGTTCGAGTCCTGGACCTGGCAGCTTGCCTTCTCACTTTCTCTCTCTCTTTCAACTCTGTCCCCCTCCGGTTAAAATAAATAAATAAAGTTAAATAAAATAATTCTTTAAAAAAATTAAGTTTATAAATATTAATTTTCAGAGCACATTGGATATCTGTACATTCCTTCAGGAATATCCCTTTTATAAAAAAAGTAAAGCCTCAATCTCACATCAGCTACTTATTATTTTTACTAATATTTAGATGGCCTATGTACGGATCCAAGTTCTTCTGCTCATTTTTGTATACAAACACATAATCCTTTGAATTATTGTCTATACAAAACATCAACATGAAAGTAAACCAACTGTGGCCAGCTGATGGCATGGTGGTGAAGGTGGCTGGATTTCACAAGGCTGACCGTGCAGTTCGAGAGTCAAGGTGGGTCTATGTGTGCATGCTGGAGAAGGAATTATGGTGTAGCCATCCCCGCTGGGGAAGAGATGTCTTTAAAAAAGTTACTACATGTACAGGTAGTACAAAGAAGAAATATACATATGCAAATGTCTTCTGATACTTTGAAATAAAGATAGTTTTGAGTTAAAGGTGCACTTTTTTGCACATGAATTAGGCTTCAATAAAGTTGACTGAAAAGCAAATAAGCCCACAGTTGCTAAATCTGTTGATGGCTATGGCAATCATGTTATAATGGACGTTCTTTAAAAAAAAAGAATTGGTTATTTAATTTTATTTATCATCTTTTTTTTTTTTTAATTTGCTATAGGGCACACATGCTCATCAGAGAGAGACAGAGACACAGAGAGCGAAAGTGAGAAAATAAGCCACCAAGTCAAGGATTCGAACTGTTGTCGGCCCTTTGGGAGTTCAGAGTCTTATTACCATGCCACCTGCTGGCCTCTATAATTAACTTTTTTTTAAAGAATTATTTGTTTATTTAATTTTATTTGTTTTTTTATTATTTTTTAATTTGACCAGAGACAGAGAGAGAGAAAAAAAGAAAGAGAAAGTAACCGGCCAGGTCCAGGACTCCACTGTTGTCAGCCATCATGTAGGAGTCAAGCACCTTTAACCACCTGCTGGCTCCTAATTGACTTCTTTTTAAAGGATTATTCCTGACATCTACCAAACATTTCTATTTTTTTTTGGAGAGGTTTTTGCTATAGGGTGCGTGTGCTCGCCAGACAGACAGAGAGAGAGACAGAGAGACAGAAAGCGAGAAATCACCCCCCAGGAGGGATGACCATGCCGCAATCCCTTCTCCTCCATTCTCCTCTTGGGACCTTGGGCACGCATGCATACGCGCCCCGCGTGAGTTCTAAGCCACCGGGTCCAGGACTCGAACCGCGGTCGACCACATGGGAGTCCAGCAACATAGCCATTACGCTAACTGCTGGTTCCCCCAAACATTTCTTTTCTAACTACAGAAAATATATTTGAACTGGGACGAGGTCTTTACACAACTTAGAAGTGGATGACCACATTATTAACAAATACACTTTGGCCAAGCCAATGACTATATATGTGTCTTTTTTCCTAACCTGAAGCAAGTTTC
>NW_006208732.1:1389856-1390779 GCF_000334495.1 Tupaia belangeri chinensis
CAGACAGAGAGAGAGACAGAGAGACAGAAAGCGAGAAATCACCCCCCAGGAGGGATGACCATGCCGCAATCCCTTCTCCTCCATTCTCCTCTTGGGACCTTGGGCACGCATGCATACGCGCCCCGCGTGAGTTCTAAGCCACCGGGTCCAGGACTCGAACCGCGGTCGACCACATGGGAGTCCAGCAACATAGCCATTACGCTAACTGCTGGTTCCCCCAAACATTTCTTTTCTAACTACAGAAAATATATTTGAACTGGGACGAGGTCTTTACACAACTTAGAAGTGGATGACCACATTATTAACAAATACACTTTGGCCAAGCCAATGACTATATATGTGTCTTCTTTCCTAACCTGAAGCAAGTTTCTTAAGTACATGCTCGATAAAAGTAATTTTAGATGATTTTCCATAACAAACACAATCTTAACTATTCTCATGAGCAAAGACCAAGAGAGTCAAACTACTAAATACCGTGTCATATAGAGAGTTGTTTTATAATGATTTATTTTATTTTATTTATCATTATGATTATTATTAATTTGCTACACGGCACATGCACTCACCAGAGAGAGACAGAGAGACAGGAAAAGTGAGAAAGGAAGCCGCCAGGTCTGGGATCAAACGATGGTCAGCCATGGGGAGTCTAGCACTTTAACCACCATGCCACCTGCTGCTACCCAGAGAGTTATTTTTCAGCTTCAATAAATATAGATGTGGCTGAACTGAGTTGGGAAAGATGGTCCCAGCTTTTAGTGAGTCGAGACTTATATATCCACAAGTGACACTGGTAAATTGGTTCACCTTGAGAGAGCTCAGAGGTTTGACTTTCGCATTGACTATGAGTACCTTATCACCCCATGCAGCTGAGAAGAGGAGAACAAGATTTAGTCAGTACTTGGTAGCCGAATTGGATAACACGC
>NW_006208732.1:1390931-1405276 GCF_000334495.1 Tupaia belangeri chinensis
AACATTACCTTAAAAAAAAAAATGCTGTTTTTTTTTTTTTTTTCCCCCCAAAAAATTTGTTCTATTTAGGAACAGGCTGAGCTATCAAGAAATGACCATTTAGGGGACCAGCAGTTGGCATAATGGCTATGTCGCTGGACTCCCATGTAGTCGACCGCGGTTCAAGTCCTGGACCTGGTGGCTTAAACTCATGCCGGGCGCGTGTGTGTGTGTGCCCAAGATCCAAGAGGAAAAGGGAGAAGAAGGGATTGCGATGTGGCCATCCCCCCTGGGGGGTGATTTATCGCTCTCTGTCTCTCTCTTTCTTGCGAGTACAAGTGCTCTATAGCAAAAACATCTCAAAAAATAAAAAGAAAGAAAAGAAATGATCATTTACAAATCAACTGCATTTCTGGCAAAGATTAAGTTTCTTAAGTAGAATTCTGAAAATTTTCAGGAAAAAAAAAAGATCCTCTCTCCAAATGCACATATTTCTCTAGTTAGTATGTATTATTTTCTCTTCTACTTCTTTTTGGAGAATTAAAAATATCCTTTTAACATTATCATCTCAGTGAAGTGACATAAAGATGAGGTGAAGTGTTCAAACAATTATGTTTAATGAAAATTAAACAACTGTGTAAACGGTAAAGCTCTATCTAGATGTAAAACAGTCATTATCCTCATATTCTTAATTTTCATTAGAAATACAATTAGCCGGGAACCAGCAGGTGACGTGGTGGTTAAGGTGCTGATACTCCCATATGGCCGCCTTGGTTCGAGTCCCGGACATGGTGCCTTGCTTTCTCACTCCCCCTCGCCCTTCTCTATCTCGCTGCCTCTTTCCTGTCAAATTAAATGAATAAATACAAGTTAAATAAATAACTTTAAAAAAAGAAACACAATTAGCTCTTAGTATGCTTTGCTCAACCAGATTCAAAAATGAGCACCCAGCACAAACCTTTGTACTAGATTATAATTGATAAAAAGTTGTAAAGTAACAAAAGGTGGCACGAGGACTAAAGCGACGGGATCTCACGTGGCCGACTGCGCAATTCAAGTCCCAGACCCCGCAGCTTGAAGGACATGCTCCGTGTATATGCAGGCATGCCCGAAATCTCTGAGGAGGAAAATGGAGGAGAGGGGATTGCAGCATGTCCATCCCCTCGGGTGGTGATTTCTCACTCTCTCTCTTTTCTCTATCTGGCAAATGCATACACACACAACCTAAGGCAAACTTTTTTTTTAAATAGTTCATTTAGAAATTTTTAAAAAATTAAAAATGTAAGTTGAAAATGAAGGACCTATTCTATTTCTCACTTTCTGTCTCTAATGTCTCTCTCTGTCTGTCTGGCGAGCGCACGCGCCCTATTAGTGAAAATCTCTCCAAAAAAAAAAAAAAAAAAAGGATGTTCTCCCCACTATGTTTTTCAGGTTTTTACCATAAGGCATAACAGCACCATTTTCTTAAGACACAAACCACAGAAATCCTTAGTTTTTGCCTTTCAATGTTACAATGCCAACAGGAGTTAGTGGTAACAACCAGTAGAGAAGGAAGATAGATTTTTAAACATAATGAAAATCAAGAATGTGTTCTGTACAGTCATACAAAGCAACATTTATAATATAGCAGGAACTAAAGTTGGAAATAATTTTTTTTTATTGGCAGAGGGTGTGTGAGCCCTCCAGAAAGAGAAAGAAAAAGATGTTTCTTGTTTCTTTTAAAAGAATATAAACATGTTTCTTGTCACTGGGGCTAGGATTCAAGCCATGTTGGTCATGAGGGAATCTGGCTAGGGCTGGCCCTGGAAATCATTTTTAATAATCTAAATAAGTGGTTTGATATAGATAAGGTCTTCAAAAAAATGTTTTCAGAAATGCATTATATGAAAATTTATGGGACTAAAAAAAAAAAATTATAATAATAATTATTGGGAAAAGCATGGAAAAGATATTGAATGATAAAGCGGGGAGATTGATATCTCTGTATTGACTGACATGCATGGCATTCCCTTTTGAAAAAGCAATGGAAGTCAATGTAAAGTTATATGTAATCTAGTGTAATAGAAAGAAGATTATGATGATGATAATAAAAAAAAAATAAAAAAAAAAAAAAAAAAAGAAAGAAAATCTATGGGACCATCAGGTGGCATTGTGGTTAGGGCACTGAACACTCCCATATGGTCAACATGGTTCGAGTCCCGGAACTGATGGCTTGCTTTCTCGCTTTCTCTCTCCCTCTCTATCTCTCTCTGGTCAAATTAAAACAAGTGAATAAATAAATAAAATTAAATAATTAAAAAAATAAACTGTACAGATTTCAAAATTTTTGAGACAAAAATAAACTCATACTTTAACATCAAACTTTTCAAAGTCGCCTTGTGCATTCTGGGATGGAAGGCAGGATAGGACTTCTAAAGCAAGTCCGTGAAAGAATAAAATATGAAAAAAATACATTTTTAAAGCGATCTGCTCCTCAGGTTGGCAATGGCTTTTTGATGTAAAACGAACAACTCCAACTGTCAGGCCCTAAATACATACTCTTCCTTTTCCATCCTGTATTATTGTTAAGAATAAGTGAAGACAAGAATATTAATCACATACGCACAGAGCAAATATTGTGGTTTTCTTGAATAATATTAGTTCCTCCACACTTTAACGATCCTAGTATTGTAAAATTATATTCTTTTAAAAAGGATGTTCTCGGGAACCAGCAGTTAGCGTAATGGCTATGTCGCTGGACTCCTACGTAGTCGACCGCCGTTCGCATCCCGGACCCGGTGGCTTAAAACTCACGCCGGGCGCGTGGGCGTGCGTGCCCAAGATCCCGAGAGGAGAATGGAGGAGAAGGGATTGCGGCGTGACCATCCCCCCTGGGGGGGTGATTTCTCACTTTCTGTCTCTAATGTCTCTCTCTGTCTGTCTGGCGAGCGCATGCGCCCTATAGTGAAAATCTCTCCAAAAAAAAAAAAAAGGATGTTCTCCCCACTATGTTTTTCAGGTTTTTACCATAAGGCATATGCACTGGCAGGAGAGAAAGAGACAGGAAAAGTGAGAAATCGCCCCTGGGCAGACGGCCACTCTGCAATCCCTTCTCCTCCATTCTTCTCCTGGAATTTGGGCACACATGTACATGTGCCAGGCGTGATTCTCAAGCCTCCAGGTCAGGGACATAAACCACGGTCAGCTATGTGAAAATTTAGCACCTTAACCACCATGCCACCTGCTGGCCCTGACCTGTCCCCATGTATTGAGTTGTCAAAAAATTCGCTAAGTATTTTTTTCTGTTTTTCTATGTAAAAATGTGTCATGACTGTTTTTGACAACCCAATATTTTTTTAGTCTATTAAAAAGTACTGAGAAGGGCCAGCAGGTGGCTAGTGGTTACGGCACTGGTTTCCATGTTGGTTGACTGCAGTTCAAGTCCTGGACTCAACTGCTTAAAACTCACTCTGGGCACATGTGTGTGTGTGCCTAAAATCCTGAAAGGAGAATGGAGGAGAAGGGACTGTAGTGTAGCCATGTCCCTTAGAAACGGGGCGGGGGGGGTGATTTCTCATTTTCTGTCTCATTTCTCTGGCAAGCGCATGCACCCTATGGCAAAAATCTTTCAAAAAATTTTTTAAAAGTACTGAGAAAAAGATTTAGACTTAAAGAAAACAGATCATAGTCTCCTAAAAATGGGATAACCAAATTGTTCTTGATATAATGAATATGACGTAATGTAAATTCAAATTAACCTACAAACAAAATGTATTATCATCTTCTTTTGAGAGGTTTTTGTTATAGGGCACGTGCGCTCGCCAGAGAAAGACAGAGAGACAGAATGTGAGAAATCACCCCCCAGAGGGGATAGCCATGCCGCAATCCCTTCTCCTCCATTCTCCTCTCGGGATCTTGGATACACACGCACACGCGCCTGGAATAATTTTAAGCCACCGGGTCTGGGACTGGAACTGCGGTCAACTACATGGGAGTCCAGTGACATAGCCATTACACTAACTGCTGGTCCCAAAATGTATTATCATTTTTGAGGAAAAATTCACTACTAATCTTCCTTACTGATTTTGGAGATGAAAGCAAGGTGTAAAATCTGTATTTTGATTGAGATGTGTGTGTCACACAAACTCATGCATCACCTAATGATGGAAATACCAAATATTCTTAAAAAAAAAAAAAAAAGAGAGAGGAAAAGGGTCCTGAGGAGATTATGTCATTGTGCAAGCACCACAAAGTATACCTACTGGATGGTATGGCCTGACACCCTGGACTACATAGCACATACAGCCTGTGGCCTCTAGGCTATCCACCCGTATGACATGGATTCTGTTCTGTGGGAAATGTTATTGTTTCCCTAAGTGTCTAACACAATGCTGCTCTGCTTCTGCAAATTGCTTGCAAACTGCATGATCTCCCTGTAAGTGACTGAGCTCAGCAGCTGCCGATCAGGAATAAGGGCCCAAGCCGGTCCGATCAGACACTCCCACATGTGAGCGACTGGACCCAGCAGATGCAGACCACAACAGGAAGACTAGCCCAAGCCAGTTCGACGGGCCACTCCACATAGCAACTGTGCCCAGCAGCTGCAGACCTTGAGAACGGCCCCAGTCGGTTCAAACTGGACTTGCCCAGGTGCAAAGCCTCTCACTCTCTCCCCTGCTACACGAGCCCTCAGAAGCCTGCTGTCAGGTTTGCTCTGGGCCCAGAGCTTAGAGTGCGAGCTCGTCTGGGTCCGCCAGTGCAAGAAATCTGAGTTCGACTCTCCGAGAGGTGCTCCATTTCTCCGCAGTCTGTTTCTGCAATAATACAGCATGCTACTATACTAAGTGATACAGACAGCTGTAATACAATGTAAGCACTCGCGTATCTAAGCAGAAACATAAACAGAAAAGTTGCAGTGAAAGTATGGTGTAAACATAACAATCATATACATTTACAGGACACCTATGGATGGAGCTGGCAGGATGGGAAGCTGCTCTAGGTGCATCAGTGAAGGAGGAGTGAGTCAATGTGAGGGTCTAGGACATTACTATACTCTGCTGTAGACTTTATAATCACTGTATACTTCAGTTGTACTGTTAAAACATCTTCTTTTGGGACCAGCAGTTATCATAATGGCTATGTCTCTGGACTCCCATGTAATCGACCACGGTTCGAGTCCCAGACCTGGTGGCTTAAACTCACACCAGGCGCATGTGCATGTGTGCCCAAGATCCCGAGAGGAGAATGGAGGAGAAGGGATTGTGGCATGGCCATCCCCTCTGGGGTGGAGGGACTGCTCACTTTTTTTCCCTCTCTTCCTCTCTCCCTCTCTCTACAAAGCACACACGACCTATAGCGAAAAAATTAAAAAATAAAACTTTTAAACATTTTACAACTTTCTAATATTTTTAAAAGAATTACTTTATTTAACTTTTGTTATATTTATTTACTTATTTTAATTTGACCAGAGAGGGAAACAGAGAGAGAAAGGGAAAGTGAGAAAGAAAGCCACCAGGTCCAGGACTCAAACCATGGTCGACCATGCAGGAGTCCAGCACCCTTATCCACCATGCCACCTGCTGGCCCTGAAACTTTCTGATTCTTAGTAGTAACACTTAGTAACTCAAAACACATTGAACAGGTGTACAGAAGATATTTTTTCTTTACACGTACATTTTACATGTTTTCTTTTAGTTTTAAATGTTTTATAAATTTTATTTATTTATTCACTTTTTAAATATTTTGTTTAAAACTAACACACACCCAGGAAGAGTCAGAATCAGCAATACCACTGTCTTCAGCCTCCCCACTTTGTCCCACTGGAAGGACCACGCTGAACGAAATAAGATGAGACTGAATCCGTGCAAGAGAAAAAATGATGTAATCAAGAGGTGTGGTATACCAGATGCCTGAGGCTGCTGCAGGTGTAAGGCGGCATCTGTTCTGCAACAGCACCCTTGAACAATGATGGAATGTGCAGTACAATAAACACGCCAACAGTAACACAGCTGTTCATTACCAAGTATTATGTACCATACATAATTACATGTGCGTTGTTTCTAAAGTTTTTAAATTCATGATAGTCTGCATTCACACACACATGATAGACAGAAAGAAGAGCACCTTCTACAGAGTCTGGTCACATCATTACCCGGTTCCCCATCCCAGTCCTCCGGTTCATCAGATCCCGGGCACTCACACATGTGTTTCAGGCTGTCTGGGCCAGGGATTTGAACTGTGGTCACCAGGTGGAATTCTACTTCTCTCTTTTTTTGTTTGCTATCGGGCACATGAGAGAGAGAGAAAGTGAGAAAGAAAGCTGCCAGATCCAGGACTTGAACCACAGTTGGCCATAAAGGAATCCAACGCCCCAACCACCACACCACCTGCTGGCCCCATAGGGACTCCAGTTCTCTTAAGATGCCCATTACTGCTGCACCATGGGACCAGATGCATATGTGCTCTCCTTTGACACAACTGGCAGTGCGGTAGGTTTGTTTATACCAGAATCACCACAGACACATGTGTAACGCGTTAGGGAATGTAGCCAAGTGGTGGGGATTTTTCAGCTCCATTGTCATCTTGGGAAACACCATCATATAGAGTCTGTCATTAACTGACATACTATTACGCAGTGATGGCTGTGTCTGTGTGTGTGTGTTTAAGAAGAAAGCATAGTTTAAGAAAAATAAATGACTGTATATTTCTGAAATCAATTTTTTAAAAACCTGAAATAAGATACAATTGATAAATCTCTTTCAGACTGTCTTGCAGACTAACACCCTTTTAACAAGATACGTATCTTAATGCGGGACCAACAATTGGTGTAACGGCTACGTCGCTGGACTCCCACATAGTCAACCGTGGTTTGCATCCAGGACCCAGTGGCTTAAACTCATGCCAGGCGTGTGTGCGTGCGTGCCCAAGATCCCGAGAGGAGAATAGAGGACAAGGGATTGTGGCATGGCCATCCCCCCGGGGGGGTGATTTCTCGCTTTCTGTCACTCTGTCTTCCTCTGTCTTTCTGGCAAGTGCACGCGCCCGATAGCAAAGACCTCTACAAAACAAAAACAAAAACAAAAACAAACCCAAAAAACCCCAAAAAACTTAATGTAATATACGGAAAGAAATGCCCTAAGAATTCAGAAGATCTAAATTTTAATGACAAATCAATTATTTTGTAGCTACACGGTCTCTTACTAAAGGCCCTAAAACAGCCACATATCCTCTAAATTCCAGTGTTATTACATATCAAAGAAGGAGTGGGGACTCAGGCACTGGCATGGCAGTAATGCATCCAGACTCACAGGATGAAAGTCCTGGGTTCACATCCCAGGACCTCCCTGAGCACTGGAGGCCAACGTGCAAGTGCCTGTGATCTGAACTGAGACTGGGAGTGTGTATGGCATCACGACCCTAATGGGGTACCTGTTTCTCTGTTTATTTCTGCCTCATGGAAATAAACAAACTTGGGGGGAAAAGAGAGAGAGAGAGAGAGAATGGGAATTAATCACCGAGTGTTTTTCCTGATTTTCTAAGTACTTGACTCTTCCTTTTTAAACAAAGCCTATACAGAATCTCAATATGTTTCTAACAAATGACATTGGATTTTCCCTTTGAAATGAAGATGAATGAAGCCTTCATCCTTATCTGTTACATGTGAATGATTATATAAGACTCCTTAAACACTGTTTCAAATCTACAACTTTCATTTCTAAAAGTTACTGGGAGCCAGGAGGTGGCGCAGTGGTAGAGGGGCTGGATTCCCACGTGGTTGACTGCAGTTCCAGTCCCAGACCTGGTGGCTTGAAACTCACGCTGGAAGCGTGTGCATGCGTGATCAAAATCCCAAGAGGATAATGAAGAAGAAGGGACTGCAGCGTGACTATCCTGTCTAGAGGATGATTTCTTGCTTTCTGTCTCTCTGGCAATCATGCATGCCCAATAGCAAAAATCTCTCAAAAAAAAAAAAAAAAAAGCTCTAAAAGTTATCATGTGCCCAAAAGGAAAAATCTCTCAAAAAAAAAAAAAAAAAGCTCTAAAAGTTATTAACCTCGACAACAAATTTCAGTGTTTTCACAGAGAAGAGGAGAATATTGTTCAACATTTTTATTCCTGGAAGAATCACACATCCTAAATACTCAATAGTGATTATTGACCTGAAGGGATTCCTTGACGATACCACCTTACATTTCTATTTCAGAAACCAGAACTATTTTACTTCTCACAGGTACTTCACACAGACTTTTTCACTTGCTTTTTTTTTTGGAGAGGTTTTTTGCTATAGGGCGTGTGTGCTCGCCAGACAGACAGAGAGAGACAGAGAGACAGAAAGCGAGAAATCACCCCCCAGAGGGGATGGCCACACCGCAATTCCTTCTCCTCCATTCTCCTCTCGGGATCTTGGGCACGCACACACACACGCGCCCGGTGTGAGTTTAAGCCGCCGGATGCAGGACTTGAACCGTGGTCAACTACATGGGAGTTCAGCCACACAGCCATTACGCTAACTGCTGGTCCCATCACTTGCTTTTAAAACAGGCAAGCCAGGCTGGAATGAAGGAGACAAAGGTTCTAGCTCGCTGTTAGTCTTTCTCTTAAAAAAAGAATCTCAATGGTTAAGCAAAAGACAAATTCATAGTAAAAATGAAACCATAAATGATTCTATTTTTATAGGACCACATATCACACATCTCCCAAATTCATATAACTGTGTCAAAAACACTCTCTGGGGAACCAGCAGTTCTCTGTCTGTCTGGCGAGCACACGCACCCTATAGGGTGCAAAAAACCTCTCAAAAATAAATAAATAAATAAAATAACACTCTCTGTGTTATGTAATAACCCAGAGACTCTAACCTCGATGTATGGACATTCCGGCGTGCAGAGATGCCTTGTGAACTGTGGGATATTGACCGGCATTCTTGGTCTTTACCCCCTACATTTCTTTTATGCTTTCCTATGTGTGACAACCAAAAATGTCTCCAGACACTGCCAAACATCCCTTAGGGAAGGCAAAGTCACTCCAGTGGAGAATTCCTCGATACAAACACTGAGACCAATTGCAGTGACCAGTTCACTTCGATATGCCTGTTAAATTCACGACTCTTCACATAACGGTCCATAATGAACACAGAGCAAGGTCATCTTTTTAATGGCCTAATAACCAACTGATCACACTAGACGCTCCTTATTTCAATCAGTAAGAGACAGAGTAGCTTGTAGAGTGTACAGGCATAATTAGATCTTGGCAAAAAACACAAACTCCTTACTCGTATTAAAGGTGAAGATATGAAATCCCATTCAATAACCAGAAATGTTTGTGACCTATCATCAATATTATCTCAATTACATATAGTAGCAAACTGTATGTAAGTCACCAGCAAACTAGGAAAAGACGTTGATTGTAGACATTTTAGATAAAATCCCAGGGTGCTACCTTAAAGGAAGACAGAAGTCAATACTTAAATATTGAGCTTTACTCACATGCTCCTCAACTGGCAAGGGCTGAGCTGAATGAGAGCTGGGTAGACCGAACCACTGTCAAGTTGGAGGACCAGCAGATGGCATAATGGTTACATGGCTGGACTCCCAAGTAGTTGATCTTGGTTCAAGTCCCAGACCTGGTGGCTTAAAACTTAAACCGGATCC
The DNA here is from genome assembly GCF_000334495.1 of Tupaia belangeri chinensis. NCBI lineage: Eukaryota > Metazoa > Chordata > Mammalia > Scandentia > Tupaiidae > Tupaia > Tupaia belangeri. Next base: position 1,400,540 of record NW_006208732.1, read on the forward strand.
ATGTATGTGCATGCCAAAGACACTGAGAGGAGAAGGCATGGCCAGCTCCCCAGGGGGTGATTTCTTGTTTTCTGCCTCTCTAGCAAGCACAAGTGTCCTACAACAAAAATCTCCCTGAAGAAATAATAATAATAATAATAATAAGGAGCTAGAGTGCTGTCTCCTGTGATTACTGGAGTCAGTCTATAATTTAACAGCTTTTCCAGGTACGTTCTGATTGCTACTCGTAACTTGCTAGACCTCATCCATTTCTTCACACATTTATATATGAAGTGATCATTTTTACCTGGGGAGAGATTAGAAAGTAACGATAAGATGACGTAAGAGCTCACATGGCTGACCAGGGTTCAAGTCTCAATCACAGCGGCTTAAAACACAGACCAGGCATGCCACACACCAGGATCCTGATGGGATGGAAAATTCCCTGTTGGAGATCTCTCTCTCTCTCCTTCTCGTGCATGTTTATGCACCTTCTGGCATTTAAATACAAAGGTAGAGATGAAACCCTCACCCTAATCTCTGGCAATAAACCTTGTAATTTTTAACTCTAATAAATTTTATATAGTACTCATGATTTTTTTTGAGAGTTTTTTTTTTTGCTATAGGGTGCGTGCGCTCGCCAGACAGAGACAGAGAGACAGAAAACGAGAAATCACCCCACAGGGGGGATGGCCACGCCACAGTCCCTTCTCCTCCATTCTCCTCTCGGGATCTTGGGCACGCAGGCACATGCGCCCGGCGTGAGTTTTAAGCCACCGGGTCCGGGACACGAACCGTGGTCGACCACGTGGGAGTCCAGCGACATAGCCATTACGCTAGCTGCTGGTCCCAACTCATGAATTTTTTAATGTGCTTACATAGTTTATTTTAAAGTTATTTTAAGGGGCCAACAGGTGGCATAGTGGTAATGTGCTTACATAGTTTATTTTAAGGGGCCAACAGGTGGCATAGTGGTTAAGAGCGCTGGATTCCCACAAGGCCGACCATGGTTCGAGTCCTGGGCCTGGTGGCTTGCTTCCTTACCTCCCCTCCCTCTAACTCTGTCCCTCCTTGGTCAAATTAAAATAAATAAATAAAGTTAAAAATAAAAATAAAGTTACTTAAAACACAGTAAACATGCATTACAGATAGAGTGGCAGTTTAGATGAGGAATTACACGAAGCTATTTACATACTGGCATAGATATTTACATATAGAATATAAACATACATAATTGCAAACTTGCCTTTGTGTCATTCGCTCATGGGCACGACTGGGAGTCTCACAAAGACTCAGAACCAGGGCTTTCAGAGAACAATGAATGCCTTATAAAGTTTGTAAAATATAATGCCACATGAGTTTTTAAAACAGAAGTTTCGCTATAGACACTTGAGACATGAACATGTACAGAAATGAAAAATATAAGTAAAAGGTTGAATTTAAAATTAATGTTCCATAATTTCTTATAAAAATATTTATTGAAAGCCAGCTGTGTGACATCTACTCTTTTAAAGAGTATGGATAAAGTCCAGGCATTAATACGAGAACGACGATTTATGTCCACACAAAAATCTGGACATAAATTTCTATACTCTATTTATTCATAATCCAAAAACTTGACAGCTTTAAAGTACCTTACCTGTGTAATGTTCCACTAATTCTGATACAGCCATATAATGGACAGTATTGAACAATAAAAAGGAATGAGCTTGGGGTCCGGCAGGTGGCATGGTAGTTAAGGGCGCTGGAATCCCACATGGCTGATCATGGTTTGAGTCCCGGACCTGGCAGCTGGCTTTCTCACTTTCTCTCTCTCTCTCTCTAGTCAAATTAAAATAAATAAATAAAGTTAAATAAAAAATTATTTTTTAAAAAAAGGAGGAATGAGCTATTATACATGCAACAACATGGATGACTCTTAGATACATTCTGCAAAGTCAAAAAAAAAAAAAAAAAAAACAGGGAACCAGCAGTTGGCGTAATGGCTATGTCGCTGGACTCCCACGTAGTCGACCACGGTTCGTGTCCCAGACCCGGTGGCTTAAAACTCACGCCGGGCGCGTGTGCGTGCGTGCCCAAGATCCCGAGAGGAGAATGGAGGAGAAGGGATTGCAGCGTGACCAACCCCCTGGGGGGTGATTTCTCGCTTTCTGTCTCTATGTCTCTCTCTCTGTCTGGCGAGCGCACGCGCCCTACAGTGAAAATCTCTCCAAAAAAAAAAAAAAAACAGACTTAGAAGATTATATCCCTTATTCTATTATTTACATCATCTTCTGAAAACGATAACATTATAGAGATGGAGAATAGGCAGTTGTTGGGATTAGGTGTAGGAGAAAAGGTTAATGGACTATTCTATGTCTTGATCATGGTAGTGGACATAAGTCTATGTATTTTTCAATACTTGTATCATTGTAAACCAAAAAATAACTGTTCCTATGTAAATTTAAACAAATAAAAGGCCACAGAGCAGACATTATGAAATACTGAAAGCTGCTCAGGAGATAGCAGAAGAGACAAAAAAAAAAAAATTAAATGGTACAAATAGAAAAGAAAAGCAAAACTGTATTACAACCAACGATATTGGTATTACATTTATTATAAATGTGTCCACACTCTAATCAAAACAAGGCAATTACTAGAATGGATGTAAAAGCAAGAACTTAGTATAAGCCACCTAGAAGAGCCACACATTAAATTTAAAGTCACAGAGGGCTTAACAGTAGATAGCAAAGGACACCACTCTATCACACTAACGCTAAGAGAACCGTAGTTGTTAGTATCATACAGATAGCTTGTGGGTAAGGAGGGCTGTGAAATAAATAAGAATTCTTTATACTAAATAGGGTCCATTTATTAAGGAGACGTAACAATTCCGATGTCTGTGCACCCAATAATGGAGCTTCCAAACCCATAAAAATGATACAACGGAAGTGAGGAATAGACAGCTGAAGGAGTTAGTCCTTTATCTCACTAATGAACAGAAAAAGGAGACAGAAAACTCCCTGTGGAGAGAGGAGATTTTACAATACTGCAAATCGGCTTAACATCATTGAATTATGATCATGGGGGAGGGTGAGAGTAAGGGAATCACGGAGAAAAGAAAGAAACAAAATATTTCAGGGTCACAAAAATGGAAAATGATCTGCTGATGATAACGCGTATGATTATGTCGTTAACTGGACTAATATACAGTGTTCCCCAGTGCTAGGGAAATTCATGCTTTTCTATTAATTTTTTTTTTTTTTTGGAGAGGTTTTCGCTACAGGGCGTGTGCGCTCGCCAGACAGACAGAGAGAGACAGAAAGCGAGAAATCATCCCCCATGGGGGATGGTCACGCCGCAATCCCTTCTCCTCCATTCTCCTCTCAGGATCTTGGGCACGCACGCACACGCGCCCGGCATGAGTTTTAAGCCACCAGGTCTGGGACGCGAACCGCCATTGACTACATGGGAGTCCAGCAACATAGCCATTATGCTAACTGCTGGTTCCCAGGAAAATTCATTTCACATGCTGTAATGATATACAGTGATAAAATATATGTAGAAAGTGATCAAATGTTTTTTAAAATTAAAAAAATTAAAAAATCGAGTTTTAGAATGTTAAGTTAAAACCAATAATAAAAATGTATTTCAGGTCCTTGTCAAATACTTGGAAATTAAATAATCAATAAATTGGTCTATAAGCCAATGAGAAGAGATTGTACATAACATAAAAACTTTAAGTCACTAAGTAAAAAAAAAACAAAACTCAAAAAACAAATGGAACAATAACTTGAAAAGACACAGAAAAGACAAAATACTTGGGACCAGTGGATGGCGTAATGGTTACGTCACTGGACTCTTAGAGAGTCGACCGCGTTTCCAGTCCCAGACCGGGCAGCCTGACACTCATGCCAAGTGCATGTGCATGCAACCCAAGATCCCAAGAGGAGAATGGAAACCCAAGAGTAAATGTTACTATGTAAAGAGAAGGGATTGTGGTGTGGCTAATCCCCCCGGGGGGAGGGTGATTTCTCGCTTTCTGTCTCTTTGTCTTCCTGAAGAGCACAGGAGCCCTACAGCAACAATCTCTCCAAATAAATAAATAAATAAATAAAATAAAAGACAAAATACAAATAGCCACAAAAGCACATAAGAAGCCTTCAACATCATTAGCCATCAAGGAAATAAAGATACATGCTATAAGAAGACACACTATGGTGGCACTACCCTAACCACATTGAGAAAGACTGCAGCACCAATGTTTGAAAAGATACAGAGAAATGGGAAACCCCATATGTTGGTTATTGTAATGAAAATGGGATAGCCACACTGGAGACCCGTTCTGCACGCCTTTAAAATTAAATAAACATGTATCATTTGAAATCATTCTCCTAGGCTTAACAAAAAGAGAGAAAATAATATATCCATAAACAAATTGTGCAAGACTATATTCATTATACGAATGCTGGAGGCAACTTAAATGTCTACCTAAAGCTAAACGGAAAAATAAACAATGGCACAGTTAAACTGCAGAATACTATCCGGCAATAAGAAGAGCCCCATCTGGGGCCAACAGGTGGCGTGGTGGTAAAGGTAAGGAACGCCCACATGGCCGACTACAGTTCGAGTCCCGGCCTTGGCGGCTTGTTTTCTCATTTTCCCTTTCTGACTCTCTCTGTCCCTCTTTGCAGAGCCCATGTGCCCTATAGCAAATTAAAAAATAATAATAAAATTAAATAATTTCTTGTTTAAAAGAAGAGCTGAACTGCTGATAAT
>NW_006208732.1:1405346-1419028 GCF_000334495.1 Tupaia belangeri chinensis
GCTGAGCAAAGTGGGAAGGCAGAGAAGAGCACGGATGGGCTGAGTCTACACCAAGATTCCAACATCGGGCAACACTGCATGGGTGGTGAGAACAATCAGAGGAGAGTGTACCTTGGGAAGAGAGTTACGGTGAGGATTTACTGGAAAAGGCAGGATGGAATTTTCCACTGTGATAATTACGCTCTATAGTTTGAAAGGGATGTGTATTATATGAGTTCGTGCTTTCTCTCAGAACCCATTAAACTGTATAAATAAACTCTACAGGTTTTACTGTATAAAAATAAAACGTAATAAATGTAATAAAATAAATGTAAGAAAATTTAAAGGCTATGACATGAAATGAGTATAAAGTCATTAAGCTTTTAGGGTTTTAGCAATGGCAAAATTAACACGAACAAAATGCAAATATAGTTTTTACTATAAACCAATAAAATATGCTAATATTCACGTGAATATAACGTAATGGATAATGTCACGCTGGACCACGCTGGTGACTTGAAAATTAACTGGCCACATTACGGGTTCTTCTGAATTGACTTTGCCTATGTGCTGACTACTGCAGTAGTTGTAATCTTCTCAAATTACTATGGAAGTGTGAATAGAAACCTTCCGTTACCCAGGCTCCCATGACTCCATGGGACTTAGTTTAGTTCAAATGCAGGCTTTACACACTCCATCTTCCTCTCTCTGTTACTGAACACAAAGTTAAAAGCACTACTATAGTAACAAGCTGAAAACCAAATGCAAATAGAAACATGAGATGTGTGTGGTATCCTGGGGTAAAGAGTTCATTGGTAATGCGCTCAGCCATTTTTTTTTTGGAGAGGTTTTCGCTACAGGGTGTGTGTGCTCTCCAGACAGAGAGAGACAGAGAGACAGAAAGTGAGAAATCACCCCCCAGGGGAGATGGCCATGCCACAATCCCTTCTCCATTCTCCTCTTGGGATCATGGGCACGCACGCACATGCGGCTGGGGTGAGTTTTAAGCCACCGGGTCCGGGACATGAACCACGGTCGACTACGTGGGAGTCCAGCAACATAGCCATAACGCTAACTGCTGGGCCCAGTTTTTTTTTTTTTTTTAAACATTATCATCAGAACAGCCAGTGGCATGGTGGGTAAAGTAGCAGATCAAACACGGCCATTGCTCAGTTAGAGTCCCAGACCCAGTGGTTTGAAAAACACACATGTCCAAAATCCTACATGTGTCCAAAATCCCAAGAGGAGAATATAAAAGGGATTGTAACATGTCAGCCCTCCTGGGAGTGATCTCTCTCTCTCTCTCTCTCACTTTCCCTCTCTCTCTGGCAACACAAATCTTATAGGAAAATTACAAAAAAAAATTATTATTGAATTGAAACAAAGAATTTTACAATAATATCAAGGAGCTCTCATAAATATGTGAATGGAAGTATTCTACCAGCTACAGTCTGGTAAACCCCATTATGAACTCCGCCATTCTGTGAGCAACACACATCTCTAAGCAGTAGGGAGAGAGGGAATCAAGGCTGTACCCCCATTACTGAACTCAAACTTTCACTCACATCAGCCTCTTCTTCCTGAGGTCTGAATTCCTCCATCAAGTCCCAAAAGACGTCACTGTTTCCCTATACTTTCAGGGTATATGTGAGAGTATTTCAGCATGTTTCTCAAACATTCATACTTAGACAGTTTTTACTTTCTTACATTAGGTACTTCTAACATTTACTTTGTTTATTTCCATTTATCCAGTATTTAGTTTCAGAATATTTTATTAATTATGAAGAGCAGTTAAGTTCACCTTTAAGTAATAATCTGTTACATGGTGTCATATTTATTATATAAATTATTTTTACTTATTTAAGCTTCCATATTTTTAACAGAAGCAATTGTTAGGAATAATAAATACAAAAGAAGAATGCATATCATATACATTTAAACACAGAAAAGAAAAACGGAAATTTTTTCCAATATGTTTTTAGCAATTTAGAATAAAATGCCCCCAGGAAATGGTTTGACCCTCTGGACATGCTTGGGGTTGTAGCAGTGCTTCAAAGCTCTGCAAGGCTGGACCCACCTGGGAAGGTACCGAGTTCACATCTCCAAGGTCCCCTGAACACTAGGCATACGCATGCATGCCCGTGATCCAGGCTGGGGATCCTAGCATGAGGACCCCTTTAGGAGTACTTCTCTCTCTCTCTCTCTCTGTCTCTGTCTCTCTCTCACGTGAGAAATACATAAATAAAATAATTTAAAAAGTACTCTCTAGTCGGGAACCAGCAGTTAGCATAATGGCTATGTTGCTGGACTCCCACGTAGTCGACCGCGGTTCATGTCCCGGACCCGGTGGCTTAAAACTCACGCCGGGCGCGTGTGCGTGCGTGCCCAAGATCCCGAGAAGAGAATGGAGGAGAAGGGATTGCGGCGTGACCATCCCCCCTGGGGGGTGATTTCTCGCTTTCTGTCTCTATGTCTCTCTCTGTCTGTCTGGCGAGCGCACGCGCCCTACAGTGAAATCTCCAAAAAAAAAAAAAAAAAAGTACTCTCTAGTCAGACTCATACAAAGTAGAGAAATTGCAATTAAGTGATAAGTTCTAGAGGTATATTCAAACATGATCAATAGTTCGAACAAAAAAATACCATAGTTCTCCACCATGTAAATGACTATTAACTATAAATACCCCTAATTTATCAATAATTTCACAAAACATCATATCAAATGCTGTAGAACACCAGCAAAATGTGGATCCATTTGATTTACTGTAAAAAGAATTCAAAAGTTTGTATACGTACTAATCAAACTTGCACCTTCACCTTAGGCACTAAACAACCATACTATCCTCTAGCTAAAAGGAGTTCGTGTTTGACCAGCAGGTGGTGTAGTGGTTATAACGCTGGACTCCCACATGGTTGACTGTGGTTTGAGTCCTGGACTCAGTGGCTTGAAACTCACTTCAGGAGCCCGTGCATGCGTGCCCAAAATCCTAAGAGAAGAATGGAGAAGAGGGGATTGTGGTGTGGCCATCCCCCCAGAGGGGTGGTTTCTCATTTTCTCTGTCTCTGCAGTGAGCACACACGCCCTACAGCAAACCCGCTCTCCTTCCCACCCAACCCCCCAAAAAAAGTTCATGTTTTGCCTCAACCGGTGAGGCAGGGGACCTCGAGTGGAAGAGACCGTAGATTTTGAAAAAACAGACATGGGGACCAACATTTAGCATAATGGCTATGTCGCTGGACTCCCACATAGTCAACAGTGGTTCGAGTCCCAGAACCAGTGGCTTAAACTCATGCCGGGCACGTGTACGTGTGTGCCCATGATCCCGAGAGGAGAATGGAGAAGGGATTGAGGTGTGGCCATCCCCCCTCAGGGGGTGATTTCTCGCTTTCTATCTCTCTGTTTCTCTCCATCTTTCTGGCGAGCGTACACACCTTATAGCAAAACAAAACAAAACAAACAAACAAACAAAAAAAACTCTCAAAAAAAAAAAGACACGCAGGTAGAGAAAAGCAGGGATGGGACGGACCAGGCATCTCTGATGGAGATAGTTAATGGCACTGAGCCATTCCCAGGTTTACTCTTTTTTTTTTTTTTAATTCATTCATTTATTTTAATTTGACCAGAGAGAAGCAGAGAGAGAGAGAACGAGAGTGAGAAAGCAGCCATCAGGCCCGGGACTCGAATCCTGGTCAGCCACGTGGGAGTGTCCAGCACCTTAACCACCATGCCACCTGCTGGTCCCCTCCAGGTTTATTCTTTACAAGGCATTGGGAGGGAGAAGCAGAAGAGAAAGCCAGGAGGTTTCCATTATCAACTGTAGCTGCGGTGCATCTGGTGCTTGCAGTTGTCGAGGTTCTAAACATGCGTCCCCGGGCCTTCTCTGGCTCACACTCAGTTTCCTTTCATTTACACCGCCCTGCAGTGCAAATAGAAGGAAATCAGATCATATCCTGTTACAGCTTTCAGCAGCCTGGCAGCCTCCGCACAAGGACCATCCCTCCACCTGTGTTTAAGGTCACAGTGTGTTGCTCAGGGCTGGTCACTGTGTACAATGTTTGTTTAGCTTCTGTTTCTTACCTACCATCTCAATCAGAATATGAATACCCCTTATCTGAATGCTCAGGACAGAAGCAATTCGGATTTTGAATTTGGAGGGATTTTGGAACAGTCCCACAAGATGACGAGTATCTTGAGAATAGGACCTATCTCGAAACCTGTTTCCTAAACGCCTTACACACAGTGTGAAGATAATTGTGTACAATATTTATGTTCTGCAGGGTTTTGACTATGACATATCACATAAAGTCAAGTGTGGCACTTCCCACTTGTGGCATCATTTCAACACTCAAAAAGTTTTAAATTTGAATGATTCTGGATTTTTTTTTTTTTTTTTGAGTTAGGGATGCTCATTCCCTATACATTCTTGAATGTGGATAGGATTTTCCACAAAGATAACCACTGGGGAGGATACATCATATACGTTACATAATTTAAAACTGATTAATACATTATCTAGATGAAAACAAAATAGACCTTTAGGCGATTATGTAGCACGAATGAAGTAAAAACTGAAATGAAAAACGTTGCATTCTGGGAGGCAAGCAAAGAGAGAGAAATGAGATGCTTCTACGCTCTTAGAGAAGACTTCCATCTAGTGATGAGTTCAATACTCCGTAAGGCTATGCGTTAATTTTAACGAGTTGCTCCCTTATTAAAGGGATGGGAGGAACATTCACTAGTCCTGTATCTGATGAATAGCTGAGCAGACTCAGACCACAATTTGACTGGACTTTTCCATAGCAGTCAGAGAGCTTTTTTGTCAAATGATTAAACATGCATTTATACATTTCAAAGGCTTGGCATTGTCAAAGTGACCTTAGCATTAGGAGATCATTCGGCCTAGTTTAGTTGATTCATTTAACCAAAGAACTTAGTCTGCCATTTTAAAACAACTTACTGGGGGACCAGCAGTTAGCGTATGGCTATGTCACTGGACTCCCACGTAGTCGAACGTGGTTCAAGTCCTGGACCTGGTGGCTTAAACTCACGCCAGGCGCATGTGCGTGCGTGCCCAAGATCCCGAGAGGAGAATGGAGAAGGGATTGCGGCGTGACCATCCCCCCTGAGGGGTGATTTCTCGCTTTCTATCTCTCTGTCTCTCTCTGTCTGGCTGGCAAGTGCACGCGCTCTATAGCAAAAACCTCTCCACCCCCCCCAAAAAAAAAAACGTATTGGGGAGAAGTCATAAAAAACTACAAGATGTGGGGTATTTTACATCCCCACCTCCTTATAGTCTGTAGGCATTTTACATCCAACTCTCATCTCCTTGTGGAACTAACCACAGGGATCATTTCAGTCCATCACCATTTTTTTCCTATTTTTTTTTGGAGAGGTTTTCGCTATAGGGCACGTGCGCTCCCTGCTGGTCCCTCAATCACCACCTTTTTCTACAACTGAGTCCAGTTCCTGACTGAATCCACCTGCTCCCTTCCGGTGGTCTGGTAATCAACCACAGCAAGTATTTCACACCGTTGTACTAATTAACGAAAACGTGGCCAGAGGCTCTTCTTAGTGATAGACTTCAAGTTCCAGAGAAAGGATGAAACTGACTCGAACTAAGAATGCATGCAGATTCAAATGTCACCTATCCCTTGGCTGCATGAAAGAGGCTAGTGAGTGACACACAGATTGGTGTTAGCAGTGACCCAAGAGAAACTAAGGCTTTCCCTCCCCAATCCCCAGGTCACCACAAACTCATTCTTCTGAAGATCATGTGCTCTTCTGAACGAAACACAACTCCTCTCAGGTAAGAGCAACACACCACTTGCTGTTCAGTAACAGGGACTGGGATTGTACCTTGGTTTTATAACCCCATAACATAATCAGCGAAGTGTGTATTTGGAAGGAAAGAACACGATACCAGGACTCGGACTGAATCACTCATGAACTCAGCAGTAAATGGGGAAGTCAGTCCAATTTACCAAAGAGCTCTGTAAGATTCTTAGCATGGGGACCAGTAGATTGCCTGATGGTTACATCGCTGGACTCCCATGTAGTTGACTGCAGATCAAGTCTTGGACCCGGTGGCTTAGAACTCACGCCGGGCGTGTGTGCGTGCATGCCCAAAATCCCGAGAGGAGAGTGGAGGAGAATGGATTGTGGCACTGGGGGGTGATCTCTGTCTCTCTGTCAAGCGCACACACTCTAAAGCAAAAATCTCTCTTACAAAGAAAAATTCTTAGTATAATTGCTTTGTTCAAGTTTATTTATTCATTTCTACCATGAAAGAGGGAGAGAGAGAGAAGAGAGAATGAGGGAGCTATACCTCCAGTAAGGTCTTCATGACATGACACCCCACCCCCAACGTTTGCAGTCAGCTAGGATCATGGGCACACGTGGGGACAGCATGTACAGGGAGTCCTTGACACACAAGCCCAGGACCTTTCCCTATGGCCACAGCATAACCGAGGGTTGGGTGCTGGTGAGGCCACAGCATCACCAAGTGTTGGGTGCTGCTGAGCCACTGTGACTGGTCTCCCCAGGGTTTTTTTTTTTTTCTAAGAGGTTTTTGCTATAGGGCACGTGCGCTCGCCAGACAGACAGAGAGACAGAAAGCGAGAAATCACCCCCCAGGGGGGATGGCCACGCCGCAGTCCCTTCTCCTCCATTCTACTCTCGGGATCTTGGGCATGCACACACACGCGCCCGGCGTGAGTTTAAGTCACCGGGTCCAGGACGCGAACCATGGTTGATTACATGGGAGTCCAGCGACATAGCCATTATGCTAACTGCTGGTCCCAGGATTTTTAAGATTTAGATTCTCTAAGACACACTACCTTCGGTTATCACAGCCCAGAACATCAAACACCGCCATGTCTTAGGTGGGAAGAAGCTGCTATTCAAATGCTATGGAAAGGATATGATTCCAGCCTTTCTTAAAGGGAGTGTTATGCCAACTCGCGTAAAGGAGCAATTGCTCACATCATTTCAAAGCATCCATCAAACCTTCTTAAACGTAGAAGCAACAGCGTCAGGTTAGGTACACATGATAGATGAAAGATCCTCTCGTGCACGCCAGTTCCTCTCTATCAACCACGGCTGCATAAAGCAGAGAGGTCAGAAATGAACTCTACTTACAGGGGCAACTAGCACATTAGGGTCAGAATACACCCTGAAGATACCAAAGGCAGATGACTACTGGTCAGTGCAACCTCCATCCTTACCATGAACAGCGGCTCCATGGAGAAATCCCTCTATTCTTACTAACTCCATATTGTTTAACGCAGTGTTCTTGAATTATTTCAACGAAGCATGTTTGTTTAACACTAAAACCCAGCAGATCATTAACAAGTAAGGTGTTTTGTGTTAAAATTTGCACCTGTGTTTTTGGTAGAATTAATGAGAAAATTATATTATGCAAAGATATATCAAGGCTGGGACCAGCAGGTAGCATAGCGGGTAAGGTGCTGGACTCTTACATGGCCAACTGAGGTTCGAGTCCTGGACCCAGCGGCTTGAAACTCATACCAGGCATGTGTGCACGTGTGCCCCAAATCCTGAGGACAATGGAGGAGAAGGGATTGCAGTGTGGCCATCCCCCCTGGGGGTGATTTCTCATTTTCTGTCTCTGTCTCTCTCATGAGCACACACACCCTTTAGCAAAGTATCTCTCAAAAAAAAAAAAATCAAGGCTATCAACACTCTGGCATTTATTGCAAATAGAATTTTACATAAAACTTTACACCTGGGGCCAGCAGGTGACACAGCGGCTAGGGCACTGGATGCGCACATAGTGGACCATGGTTCAAGCCCTGGACCCGGTGGCTTGAAAATCATATTGGATATGTGTGCGTGCGCACCTAAAATCCTGAGAGGAAAATGGAGAAGAAGGGACTGTGGCATGACCGTTCCCCCTTTCCCTTTCATTGTCTCTCTCTCTCTCTCTCTCTCTCTCCAGCAAGTGTGTGTGCTCTTTGGTAAAAACCTAAAGAAACAAACAAACCAAAAAAAGCAAAAAATCACTTTACAACTATAAGGTTTTTTAAATTAGTTTTAAATATGACTTCATATTATATGTACAAAACAGAATCACACTAATGGTAATGCAGAAAGCCACATGTTTCTCCTGGTACCATTAAAGAAATAATTAGATCAATACTTTTATACAAAAAAAAATGCCATTATTATCCCTGTAGGGCATAATCCTGGCCTTTTACATGAAAAAAAGTCAGCAAGTTACCTTCATGATAAATAATGCAATATTAATATCACAGTTGGAGAACTGTTCTCAGAATACACACAGCAGGTATAGAAATTATAGCTCAATTTTGCTTCGAAATGCACTCTTCCTTCCTAATGAGTCTACCTTCAAATAACATAGAAGGGCAGAGTTAAGACTATAATTAAAATTATTTTATTAGAGAAAAAAAAAGAGTATGCAACTTTGCATGGTAAAGACTGCAAGTTAGCTGTGGAAGTCACTTAAGAAAATGGTATGTTAATTTGGCTAAATATTAGACAAGTAAAGAATTATTCAAAACCCTCTTTTTTCTCCTTTTTTTTCGTTGAGAGGTTTTTTTGCTGTAGGGTTCCTGCACTCACCAGAAAGACAGAGAGATACAAAGAGAGAAATCATCCACCAGGGGGGATGGCCATACCGCAATCCCTTCTCCTCCATTCTCCTCTCGGGATCTTGGGCACGCATGCATACGCTAACTGCTGGTCCCTGCCTCTCCTTCTTAACTCAGTTTTTTTTTCTTTTTTTGGAGAGGTTTTTGCTATAGGATGTGTGCGTTCACCAGAAAGACAGAGAAAGACAGAGAGAGACAGAAAGCAGGTAATCACCCCCCACGGGGGATGGCCACACAGCAATCCCTTCTCCTCCATTCTCCTCTCAGGATCTTGGGCACGCACGCACACACACCCAGCGTGAGTTTAAGTCACTGGGTCCGGGACTCGAACCGTGGTCAACTACGTGGGAGTCCAGCGACAGAGCCATTACGCTATGGTCCCTTAACTCAGTTTTAAATAACTGAAATAATGTAGACGATATATGTAACACCGATGTGAAAGTTCCACTTGCCTTTAGAAGATATAGGTACAAAGCAACTGAAGGAAATATTATGTTTAGTTCTATTTGTTTTCGAGAGGGTGGAAAATGTATGCGAACTACTCAGAATCTCAAAGACAGACGAAAGGGGTGTGTGTGTGTGTGTGTGTGTGTTCAGTTTCCATTCTTGCGATCGATAGTATTCATGTAATAAGGGACAGATGCATGTTTTAACTACTATCAGTTATAATTTATACATTAAGCCCTTACCGACAAAAAACCTTATAAAGAAAGCTGTACCTACTGCTTCAGAGGGGTGATCTTTCTTCGGCATTCTTGACATCATTAAGTCCTTTTTATAAAATAATTATTTTACTTAATTTTTTAAAATGTATTTATTTAAATTTGACCAGAGAAACAGAGAGAGAGAGAGAGAGGGAAAGTGAGAAAGCAAGCTGCCAAGTCGGGGACTTGAACTGTGGTCAGCCATGTGGGAGTCCAGTAACCTTAACACCATGGTACCTGCCGACCACGATGTCTTTAAGTTTTAGACACAGGATTCTAGGAGATGAGTGAGTCCTCTAGTTCTTTGTTGTTTACAGCGATTGATGCTCACATTTAAGAACAAAGTCACATTTTGTAAATATAATAACAAAACGAGTAACATGACCTTTTAGCTGTGTTCGCGTTTCGACAGCTTGTCCCTGAGAGCTTGGCAGCTCTATGGTATTCATTCCTTCCTCCTTATTCAAACTCTCTTCTGAGTTTTGGCAGTTTAACCCTCACTACCCTTTTTATTTATTTATTTATTTATTTACTAACCCTCACTATCTTTTATTTATTTATTTTTTGCCTTTTTTCAGTTCCATCTTTAGATATAGTGTGCATTTCTTAAACTGCACATTAACAAGTTGTATTGCTATAGATGAGATGCAGAATTGTAAGCAATGTAAAGTCTATCCTCATCATCAGCATTTAAGCAGCAGTTCTAGCACTGGTTTTCACTGCTGCTGTATTTTTTTTCATAATACAGTATGCACATACACATAAGACAGACAGACAGACAGACAGACAGACAGATATCCTAGACTCAGTCTGGTCATGCAGCAATTCCCTTCCTCCCGCCTTCCAGCTTGTCATGATCTTGGGCACGTGAAGGTGCACATGGCATGTTTCAGTGACCAGATTAGGGATCCAAAAATGCAGTCAGCCATGTGGCTCCCAGCACTGTAGGTCAGTACACTAGGGACTGCACCACCCAGGCCACACCTACTTTCATTTTTTGATTTTCACATTTTAATGACCCTGGGGAAAACAGTTGTGTATTTGCATTAAATCACTGTACATAAAAATGATTTTTCTCAGCATAAATACAGTGCATATTAGTCCAGTACAAGACATTACCTACACATTATCATTAAGAGAGATAATATCTTTTCATTTTTGCATCTGTTAAATGTTCTTTCTTACCCCAATTTTTCCCCCACCTCCCGCTACCCACCTCCTCCTATACTATCTCTAGGAGAGTTGCTCCCCACGCAACCCCAGCTCCCTGCTTTTATACCTTACAGGTTTCTGCTAGAGTCCAGACACTGTATACACTGAATGGGCACATATAATGCCTCTTTCACAGTCTGGCTTGATTTGCTTAACATTAAACCTTTCATATTAACTCACTTTGTATGCAATGTCAGGGATTCATTGTTTTTTTTTGTTTTTGTTTTGATGGCTGAGTAATAGTTCATGGTGTATATGTGCCACATTTTTTCAGTCCATTCACCTGCTCTTGGACATTAGGGTTGATTCCATGTGTCAGCAATTGTGTATAATGCTGCAATGAATATGGATGTGCAAGAGTTTTTCTGACTGAGTGTATTCGTCTCTTTTGGGTAGATACCCGGGAGTGGAAATGGTGGGTTCTACAGTAGTTCTATTTGCAGGTTTTTGAGAAAACTTCATATTGTTCTCCATAGTGTCTACTAATTTACATTCCCACCAACAGTGTAGGAGGGTCCCCTTTTCACTATAGCCTTGCCAGGACTTACCATTTTCTACTATTTTAATCTTAGCCTTTCTGACGGGGGGCTAAGGAGTATCTCATTGTGGTTTTAATTTGCACTTCCCTTATGATAAGAGATGCTGAGCATTTTTCATACACTTTTTGGTCATTTGTATGTCTTCCTTAAAGAGTTGTCTATAAGCTCATTCACCCATTTTTTCTTTAATTGGATTTTTTTCAGACCTATATTACTGGGAAGGCAATCCCCATTCAAATTTTTTTCTCCCCTTTTTATCTTTCACAGACATTATCCCCTACAAACTCCATGTGTTCCTAATGCCATCTCAAAGATGTTTTTCCAAGCAGCTTACCCACACACACACACAAAAAAAAACATTTTTGAGATGGCATTAGACCATTTGACCCACTGGTAACAGGATTCTTTCTACATCCTGCCCCTGACATAGTATTGGAATATCTTTATGATGTATTACTGTTAAAAGTACATTCCTTTCTGATCTCAACAACCTTTCTTTTTCAATCAATGCCCTAAAAACTATATCCACCCCCCATGTCCTGCCTCTTGGGCCAGACCAATGGAAAAACTCTTCACTAAATTCCAAACTCTGTCTCTTGTTCTCAGAATCAAATAAAGGGAACCCCTGTCCTGATCACCCTGAGAGAAAGACATGTTTTGCCTCCTCTCCCAGCCTGGGTCACTGAAATTTGTGCTTCAAAATAAACCACATTAATTATTATTTTTACAGAGTTGGTTGTTTCTATCAACAAGATGGTGACCACGAAGGGACCAGAGATGAACTGGAGATCTTCCGAGGGGTTGCTTCGAACCCAGCAGTGGGCCCTTTGTGCCCTTTCCAACTCCAATCCTCTTCTTTGGAAAGATTTGTAAGTTCTCTGGCCCTGGACCTCCCAAAAATTGGGTAGACAGTCTGGTTTATTTCTTTTCTCTTTTCTTTTTTATAATTATTTTATTTAACTTTTGTTCTTATTTATTTTAATTTGACCAGAGAGAGACAGAGTGAAGGGGGTGGGGAGTGAGAAAGCAAGTCTCCAGGTCAATCCGGGACTTGAACCATGGTCATGTGGGAGTACCATGCCCTTAACCACCATGCCACCCACTGGCCCCAACAGTCTGGTTTATTTCTAAGCTTATTTTTGTTTGTTTCTGGGTAACCTGGTTTGCTCCCCTCCAGGTTAAGGGTAGTGGTTTGCTCCCCCTCCAGAAGAAGGGGTAGCGGAGTTAGGAAAACCTAATGTATGAGAGATGTATGAGAGTGCATTAATTATTAAAATAAAATTAAAAAGGCAAAGAAAAGGTGCATTCTAAAGGGTCTTTCTCCTTTTCCTTCTTGAAACTGCTTCTATTAGCTGCTGTGCCTTTGTACTGGAAGAACCCAACTGTTTTATTCACAGGTAAATGAGAGTGAGCCTCTCAGCTCCAGAGATAAAGGGCACTCACCCCTCCCTGTGGGTTGGCACCCCAGGGGACTGGGAGCCTCCTCTTAGTAGGAATGTAGCAGCCTTACAGGGAATCCCAAGCACAACAATTAATAACAGGTCCATCAGTAAAAGCAAAATAAGAGCTGACCACGCAAGCGTTTGGGGCCTCCTTTAAGAGCACTAAATTCTTGAAGGGAACTGAGACACATAAGAGGAGTGATCTCCATAGGAGAGTGACATTTAGTGGAGAGACGCTCAGAAAAAGCAGCAGGCTGGCCCACCACATTAAAATCCTTAGATTTCCATAGGCCAGTTTGACCTTTTAAAAACAGATTAAAAAAAAAGAAAAAGGGATAAACATGGGAAATGAGACATCCACGGTTTCAAAGGAGCAAAGAAGACCAGCCCTTTTGGGCAGCACTGCTAGCTTTATGTATGACATCTACTGCGCCTTGACCTGCAGGTATTTAGATAAATGGAAACAACTTACAAAGGTGATTTTAGTGAGAATTTTTTCTCAGGTAGGAGCTTTGCTATTTCCCAAATCAGTCTCTGCACACTAAATTAGAAAATATGGATCTCATACCAAGAAAAAGAGAATGAGACTGCTACTTTAATTGGTATTAAAATGCATTTATAGAAAATGGCAAATTTAACCTGTTACAAAAAGTTAACAAAAATAAATCTGAGACTGTCTCAAGAAAAATAACAAGCTGCTTCTGAAATTAAGAAGGCACCGAAAACTCCCTTTGTCTGGATGATTTCTATCTTTTCCTATCCCCTCTCTTAACCAGGATTTCTGTATTTTTCCAATGCCTGCTCTTACCAGAAATACACTTCGGAAAGATACATACTGGGGGACTAGCAGTTCCTGAAACCGAATTATAAAGTCCACTTGCATTGTAATGGCCCAGAGGAAGGAGTAAGTCTTCAGACTTTGGTTATGATAATGACAAACATGGACCATGAGTGAGGGCCATGTGACCTCTAAAACTCTCACTTAAAGGAAAGGTTTTCACTTCAATGTGTAAGATGTTTTGTAGGCTGGAAACTGCTGGTTGTTGAGCTCAGAGACTCCAGGCTGAATGGTTCCAGACACCTGAAGAGGAATTTGATTATCTAAGGCCTCACCAATCAAGAATGCCCACGAGCTGATCACACCTTCTTGAACCAATCACTGAACTGATCATGTGCCT
>NW_006208732.1:1419300-1429006 GCF_000334495.1 Tupaia belangeri chinensis
TGGGGGGTGGGGGTGATTTCTCACTTTCTGTCTCTCTGTCTCTTTCTGTCTTTCTGGAGAATGCATGTGCCCTAGAGCAAAACCTCTCCAAAAAGAAAAACTGAGTGGGACTAGGTTTTTTTCTTTTTTCCTTCTCATCTGTGTCTGAGGGCCTTTGTTTGGGCTTTGTATTTAGGCCTGGCAGAAGGGCTGGCTATCATACTGAGAAATGTCAGCTCCTTGACAAAGTCACTGCTACCTAAAGGAGCTTGCAGGGAGTGAGTCCTCTGCAAGGAGTGCTGCTATGGGAAGGGAGAGCTGAGCAGCAGGGTGTAAAAAATACTAAAGTAAAGATTTCTAATAGGGAGGAAACTCACCCCCAAACCTGAAAAACATATGGGTAGGTAGCTACCAGAGAAGGCCTGCTGCCTTGGGCATAAGGTTCGGTATTGACATTTATCCTGAAGGTTGGCAAAAAATTTGTTTTAGCAAGAGAAGATCTGTCATTAGTATCTGGTTTCTTTTTCTTTTTAAAGAATTATTTATTTATTTAATTACATTTATTATTATTATTATTTTTTAATTTGATCAGAGAGAGAGAAAGGGAAAGTGAGAAACCAAGTTGCCAGGTCCAGGGACTCGAACCACAGTTGGCCATGTGGGAATCCAGCACTTTTACCCAGCATGCCACTTGCCGGCCCCCAGTATCTGGTTTATTTGCTTTGGTATCTTGCATTTGTTTTTCCTATATCCCACATGAGGAATTCAATGATCTCATCACACATGTCCAGGGTAGGCTTTGAAGGAATTAGCATCCATACCTGGATGCACTGCCTGGACTCCATGTCCCATCCAGTGGTGAATTTCCTGTGTATATCTGGGGTACCTGGAGGAAGATAACAACCTTCCTGGTGCCAAGAGCCAGGTAGGAGGGGTGAGTTTGACACAGGGATATGTTCTGTTGTGTTGTACACATGTTTATGTATGTTGTATGTTACATTTACGTGGCACAGTCCTTAAGGAATTCTATTAAATTTGGCATGTAAGTGAAGGGCACTGATAGCATTTCATCTAGATGCTTTCAAGTTCACATGACTTAAGTGAATGAGCCAGCTACAAATTTAGGGATAAAATGGAAGATATCGTCATAATTGTCAGCCTAGGTTTTACCAAATGACAAGGTTGTCTTAGTATTATTGATTTAGTAAAAATATCGATTTCAGAGTTTTCAACAACGTAAGGTAAATATCGAATATTCACATGTTATAAAAAGTAATAGAGAAATTTATCTTTTGATATTTAAAGAGCCCAGACATATATTGTTTTAAAGATAAGTCATGTGATGGTAAGTATGACGTTATAAAACTTTCATGTAATTTAAGATCTTCTTATAAATTTTCTTAAGAATTATTTTTATTTATCTTTATTTTTTTATTTTTTAAAATTTTACCAGAGAGAGACAGAGTCAGAAAGAGAGAGAGAGAGAGTAAGAAAACTAACCGCGGTAGGCCATGTGGGAGTCCAGCACTCTCACCGCCACGCTACTGGCTGGCCCCAGATCTTAAATTAAAGATCTTAAAAGGAATTATGCTCGTTATCTTTTAAGTTGAGATACTTCGATTAACATAAAATGTAAAGTGTTTCAGTTGGCTTCTAATTCTTTTTTTTAAATACTTATTTACTTTCATTTGTTATTATTATTTTTTTAGTTTGACCAGACGGAGAGAGAAAAGGAAAGGGAGAAAGCAAGCCACCAGGTCCGAGACTCGAACCATGTGGGAATCCAATACCCTTAACCACCACATCACTTGCCAGCCCCAAGAGTGTGTTTCTTTAAAAAATTATTTATTTAATTTCATTTGTTGTTATTATTTTTTAATTTGACCAGAGAAAGACAGGGAGAAAAGGAAAGGAAGGAAGCAAGCTGCCAGGTCGAGGACTCGAACCGCAGTCTGCCATGTGGGAATCCAGCGCCTCTAACCACAATGCCACCTGCTGGCCCCGGCTTCTAACTCTTGTAGAAACAAGAAAAATTGGGTCAATAGGATTATTTTCTTCTACCTTTAGAAAAGTTGTTTAAAAAATGAGTAGTTAAGAAAAATCGGTATAAGTCAAATTGCTTATAAAAATCAAGGTTACAAGAGAGTAAAAAATTAAGGTCAACGACTATATGTAATTCTACTTACAAAGCTACGAAACGAATCAAAATGCATTTGGGTAAAAATCGATAAGCAAGACATAAAAATATATTCTTTTAAGATAATTCTTTTGCGAAAGGCAGTCTAAATAAAAGGTTATTTAAGGTTGTTTCCAAATATATACAAAGTTCATTGCGTAAAATCCCCTAAGGGGTGATTTAAAGCCAAAAATTATTTCAGTCCATCTTACCTAGAAGATTGATGTCTCAGTATGGGACTGGTACAGGGATAGGCTCACACTGGCTGACACCTTGATCAGATTGCATGCCATTGTGACCTGGGCCCCTCTGTGGGCACAGGCTGGATCTGTTCTGTGTTCTTGTTTGATAGAAACGGTAGGGTCTGACCACAGTTTATTAGAACCATCTCTTACTTATTTTATTCTGACGGGAGGTTCCCTAAAGGATATACGGAGGTCAATCTAACACAAGGTAGAAAAAACTGAGAAAGAAAAAAAAAATTTAAGATTTATTTAATTTCATTTATTAATTCATTTATTTTTTTTAATTTGACCAGAGAGAGAGAGAGAGCGAGCCACCAGGTCCCAGACTCGAACCATGGTTGGCCATGTTGGAGTGTCCAGCACCTTAACCACCATGCCACCTGCTGGTCCCAGAAGGAAAATTTTTTGTAAAAGAAAAAAATAATTCTGTATGGTAAAGTATTTGTGCTAAAGTAAGGTGACTAAAAAAAAAAAAAAAAAAAAAAAAATCACATATATATCATTGTAAAAAAAAAAAAGGGACAGATACTAGGTCTAAGACGTATTGGGTTAAGACTTGATGTTGAAGGGAAAAAAATAGTTATAGTTTTATTATATGATAACCTTTATAAGACAAGTTGGCGGGTATCCAGCAGTTAGCGTAATGGCTATGTCGCTGGACTCAAATAAAAATAAGACAAGTTGGCGGGTATCCAGCAGTTAGCGTAATGGCTATGTCGCTGGACTCAAATAAAAATAAGACAAGTTGGCGGGTATCCAGCAGTTAGCGTAATGGCTATGTCGCTGGACTCAAATAAAAATAAGACAAGTTGGCGGGTATCCAGCAGTTAGCGTAATGGCTATGTCGCTGGACTCAAATAAAAATAAGACAAGTTGGCAAAAATTTAGGAAAGTACTATAAGTTTTCCTATAAAGTTAATAAAAGTTATTTTTGTCCCGTATTTAAAATCAAGGTTTTGTTTGTTTGTTTGTTTTGTTTTGTTTTTTGATGCATTGATCTGCTCTCAGTAAACTACAAACATACTGCAGGAGTTTTCTTTACAGCTTGATAGCTTGCTTAAAAAACAGATTTTCATGCTTTATGTTTGTATTTACTGGAATCTGATTACTTGAGAAATAGAACTTTAAAGGGTTAAACTCTTTAATCGTGTAACTTAATATAGATGTGTTTTTACCACATTTTGATTCGTTTTATAACTTTGTAAGCAGAATTACATATAGTCACCTTAATTTTTTACTGTTTTGTGACCCTATCAACTTAGTTAAATACACTCAGTGACTTATGATCCTGTTATAATCCAACATTGAATTGAGTTTTCTGACATGTTCTTGACATTTTTCTTAAAGATCAAATTGTAAACTGGGGAACCAGTAGTTAGCGTAATGGCTATGTCGCTGGACTCCCACATAGTCGACCGCAGTTCGTGTCCCGGACCTGGTGGCTTAAAACTCACGCCGGGCGCGTGTGTGTACGTGCCCAAGATCCCAAGAGGAGAATGGAGGAGAAGGGATTGCGGCGTGACCATTCCCCCTGGGGGGGTGATTTCTCGCTTTCTGTCTCTATGTCTCTCTCTGTCTGGCGAGCGCACGCACCCTATAGTGAAAATCTCTCCAAAAACAAAAAAAAAAATTGTAAACTGAACAATTATTTTTAGACCTAAACTTTCATTTTTGGGTTTTACCAGTTGGGCCCCTGGAAAACCTCAAAGGATGAATCTCGCTTTTGTAAAACTTTACCTGATATATCAGTTTATATAAAGATCACTATGAACTGTAGTCTTTTTCAATATTTTTTACATACGCATTATCGGTACAAATATTTTTCAAATCATAAATTTGTAAGTTTAATGATCTTAAAATGACACTGTCCTCAAGTTTATCTTAAATCGCTGTATACAATAGAAAAATAGTTTTTGTCATTACCTCTGTTGTAATGAACTGCTATCAAGTCATAATAGGTATTTTTCATTTTTGCCATTCACAGTTCTAAAATAAAAATTGCTTCTCCACGCCCCGTCCACTGAACGTTGAGGTCTGACTCCTTCCTTTGCCCAGAGACAATGGGCTATTGAGTCAGTCAGACAGGTCCTTCCCCAAGGACTCACTGCCTGTACAGTGGACTTAATCCTAGGAATGAGCCTTCCTAGCGTCGCGGGACCTGACAATTTTGTGGCCTACACGTGCATTCAGAGGAATGATTGCTGGCCAACAGAGGGACTGTGGACAGAAGTCTGACTGCCTTTTCCTATTTTTCCAAAATCCTTTCCAGAGGGCCTAGAGGAGTCACCCCCACAAACATTAACAGATCATTTTGATCCATTGGTAACAGGATTCTTTCTACATCCTGCCCTTGGAAAAACTGTAAAACCCTCCTGTAACCTACAAGCCTCCCCCTTCCACAAGTCTCACCGTTTTGGGCCAGACCAATGGAAAAACTCTTCACTAAATTCCAAACTGTGTCTCTTGCTCTCAAAATCAAATAAAAGGAACCCCTGTACCTAATCACCCCAACAGAAAGGCATGTTTTGCCTCCTCTTCTGGCCTAGGTCACTCAAATTCATGCTTTGGGGACCAGCAGTTAGCGTAATGGCTATGTTGCTGGACTCCCATGTAGTTGACCACGGTTCGAGTCCCGGGCCCGGTGGCTTAAAACTCACACCGGGCGCATGTGCGTGAGTGCCCAAGATCCCGAGAGGAGAATGGAGGAGAAGGGATTGCGGCGTGACTATCCCCCCTGGGGGGTGATTTCTCGCTTTCTGTCTCTCTGTCTCTCTCTGTCTGGCGAGCGCACGCACCCTATAGCAAAAACTTCTCCAAAAAAAAAAAAATCATGCTTTGAAATAAATTGCATTAATTATTATTTTTACAGAGCTGGTTACTTCTGTCCACCGTTCCACAGACCACACACAATAAAGATCTAACGAAACTGGCCTCAGTGGCACAGGTGACAAAGCACTGGTCTGCAGTGTTGGAAGCCACATACTGACTGTGGGTTTGGATCCCCAGTGGGCCTGATTTATACTGGGTATGCCCAAGATTTTGACAGCTGGAAAGCTGAGGGAAAGGGCTGCAGCATGAGGAGACTTTGTCGAGGGTATCCTCTTCTCTCTCTCTCTCGTACCTCTCTCACAAAATATATGAATAAACTTTAAAAAAAAATCTGGGGAACCAGCAGTTAGCGTAATGGCTATGTCGCTGGACTCCCACGCAGTCGACCACGGTTCGCGTCCCGTACCCGGTGGCTTAAAACTCACGCCAGGCGCGTGTGCATGCATGCCCAAGATCCCGAGAGGAGACTGGAGGAGAAGGGATTGCGGCGTGACCATCCCCCCTGGGGGGGTGATTTCTCGCTTTCTGTCTCTCTGTCTCTCTCTCTCTGTCTGGCGAGCGCACGCGCCCTATAGCAAAAACCTCTCCAAAAAAAAAAATTTGACCAAATCAGGTCTAATCCAAAGAGAAACTCTTGAGCAAAAGAACAAGGGATGCTCATTACAGGAGTCACATTGGGCAGAAATGTCCAGGATCCATCACCCTTGACTGCCATGCTCTGTCATTGGTTAAGAGTGCCCATGAAAAAAAAAAAAAACCATTATTTCAGAAGCCAGTGTGAAACTACTAACAGCTGGAAGCCGCCCACTAACGAGACAATGTAGAACTTAGAGCTGACTAGCAGGTTCTCCCTGGAAAGAAGAGCTCTGTGCACATCTTGATGGCTGCTCCTCCTTGACACCTTCCACGCACATTCCTATATATGACACCTTTGGTGTGTTCTGTTCCACTTATCCATACCAGTCATTTCTAGACCTAGAGACCCAATGAATTCTCCAAAGCACAACTCGTTCTCTATCGTGTCTATTCAAAAAGCCTTCACTATCGCTTAATATTACTTATAAAATACTTATTGAAATTCTTTTAGTTGACATCTAATGCCCACCCAAATCTGGGTCCAATCATTCTTTCCGGGCTTATTTAAGAGACTGTAGAGGTTGGGGCCAGCAGGTGGCATAGTGGTTAAGGCACTGCACTCCCACATAGCTGACTGCGGTTTAAATCCCAGAGTCAGCAACTTGAAACTCATGCTGGGTGCATGTGCGTGCACCTGAGGAGAATGGAGGAGAAGGGATTGTGGAGTAGCCATCTATCAACGCCACCCCTGTCCCCCACATGACCATACCCCTGGGGAGTGATTTCTCACTTTCTGTCTCTGTCTCTGGCATGTGCACATGCTCTCTGGTAATTAAAAAAATTTTAAAAGACTTAAATAAACAGAGTAATATAGAATGCTCATGGGTTGGGATACTCAATGTTGTTGCAAAAGTCAGTTCTTAAATTGATCTAGGTATAATGAAATCCCAATCAAAATACCAGAAGGCTTTTTTATTTTTTATTTATTTATTTATTTATTTATTTAAACTGGGACTGGCAGGTGGCGTTGGGGTTAGGGGTGCTGGACTCCTCTATGTCTCTCTCTGTCTGTCTGGCGAGCGCACGTGCCCTACAGTGAAAATCTCTCAAAAAAATTAAAAAAAAAAAAAACCAAGAGAGAAAGTAGAATTCGACAGAAAAGACACTTCAGAGATGGTAAAAGCTTTAGCATGCTGAGGGTACTATGCTACTTCCACATATAAGCATTTCTAATCTCCCTCATTCGTAAAATAAGAATATTTGAGGTGAGTTTTGTAAAAGTTCATTGAGATCATTTTAGGACACAAGAAAACCTTTACCTCACCTTTACTGTTTTTTTCCTCTGCCTGTATCTAATCATGTAATTTCCATGCCTTGAATATATCTCTTAAGTTCCTGCCTAGGCTATCATTCTGACCCTTTTAAAAGTTCGTTCTCTGCACCATACCATTGTCCCAACACTTTTTCATCTATTAAAATCTTCCTATCATCGTAAGTCTTGTAGTCTAACCCCTTCTAATCAACTCAAGCAGCTATTTCATCAGTTACACAAAAAGAAAAACTTAAACACAAAACCAGTTTGAAGAAATACCACTCCCGAGGACCAGTAGTTAGCATAATGGCTATATCGCTGGACTCCCACGTAGTCAACCGCAGTTCGAGTTCCAGACCCGGTGGCTTAAACTCACGCTGGGCGCGTGTGCGTGCGTGCCCAAGATCCCGAGAAGAGAATGGAGGAGAAGGGATTGCGGCATGGCCATCCCCCCTGGGGGGTGATTTCTCGCTTTCTGTTTCTCTGTCTCTCTGTCTGGCGAGCACATGTGCCCTATAGCAAAAACCTCTCCGAAAGAAAAAGCAAGAAAGAAATACCACTCCAATGTGTTTTCATTTTTATCACATCTATTTTCATTTATTCCTAAAATTAGTGGATTGTGAAGTCAAGGTCAGTGTACATATTTATATTTAATATAAGTACTAGAGTTTCTAGCAAACCATTTGCAATAGCAGATACTAAAACATATCTCTATTTTGCTATATGCAAGCTAAAAATTTCATCAGATTATTTAGTGAAGTTCTAAGGGTATCTACTTATGGATAATAACTCCACCAAAGATAGAGCTGACAAAATTAATGATAAGTTTTCGCTGTTCCGAAAGCACCTGATATGCCATCAATTTAAAGTGGCATTAGAATGAATCAGGAAAACGAAATCATTTCCATCATTTATTTAACAACTATTGATTTTCTGCACTATTTCAGCCTAAGTCCTTGAAAGAACTGTCAATACCTACTCTTCCTTCTTTCTCCTCCTAGCCTCCTATAAACTCCAACCAGACTTCTAAAAGAAATTACCTAAATACAAGCATTATTACATTCACCGATAAACTCTATGTCGGCTCACTGGAAGGCTCTTACGGTAAACTCTGACTCACTCAACTCAGTTTCTTTCAGATCTCTGCCCAAATATAGATCCTTGACTTCTCTGAGCCCCACTGAAAAAGCTCCATTTATTTTATTCCCTTACTCTGCTTTGTCCTCACATACTTATAAATACCTGACATTATTTACATATGAAAGCTTACACGGACAGATTTTTTGGTCTTCTTCCCTGGAATGCAACTTTAATGAAAACATAGACTTTGTCTTTTTCACTGGTTTATCTTGAGCACCTAAGTCAGCTCCTGGCTATCTGCAAATAATTGCAGAATTCATGCATAAATGATGCCCCAAGCATAACATTATCAGGCAGATGATCTGAGCTTTCACCACAGGATTCACACTAATTCAATCTTTAGTCACTAAAAGAATTTTTTCAGACATTAAAAGTACCCAGACAAGGGACCAGCAGTTAGAGTAATGGCTATGTCGCTGGACTCCCATGTAGTCAACCGCGGTTCGCATCCCGGACCTGGTGGCTTAAACTCACGCCAGGCGCATGTGCGTGTGTGGCCAAGATCCCGAGAGGAAGATGGAGGAGAAGGAATTGCGGTGGCCATCCCCCCTGGGGGATGATTTCTCGCTCTCTCTCTCTCTCTCTCTCTCTATCTTTCTGATGAGCACACATGCCCTATAGCAAAAATCTCTCAAAAAAAATTTATATGTGATGTCTATGTTGGACAAATCCGTGTAGTTGGTATGGAAGCAAAGTTAGATTTCCATATCATTTTGGCTAGATGTCTTCAGAAAAACGAAAAAGAAAAATTTCTTCCAAAGTACCTTAGTCGCTGATATTTCAATTGTTACCGTTGGGTCAGGAAATTCTAAAGTTCTGGAGATAACAGCAGGAGAACCCTGGGTCTCTACGGAGATTTCTGAAGTAAGTAAAACATTGAATTTGAAGGAATTCAAGCTCATTTCTCTCTCCCATCTGTTCTATATTAATTTTAAAATATTTTATATAATTTCATATTGCTTTTATTCCTGTGTCCTTTTTATGAATTATTTAACTTTATTTATTCATTTATTCATTTTTATTTATTTTAATTTGACCAGAGAGGGACATAGTAAGAGAGAAAGACACAGAGAAAGAGAGATAGAGAGAGAGAGAGAAAGAGAAAGCAAGCTGCCAGGTCCAGTATGCGAACCATTGTCGGCCATGTGGAAATCTGGTGCTCTTAACCACCAAGCCACCTGCCAGCCCTCTATATTAATTGTATACATCAAGGTCCCACACAGCATTTTCCTTTGCATGAGAAAGGGGGGTGTAAAAATGATGTTTAATTACTTTAACACGGTACCATCCATAAAAATACCATTAACGTACAGTATCAAGAAGATGCTGGGACCAGCAGGTGGTGTGGTGGTTAAGGCACTGGACACTCCCACATGGCCAACCAGGGTTCGAGTTCCCGGACCCGGTGGCTTGCCTTCTCACTTTCCCTTTCTGTCTCTCTACCTCTGT
>NW_006208732.1:1429061-1436416 GCF_000334495.1 Tupaia belangeri chinensis
GTCAAATTAAAAATAAATGAATGAATAAATAAAATTAAATAAATAATGTTTTAAAAAAAGAAGATGCTATCAGAAAACAAAGAGATTGTAAACTCCTGAACATCATGAATCTGGCCTTTTACTAACTTTAGATTACCTACCTACCTAGAACAATGCTGTCTACAGGCGTGGTATCAGTTACAGCTACCGAACTGAGCCGAGAATAAGCATGTATTATTTATTAAACATTTTACTTTTAATTTATTCAGTTGGCATTCAAACTCCATTAAATATCCATTCAACTTTACTTGTACAGGCACAGTCTAATAAGAAGAAAAAATGAAATTTCTTATATATTTCCATTTTTTTTTTTTCCATAATGAATAGATGACAGAAGAAGTTAAGACTGAGAATCTAACAGAAAACTCCTTGCCTGGTTTCCACCGTGGGGACAGGCTTTCTGTCTCCTCACATTCCATGTACCCTGAAGCCTCTGCTTACTTAACACGGATAAAGGATAGGATTCATTACAATGAAACCCACTTTTTGCTATAGGGCACGTGCACTCGCCAGAAAGACAGAGACAGAGAGACAGAAAGCAAGAAATCACCCCCCCCCCGGGGGGGATGGCCACACCACAATCCCTTCTCTTCCATTCTCCTCTCGGGATCTTGGGCACGCACACACATGCACCCGGCGTGAGTTTAAGTCACCGGGTCTGGGCCTCGAACCGCAGCCGACTACGTGGAGTCCAGCGACATAGCCATTACACTAACTGCTGGTCCCACAAAGAAACCCACTTTCAAAAAGGAAGGTCTTGTTAGTTGTTTAAAACAGAGTTTGGCCGGCTTCCACTGAAGTCAGGCAGGTTTCTCAAGAACTGTTCGGGTTCTGCAGTGCCTCAGGAGCACTGCACTGTCACCTGTCGCTAACTGATCCATGGGAGTTGGCTAGTTTGCAATACTGATGTCGCTCGAGGAAAAGTCAAAGTGTCATTAACTAATAGGGTTGAGAAATGTAGGAATAAAGAGACTAGAAAGGCATCAAGTTTTACAAATAAGAGGAAATATTTAAAGGTACCTAAAATATATGGAGAAAAATGTTGGAAAATATTTTACGTCTCTGTTTCATAATCTAAAGCTTGTCTAATCATTTTAAGGATGCCTATTTACATACCCCTCCCTAACACACACACACACACACACACACACACCCAGTGTATTTCAAAAGTCCATGGAAAAACACAATTAAATGTGAGTTGATTTTGGAATGAACAATTCTCTTGAGATTTTTGCTATAAGGCACATGTGCTCGCTCGAGAGACAGAGAAACAGTGAGAAATCATCCTCCAAGAGGGATGGCCACACCGCAATTCCTTCTCCTCCATTCTCCTCTTGGAATTTTGGGCATGCACACACATGTGCCCAGTGTGTTTTAAGTCACCAGGTCCAGGACTCAAATCACGGTTGATTACATGAGAATCCAGGAACGTAACCATCGAGCCATCTGCTTGTCCTAGAACAAACAATTCTGAAATCCATGGATAATTTTTCATAATAAGTATTTTACATGAACATTTTGAAAACTCCTCATAAATAGGTCAAGGCAGAAAACAAGATCCATGGAAAGGTACCGATTATTTTTAGATAATACCTCTCTCTGTCTTCTGGTACCTTCAAAGTAGGTAACCATACTAGATGTTTTTAAGCATCCATCTTTATTACTTTTTCTAATGTGGTAAGATATTTTATTATTATTATTAATAATTTAGTTTTTGAAGACCATCTTAGGCCCTTCCTTTGCAATATTAAGCACTTTCACCAAAACTCAGGTCTTGCTTACTTTGCTTTAGACATTTTTTTTTCAGTCATTTACGTACATAAGATAAATCTGTGTAAGGTATGTAATCCAATCCATTCTGACGAATGCATATACCTGAGAAAACACCAGTATAAGACAGACACAGAATACTTCCGATAACCCAGCAATGATAACTCATATCACACTAACTAACTCACTATGCTTTCAGCCCCAGGCAACCATGGACCAGCTAGAACTAGAAGTTTTGTGTCTTCTAGAATTTTATATTTATGGAATTACAAAAATTGAAAATCTTTTGTGTCTGTTTGCTCAGCGTAATGTTGATAAGATGCATCACTGTTGTGTTTCTCTTCCTTTTAATTATTGAATACCATCCTATTATACGAATTTGCCAAATGCTCACATTTCTTCTGCTGATGGACATCTGGGATGTTTTCAATTTTTGGATAATCGACTACAAACATTTGTGTACAAATCTTTGATGGACACTTATTTTCATTTTATTTGGATAAATTCCAGTAGTGGAATTTCTGGGCCACAAAGTATATGTTTAGTATTAGAGGAACTGTAAAACTGTCTTCCAAATTGTCAAAATTTACTTTCTCAGATTTAGTTAAATTAATACATAAAGACCTTGTTCAGACTTTGTATTTCTTGATGCTTTGAAGTTTAGTGATTTGTGTCTTCCCAAGAACTTGATCCATTTCATCTAAGTTAAATTTATTGGCAAAAAAACTATATTTACTTATTAATATCCTAATGTCTGAGATTCTATAGGAACATCCCCTCTTTCTTTTCTAACAATAATAATAATCTTTGTCTTTCTTTCATTTTTTTCATCAGTCCAGCTAAAGGTATATAAATTGTATATTATTTTATAATTTTTTTCCGAGAGTTTTTGCTATAGGGTGCGGGTGCTCGCCAGAAAGACAGAGAGAGACAGAGAGACAGAAAGCGAGAAATCACCCCCCAGTGGGGATGGCCATGCCACAATCCCTTCTCCTCCATTCTCCTCTTGGGATCTTGGGCACGCACGCACACATGCCTGGCATGAGTTTAAGCCACCAGGTGCAGGACACGAACCACGGTCGACTACATGGGAGTCTAGCAACATAGACCCTACACCAACTGCTGGTCCCATTTTTTATTATTTTTTTTTACTCCATTGTTTTTCTCTACTTTTTTTGGTATTTTATTTCATTTTACTTCTGCTGTCTTTATTATTTCATTATTTCTTGTTACTTTTGTTTTAATCTGCTTTTCCTTTCTAGCTTCTAAAATGAAAGCAGAAATAATTGATTTTAAACCTTTCTCTCTTTTTTTTTTAAGACAGAGATTTTTGCTATAGGGCATATGTGCTTATCAGAGAGGCAGAGAGAGAGAGACAGAAAGCGAGAAAGCACCTCCCTCAAGGGGGATGGCCACACCACAATCCCTTCTCCTCCATTCTCCTCTCATGATTTTGGGCACACATGCACCCATACTTGGTGTGAGTTCTCAGCCACTGGGTCCAGGACTCGAACCACAGTCAACTACATGAGTTTAGCAACGTAACCATTACGCCATCTGCTGGTCCCCAGGCCTTTCTCTTTTTCTAACATAACCTTTTTTTTCTTTTTTAGACAGGTCTTTTTAATGTTGACATCCTCATGTCTCAGTCTCCTTAGAAGCTGGGATTACAGTTATTAGTCACTGTGTTGGCTTAAAGATGGGCAAGGAATAGCCACCTTGGTCTCAGTTGTCCAAATCAATCAGCATGCACTACTGCAGCTGGGCATCTAACCTAAACTTCTAGTACTATGTCTAAGCACTGTTTATCTATAGCACATAAATTCTATATTATCATTTTCATTCGGCTCAAATATTGTAGTTTCATTTGTAATTTCTCCTCTTAACCCTTTGCTCATTCAGAAGTGAGTCCTTTGATTTTCCAATACTTAGAGATTACATACAGATTTTTTTTCCTCTGTTAGTGGTTTTTATTTAATTCCAGTGTCTTCACAGAAGATAGTTTGTGTGATATAAATATTTTCAAATATAGTTAAGACTTGTTTCATGATTCAGCATAAGGACTCTTTTGGTGACTGTATTAAGTGTTGTTGACTGTATTACGTGTTGTTGACTGCATTATGTTCCTGTTGAGTGGAGTTCAATCCTGTTGGGTACAGTGTTCTTGTTCAATGTCAGTTAGGTCAAGTTACTTCACATTGGTGATCGAATCTTGAAACTATTCTGGTTTTATACCCAATTGTTCTATTACTTAATGAAAGAGAATTATTAAAATTTCCAATTAGAATTCTCTATTTCATTTCTTTTCAACTTTAGTTCTACTACTGAAAGAGAATTATTAAAACTTCCAATTAGAACTCTATTTCATTTCTTTTCAACTTTAGTTCTATAGTGTTTGCTTCATGTAGTTGAAAACTATGTCAGTAAGAAAATGAACATTGAGAACTGTTATTTCTTCTAGATAAACTGACTTTCTTATCATAATAATTAATTCCTCACTGTTCCTGGTAAAATTCTATATTATTTGACATTAATATACCCACTTCAGCTTTCTTCTGATTTGTTTTATATTTGGTTTCCTAATCTTTTGCTTTTCTTTTTTTTGCATTTTTCTCTAATATTTTTAGATTAGGTCAAATGTGATATATAAAAAGCTGTCTATACTTAATGTGTACTATTTGGTGAGCTTTAATATCTATATACATTACCAATACTGAGATCATGAATGTACCCAACACTATCTAAAGTTTCCCTGACCTCCTGTGTAAACAATCTATTCCTCTTTTCCCATTTCTCTTCCACAGAAAATACAAATATGCTTAATGTCATTATAATTTCAATGTGTTACAATAAAATAGTAATTATTTTAAGATTTATCTACATCGTGTACATATGTCCATAGTTCATTCTTATTACAACATAGTATGTCACATACCCAATGACCTTACTGAGTGTGGACACATGTGCACACACTTATTTATAATTTATTAATCGATTCATCCATTGAAGGACATTTGGGTTGTTTTCAGTTTTCACAAATAAAATATGTATTTGTGTACAAGTTTTTGTGTGAACATACGCTTTCATTTCAGAAAGCATTTAGACATGACTAGTTCACTTGTAGAGCAGCTAATGTTTATAATAAAATGCCAAACTTTTCTTTTTTTTGGTATACACTGAGTTTTATTGTAACAAAGCAACTTGTACACCTCAACATTTAAAACTGAGCATCATCTTTCTTCTCCAGTGAAACATATAGGAAAATTTTAAAATAAAACAAAATTACAATACAGAATGTCAGTTCCAAATAAGATCCTACAGTTTCTATTGATTCTCCCATTGAGTGGCAGGGATCAAATCACCATTAGGAGAGAATTTTGTTTTTAAAAGTGTCAACTTAAACTGTTGAGTGAACTGTTAAACTATAAAGACATATGCTTTCCTCTGTGTTTTAAGACAGAAAACATCAAAAAATTAATTTACCTTTCTCTAGATTATATAGTCATTACAAATACTGGTTATAAAGTACAAGGTCATTTTTCTTTTTTTTTGGAGAGGTTTTTGCCATAGGGCACGTGCGCTCACCAGACAGACAGAGAGAGACAGAGAGACAGAAAGCGAGAAATCACCCCCCAGGGGGAATAGTCACGCCACAATCCCTTCTCCTCCATTCTCCTCTCGGGATCTTGGGCACACACGCACATGCATCCGGCGTGAGTTTTAAGCCACCGGGTCCAGGATGCGAACCATGGTCAACTATGTGGGAGTTCAGTGACATAGCCATTATGCTAACTGCTGGTCCCATTTTTTCAGGCGTTAGTAAGATCAGTGACATTTGCTTCATAACTGAGCATGCTGTTCTTGCGTGTCCTTCCTCATTCATAACCACGACACGGTGCTTCAACGCTCAGTAACGCTAATCTGTACAGTTACGACTTTATCATCTCAACCTTTACTAAATTAGTCAAGATAACTTGACAACTGTTTTATAAAACAGTCCCCGACGTTATGGATGGATCTAATCCTACTTTAATTCCAGATGACTTTTATCATATGTCTGCCATGAATAAGTTGTTTTCATTGATTTCTGGGTTAATTTCTGTTTCGATAGCTAGAATTGTCAGAATAAGACTTTTACGTAAATGAGAATGTAGAAAATAGAATAAATCACCGTCCAGTATCTTTACGGATATTATTGTCTGCATAGTGAGGACACGGGCATGGTCGCTTGAGAAACTCACACTGACATCCTTCCCATTTGATAACATCATCTTTTTTTTCTTATTTTTTTTTTTATTTTTATTTTTTTGCTATAGGGCGCGTGTGCTCGCCAGAAAGACAAGAGAGGGATAGAGACAGAAAGCAAGAAATCACCCCCCAGGGGGGATGGCCACACCACAATCTCTTCTCCTCCATTCTCCTCTTGGGATCTTGGACACACATGCACACGCACCTGGCATGAGTTTAAGCCACCAGGTCCGGGACTCAAACTGCAGTGGACTACGTGGGAGTCCAGCGACATAGCCATTATGCTAACTAACTGCTGGTCCCTGGTAACATCAGTCTTAAAATAAGAATGTGGTTATTCATCTTTGTAACCCACATGGTGCAAAGTAGTTACTTAAAATGTTTACTGAATGCACAAAAGCTACTGAAAGAGTTCATTATAATTATTAAAGACATTTCATTAGAAGTGTAAAAGAAAATCAATACATTTTATAGGAAAAGTTAAACACAAAATCTAAGGAGTATCATCAATGATCATTTGTAATAACTGTTATCTAACGTTAGAATATGATTTGACAAACACATACAGGAGTACTCGACCCAAAGCACATGTCCACTACTCTATTTTTTTGGAGAGGTTTTTGCTATAGGACGCGAGCGCTCGCCAGACAGACAGAGAGAGACAGAGAGACAGAAAGCGAGAAATCACCCCCCAGGGGGGATGGTCACGCCGCAATCCCTTCTCCTCCATTCTCCTCTCGGGATCTTGGACACACACGCACACGCGCCCGGCGTGAGTTTTCAGCCACCGGGTCTGGGATGCGAACCGTGGTCGCCTACGTGGGAGTCCAGCGACATAGCCATGACGCTAACTGCTGGTTCCCACGTCCACTATTCTTAACTCCCTGCTCTGGCTTTGCTTCTCAAATTCAAGCAGTGACACCTCCTCCTGGCTTACTTTCCAACTTACTCTCTTTCACAATTTTCAGAATTTGACTGCACTCCCGACTACACTGACAAACTTGAGTGTCAGATCCTGGGGCCAGCAGGTGGCGTGGTGGTTAAGGCACGGTATGGACTCCCACGCTGGCAACTGAGATTCGAGTCCTGGACCTGGCAGCTTACTTTCTTTGATTATTTGCCTGCTCTCGCTCTCTTTCTCTGCATCTCTGTGGTGAGAGCATGTGCCCTACAGCAAATTTTAAAAATTACACTAAATTTTTTTTTTTTAGTTTTTAAAAAAGAGGGTCTGGGGACCAGCAGTTAGCGTAATGGCTATGTTGCTGGACTCCCATGTAGTCGACTGTGGTTTGAGTCCC
>NW_006208732.1:1436598-1440432 GCF_000334495.1 Tupaia belangeri chinensis
AAAAAAAGAAAAAAAAAAAAAGAGGGTCTGACTTTGTATCGAAAGTCTTTTGTACTTGTTTTTAATCTTTTACCTACTTTACCAAAAATTTGGTAAAATCCTAAAGATCCCAAACAATTTGTTGTGAGTTAAGAATGACTGATATAGGGACCAGCAGTTAGCGTAATGGCTATGTCACTGAACTCCCATGTAGTCAACTGCAGTTTAAGTCCTGGAGCTGGTGACTTAAACTCATAACGGGCGCATGTGCGTGCCCAAGATCCCGAGGAGGGAATGGAGGAGAAGGGATTGCGGCGTGGCCATCTCCACAGGGGGTGATTTCACACTTTCTGTCTCCCTGTCTCTCTCTGTCTTTCTGGCAAGCGCATGCACCCTATAGGGAAAAACCTCTACAAAAAAAAAAAAAAAAAAAAAAAAAAAAAAAACAAAGACTGATATAGTCTCTACTTTTATGTTTTTAC
Organism: Tupaia belangeri chinensis; assembly: GCF_000334495.1. NCBI lineage: Eukaryota > Metazoa > Chordata > Mammalia > Scandentia > Tupaiidae > Tupaia > Tupaia belangeri. The sequence continues at coordinate 1,437,060 of NW_006208732.1, forward strand.
AATTCTTTCCTCTCTTATGGCAAAGTAAAAATAAAAAGGGAAGATTAAGCATTATATTGGGTTGTCAGAAAAGTCATGATGCATTTTGCATAGAAAAAAAAAGTCATGACTTTGCTGAAAACCTAACAAGTTGACAGTTATAAAGTAAGTACTTGATCCTACCTAAAGATCTGTTAACGTGTTCTTAGATCTCAATTCTCCCTTACCTCCTGTCAGGTACCCTGGAGTAGCAGCAAATGAAAAGAGCAGGCGCCACAATCTATGTGACCCATATTCTATTTTTGTCCAGACATTTTCTGTTCAAGTAACTTCGAAGAAAAGCCTTAGTCTGTGTGAGGATATTAATGGTCATCAAACCTATGGATAAAAATTTGCCATAAAACCCAAATGATTCCATGTTTAGAATAATTTTTTTGGGGGGAGAGGTTCTTTTGCTATAGGGTGTGTAGGCTTGCATGAAGGACAGAGACAGACAGAGATAGAAAATGAGAAATCACCCCCCAGGGGGAATGGCCACACCGCAATCCCTTCTCCTCCATTCTCCTCTCGGGATCTTGGGCACGCACGCACACGTGCCCGGCATGAGTTTAAGCCAACGGGTCCGGGACTTGAACTGCAGGTGACTACATAGGAGTCCAGTGATATAGTCATTATGCTATGTGCTGGTCCCTAGAACAATATTTTGAAAGTTCTAAAATGCTATGAAAGCACAAGATACTACCTGTGTGGACTATATTCCCTTGTAGAAAGTCAGGCTATTTTTTACGAAACTAAATTTTAAAAATTTATCTTTCTTTTTTTTTTCTTTTTTTTGGAGAGGTTTTTGCTACAGGGTGCGTGCGCTCGCCAAACAGACAGAGAGACAGAGAGACAGAAAGCGAGAGATCACCCCCAAGGAGGGATGGCCATGCAGCAATCCCTTCTGCATTCTCCTCTTGGGCATGCATGCACGCGCACCCAGCGTGAGTTCAAGCCACCGGGTCCAGGACATGAACCGCGGTCGACTACATGGGAGTCCAGCGACATAGCCATTACACCAACTGCTGGTCCCAAAAGCATTTCTTTCAAAGAAAGGTATTTAAAGCAAAAACGAACAAAAAAAAAAATAAAAAATTCTGAAAAACAAAGATACAAAAATAGTTAACATTTACTTTTGATAAATTAACCATATTTCCTCTGTCATTTTATTACACTTTTTAAAAAGCTTTACTTAATTCCACTTGTTATTATTATCATTCCTCTTAATTTGACCAGAGAGAGGCAGAGAGAGAGAAAGGGAAAGTGAGAAAGCAAGCTGTCAGGTCCAAGGACTCGAATCGCAGTCCGCCATGAGGGAATCCAGCACCCTTAACCATCAAACCACCTGCCAGCCTTCTATTACCCTTTTAAAGACAAAACAAAAAGTTAAATAACAGTTGGCTAAGTGGTGGAACTCAGGCAGCTTAACTATAGAGACTGGGCCAGGATTTAGCCTTCCTCTTTCCTTGCTATTCTACCCTTTTCTCGTCTCCCTTCTCCATCATTGCCAACCCTGGCACAGGGAAACAGGAAAATAAATACTGAAATGAATATAAATGAAACATTCTTCCTTTCCCCCTTTCCTGATGAAGGTGAATCCAGGGAAGACAATGTCACAAAATAACTACAATGATCCTCAACACAAGAGACCAAACAGCTGAAGTGTAATAGGAGACCATTTTAGAGGACATAGGGGTCGGCGAGCACCCCTATCTAATGTCAAAGGACTCCATCCCTGCGGCCGATTTTCTGACAAAGTGAACAAGAATATTCAGTGAAAGTCCGTGAGAAGTTGTTGGAAGAAATCATCTTAATTGGACATACCCTTCAGAGGCCCTGAGTACAGAGGACTGCCACCACTCTGTCAGTTACCAAAATTTAAGGAGAAAATAAATCATTTCTGTACACTTTTTTTTTTAGAATTATCATTCTATTTAACTTTATATTATTTATTTTTATTTATTTATTTGGAGAGGTTTTTGCTTTAGGGCACATGTGCTTGCAAGAAAGACAGAGAGAGACATAGAGACAGAAAGCGAGAAATCACCCCCCAGAGGAGATGGCCACACCACAATCCCTTCTCCTCCATTCTCCTCTCGGGATCTTAGGCATGCACGCACACGCACCTGGCATGAGTTTAAGCCGCTGTGTCCGGGGACTGAACGAACCACGGTCAGCTACATGGGAGTTCAGTGACATAGCCATTACGCTAACTGCTGGGCCCTATTTATTTAATTTGACCAGAGAAGGACAGAGAGAGAGAAAGAGAGAAAGCGAGAAAGCAGGCCACCAGGTCCAGGACTCGAACCGCATCAGCGTCCTTAATCACCACGTCATCTGCTGGCCCCTGTGCATATATATATATATATATTTTTTTTTTTTGAGAGGTTTTCGCTATAGGGTGCGTGCGCTCGCCAGACAGAGAGAGACATAGAGACAGAAAGCGAGAAATCACCCCCCAGAGGGGATGGTCACGCCACAATCCCTTCTCCTCCATTCTCCTCTCGGGATCTTGGGCACACACGCACACGCGCCTGGCGTGAGTTTTAAGCCACTGGGTCCGGGATGCGAACCGTGGTTGACTACGTGGGAGTCCAGCGTCATAGCCATTATGCTAACTGCTGGTTCCCTGCATATATATTTTAAGTGCAGATTTTATTTTATTCATTGAACCCTCTTTGATGTAAATACTTTCCTCTGGTATCACCAAATACAAGGAAAGGTTAAAGTTAAAAAATAATTCTATCTGGTACAGCAATTAAATTAAAGAATAATTATATCCTCCTAAGACGGTTAAAGATATATAAATAATCCTTTAATTAGAAGTTTTGGGTTTCATGTGCTCTGTTTATTTTTTCTATTTCACAGTGTGGTGGAAAAACATGTGAGGGAGAAGAAATATTGCCAGCAATATTTTTTTACGGTAACCTTGAATGCTATTAAAGTATCTAAATATAGAAGATGAAATTGAGCTGGAAATTTCTACTGAATCCACAGAAGGACTTAACAAGGTCGAGGATTTTCCCACCTCTTGAAGCTATATGCTTCTGGTCTAAGTGTAAACAGGTTTCTCAGAATGTCGGGATGGGATCATGGCTTAATTAGCAGTTTAAAAATTACCTCCGGCCCAGCTGTGGTGGTGCACATGGTGGGGAATGGTTGCATGGTACCAGAGCCACATGGGAAGCCAGAGTTGGGATCCTGGGTTGACCTGACTTGCCAGTAGGCCCTCAGTCTTGGGCGGCTGGGAAGTTGGAAGGAGGGCTGTGGGGTGGGGAAAATCGAGCATCTCTGTATGGAGAATGCCATGGCCTTCACCATTCTGTGCTCACTCTTTTTTTTTTTTTTTTTTTTT
>NW_006208732.1:1440567-1461551 GCF_000334495.1 Tupaia belangeri chinensis
GGGCACATACGCACACGCGCCTGGCGTGAGTTTAAGCCACCAGGTCCGGGACTCGAACCGTGGTCGACTACGTGGGAGTCCAGTGTCATAGCCACTACGCTAACTGCTGGTCCCTCTGTGCTCATTCTTTTATACAGGGGAGGCAAAGCCCTCTGCTGCAGTCATGGAGCACCTCATGTTTCTAAAGAAGCCTCTCCTGACCTTCTCAGGCTAATGCTCAGGTCTCTTCTATCTGGAAAACCCAGCAGTAGGTCATGTCTTTGCTTAGAGCTTTGGCATGCCCTGCAGCAACAGCTCAAAGACTGTATGGACTTTATAGTACTCCCTGCATTTTCTTCCAAAGCTACTCCTTCATATAACCAATGTCTGATGTTACAGAGAGAGAGAGGCAAGAAGGCATTCGAAAATCAAAGTCTCCCTGCAATATAATCTGCACATTTTTGTCACCGAGCTCTTATTTCTAAAGAATACAATTTGTTGGGAGCAGCAGTTAGCGTAATGGCTATGTCGCTGAACTCCCACATAGTCAATTGCAGTTCAAGTCCCGGACCCGGTGGCTTAAACTCACGCCGGGCGCGTGTGCGTGCGTGCCCAAGATCCCAAGAGGAGAATGGAGGAGAAGGGATTGTGGCGTGACCATCTCCCCTGGGGGGTGATTTCTGGCTTTCTATCTCTCTGTCTGTCTGTCTGTCTGGTGAATGCACGCGCCCTTATAGCAAGTCTGTCGGGTGAATGCCCGCGCCCTTAAAGCAAAAACCCCTCAAAAAAAAAAAAAAAAAGAAAAGAATACAATTTGTTTTCTGATTGTTTGATCTCCTGGCTTCCTAGCCATGGTTTTCTCAAGTTAGCACACACATTACTCGCTTCTGCATTTCACGGGAAGGAAGAAGTACATTTCTACCATATTTCCCACCAAGGGCAATACGGCAGAGGAAACCAAGATGTTCAGATAGTCTTCAGAGTTTCTTAAAAAAAAAAAATAAGATTAATGAATAATGAATTACGGTTTACCAAATAGGCTCAAGATCCAGCCAGGCTGCAGAAGTTTGGTTCTGACTCACCACTCACTTACTGAGTTGAGTGACTTATAGCAAGTTTCTTAATCTCTTTGTGCTTTGATGTCCTTAGCTATCAAATTTGGGATAACATGGCTAGGTCATTTTGAAGATTTAATTAATTAGAGCATGTAAAGATCACAGGAAACCACCTGGCAGAGTCAGCTCTGCATAATATATATAAACACTTTTGCTTTTTTATATGGCTTTTCCCCTATTTTCTATTATTGCCATCTAGTTTAAAAATACAGGGGTCAGCAGGTGGTGTTGTGATTAAGGTGCTAGACACTCCCACATGGCCGACCACGGTTCAAGTCTCGGACCTGGTGGCTTGCTTTCTCACTTTCCTTCTCTCTGTGTATCTGTCTTTCTCTGGTCAAATGAAAACAACGGAATGAATAAATACAATTAAATAAATAATTATTTTAAAAAATATTGTTAATAGGAGAAATATAGACTGATAGTTTAGAATCTTGGAGTAGAAAAGATTGCCCTAAACATGACAGAAAGCCAGAATCTATAAGACAAAAGACTGACAGGTTAAAAACAGAAAAAAAGTATGGTGTAAAAAATATCTTCATTGGGACCAGCAGTGGAATGGTGGAATGGTTATGTCGCTGGACCACCATGTAGTCAAACACGGTTCAAGTCCCGGACCTGGTAGCTCAAACTCACGCTGGGTGCATGTGCGTACGTGCCCAAGATCTCGAGAGGAGAATGGAGGAGAAGGGACTGCGGCGTGGCCATCCCCCCTGGGGGGTGATTTCTCACTTTCTGTCTCTCTGTCTCTCTCTGTCTTTCTGGCGAGCGCATGCGCCCTATAGCTAAAACGTCTGAAAAAAAAAAAATCTTCAGAAACTCATATAGAACAAATATCACAGTTGAATAAGATATTTGCCTCAGGACTGGCTCAATGGTTCGGCAGTGCTGCATGACTCAAGAGAGGCTTTTTTTCCTCATGGCAACTGCACTGTGAAGCCTCAGACTCACCAGAGGCACGTGCATGAGTGCTCAAGATCCAATGGGCTAGAGAACTGGAGGAAGGGGATTGTGGCCATGCCCAGACTCTGAGGAGGGTGCTCATCTCTCTCTCTCTCTGTCTGTCTCATGTGCACATGTACACAAGCACTCTATTATGCATGAGATATTTTATTAATTTGTTGCTGCTGTTAAGTGTAACTATAGTGCATGTGTGCTTTTTTAAAAGAGATTTTGGTATAGGGTGCAAGTGCTCACTGGAGAGAGACAGAAAGTGAAACATTACTCCCCAGGAGGGGTGGCCACACCGCAGTCCCTTCTCCAGTCTCCTCTCAGGATTTTGGACCTGCATGCACACGTGCCTGGTGTGTTTTAAACCACCGGATCCAGGAATTGAACTGTGGTTGACTACATGGGAGTCCAGGGACGTAACCATTACACCATCTGCTGTCCCGTGAGCATGCGTGTTTGTCAGAGAAGCAGACAAGGAAAGGTAGAGTGAGAAATCATCCCCGAGGGGGTCATGACCACAGCACAGTCCCTTCTCCACTCTCCTTAGGACTTTGGGTATGTACATACACGCACCTGGCATGATTTTTAAGCCACTGGATCCAGAACTCGAATCACGAAGTTGTCCATGTGGGATCCAGCCGCCTTACCTTCCATTCCTGTTGGCCCATGAAACACAGCCTCAGCCATCCCTGGATTATAGGCCTCCATGTGTCTCTCACACTCAGGGAGGACTCTGGATCAGAGCCCAGAACCTTTCCATGAGGGTCAGCTTTGCAGAGTATCAGGCTTTATTGCTGTGCCACCATTTGGCCCCTCAGTCTTTTTTTTTTTTTTTTTTCTTTTGGAGAGGTTTTTGCTATAGGGCACGTGCGCTCGCCAGACAGAGAGAGACATAGAGACAGAAAGCGAGAAATCATCCCCCAAGGGGGATGGTCACGCCACAATCCCTTCTCCTCCATTCTCCTCTCGGGATCTTGGGCACACACGCACATGCGCCCGGCGTGAGTTTTAAGCCACTGGGTCCGGGATGCGAACCGCGGTCGACTACGTGGGAGTCCAGTGACATAGCCATTACGCTAACTGCTGGTTCCCTGGCCCCTCATTCTTAATGAGGTTGTATATTTGTGACCAATATCTTTTCCAGGTAATATCCTTGGGTCATTTTCATTGGGTTTTCTTTTTCTTATTAATTTATTGGAACTCTTCTTCAATTTGAGTTGTTATTATATTATGTATTATGTATGATGCAAATTAAGTTTTTTTCTTTTCTGGACTCCCATGTAGTCAACCGCCATTCGAGTCCTGGATCTGGCTTAAAACTCATGCTGGGCATGCATGTGTGTGTGCCCAAAATCCCGAGAGGAGAGTGGGAGAGAAGGGACTGGGGCGTGGTCATCTGCTCGGGGTGGTGATTTGTCACTTTGTCTCTGTCTCTATAGAGTGCACGTGCCCTATAGCAAAAATTTCTCAAAAAAATAGAAGGGACTAGAGAAACTTTAAGAATAGCCAAGTTATAGATAACTTAGTTATTTTTTAAAAACATATAGATCTGCTGGACCCAGCACTTAGCATAATGGTTATGTCGCTGAACTCCCATGTACCCAACCGTGGTTCGAGTCCGGGCCCCGGTGGCTTAAACTCACGCCAGGCACGTGTGCATGCGTGCCCAAGATCCCGAGAGGAGAATGGAGGAGAAGGGATTGTGGTGTGGCCATCCCCCCTGGGGGGTGATTTCTCGCTTTCTGTCTCTGTCTCTCTCTGTCTGGCGAGCACACGCGCCCTATAGCAAAAATCTCTCCAAAAAAAAAAAAAAATCATTGCTGAATTATTCTATGTTATGATCTATATCATGGAAATTACAAGTTAGGAGGGCATATTAAGAAATAGCTCTTAGCCCAGCCAGTGGCATGGTGGGTAAGTCAGATGGATTCCACAGTGGTCACTGAACAGTTCCAGTCTAGGACCTAGCAGCTTGAGAAACACTGGGTGTGTTTTGCATATGTGGCCAAAACCCTGAAACGATTTTGGACTCAAGTCAGTTTTGTTCTTCATTCTGTCAGTATGTTAAGACTTCTCAATAGGGACCCATTTCTTACATAGAAGAGCCGATAACACTTTGTTAATTATATGAATGAGAATTAGAGTTTAAACATGTGACCTTGAAATCACACATTTATTCATTATGAAGAGGATGATGTACTGACAGGGGCATTTAAAAAAAATCTTTCAATGCTGTTATTACTTGAAGTAACGCTTTCCCTTGGCTTTCAATTTACCTAAAGGAGACTTGTGATTGCCAGCTCCATAATTTAAAAACTTTTTAAAATAGAGACCACATAACACCGTAATAACAAAATAATGTTCCTTTCAATTGAATCACTGTCCAAAATAAAAATGCCATTTGTGTGTCTACAGCGTACTGACAGGCATTCATACCGAGATCTCGTGTAAAAAAATCGGTAACAGCTAAAACGTAATTCGGAGTGTCAAGTCAGTCTATTCAATACTGTCCTGAATTTCAATCATAAAATAAAACTGCATAAATGTCATACAAATTATTTATTAAGCAATTCCATTTTCACTTTTAAGGCTATTTTATCTATACCTAAAGCATTTATTTTAACAACTTAAAATACATGTCATGCTTGAAAAGGGGGAAAAAAGCACACATACACACTTCATGCTGCCATGAAAGCTGTCTTCAAAGAACCTGCAATGTTCTCATGTGAGGAAAGAGACACGCATTCTCTTGCTGAATTCTGACAAATGTGCGGCTATGGAAGAGAGGAATTATTCTAGCAGTATAAGAAACTTCTAAGCTTTTTCTTTGTATTTCCTACAAATGCTCCCCTCCCTGCAGGAACTTTTTTAAGGAATATATATTATTTTTAGAATGAAAAAAAATCGCATGCAGAAGAAAAGGAGATACAAAGTTAGTAGAGTCAGAATTCTCAAAGAACTGATGTACAAAGTAGCATTAGTCCTGTGCAGTAATGGAGCAGGTTGTCTCAGAGCACTCTTGCTCAGCCTAGGAAGTTCTTTTTCCTCCCTTTGGAGAGACTTTTGCCATAGGGTACGTGTGCTCACCAGACAGACAGAGAGACAGAAAGAGAGAAATCAACCCCCAGGGGGGATGGCCACACCACAATCCCTTCCCCTCCATTCTCCTCTTGGGATCTTGGGCATGCACGCACACACGCCCGGTGTGAGTTTTAAGCCACCGGGTCCGGGAATCAAACCGTGGTCGATTACATGAGAGTCCAGCGTCATAGCCATTACGCTAACTGCTGGTCCCAGCCTAGGAAGCTTTCAAGTGTACACAAGGCAATCATATTCCAGCAATATACACAGGCCAAGTTTCTTCCTTCTGTACGGATTGAATGCAAAGATTTCCAATTCCATTTTTAAGTGCAACATACTACCATGCATTAGGACATTTAGTTCTGCCTACTCTAAATGAAATCCATCTCTGCAAGCCGACTACATCTGAAAACACTTGCATGGGAGCTTATTCTTTCTCTGGGTGACACAGTTCAAGTTGGAGCCACCCCTGATGGGAAAAGAATAAAACACCAACCCTAACTGAACTTCACTGATCTAAAAAAATAAAAAACCTTGAAAACAAAAGCAAAACAAAACAGAAAAACATTGTACACGATATCTGAACTCCTGGAGAAGTGATGTTCTAGGATAGGTTTCTCTTAGTTCACTTAGTAAGACAGATTGCTTTGGAAAAACTCTAAATCATTTTAGCTTGGCTTTCTAACTCTTTAAGCTTCTATCGACTTCACTGAAACTTTCTATGATAAATGATCATGTATTAACAAATTCAAATTAATAAGAGAAAACAGTGTTGTGTATACATTTCTGTTTATGGAGATAAGAATATGGTAGATCCAGAAATCCTATCACAGTATTTACTGACATCGAGGAAAGAATTTACTGACAAATTGTAGTGAGAACTGTCTGACAAGCACCAAGCTATCTTCTAGTGACCATGTGTTCGCCACTTTCCAACACCCACTCCTCTTAAAAGCATCCACTTTCTCCTTCTTTTTTAAAAGAATTATTTATTTTTATTTATTCTTTTACTTATTTTAACCAGAGAGAGACACAGAGAGAGAGAGGGAGAGAAAGTGAGAAAGCAAGCCACCAGATCCAAGACTTGAACCATGGTCGGCCATGTGGGAATGTCCAGCGCCTTAACCACCATGCCACCTGCTGGTCCCAGCATCCACTTTCTTCTAAAAATCTATACTTTCCTCTCTCTTCCCCATAGTGTGCAACATTGTGTAAAGATTGTTCTTCCAGTTAAGCCTTCTAGATCTAGGGATCTGGCATCTCTCTCTCTCTCTCTCTCTTTTTTAACCATGTTGACCATTTTTAAAATTTATTTAAATTTATTTATTTACATTCATTTGCTATACATCATTACAGCATACAAAATGAGATTTTTCCAACCAGAATACACTGTATATTGGCTCAATCAACACGTCAACATACATGTTATCATCAACAAATAATTTTCCATTTCTTGTTTCCTGTGTAATTTTGCCTTTTTTTCCCATCCTTGATTCCCTATCTCTCCCCCATCATAGGGACAAGTCTGAAGTTGAATATTATATCCCAGAATTTAATCGGGAAGATTGAACCATAACAGAAGATAGATTAAGTACATGAGGCTGAACGGGTGAAATAGCATTTTATGACTTTTGATTAAAACATTGCCGGCATCTCTTTTAAAGGCACAAAGTATAACTCCTCTGCTGGTTACCAAGAGCTTACAGTGGAAACAGTCCCTAGTCATTCCCTCAGAAAAGGGACATTACCGACCTCCTTCCACCCTAGGTCAGGAGTACGGACACTCAATAAATAGATGCATGGTATAAATAAATACATACTTACATATATTCTTTTGTTTGTTTGTTTGTGTGTTTGTTTGTGTTTGGAGAGGTTTTTGCTATAGGGCGCATGCGCTCGCCAGACAGGGAGAGGCAGAGAGACAGAAAGCAAGAAATCACCACCCCCCTCCCCCGACCCTGGGCATGCACGCACACGCGCCCGGCATGAGTTTAAGCCACTGGGTCTGGGACTCGAACCACGGTCAACTACATGGGAGTCCAGTGACATAGCCATTATGCCATCTGCTGGTCCCAATACTTACATATATTCTTAAGGACTACCTCCCACCAAAAAGCCTGTGGAGAACGGCCAATCGGAGAAAACATGGTGACTTTTAGAGTCAAGCATCATTAGCAAGGGCTATGAGGGTATTTGCATACAAACCTGCTATCTGCCTGTTGTTGCGGGTTATCTTCCTGTTGCTGATCCATGGAGACCAATACCAACCAGTACAGCAAGGCAGTATCAGGCTAAAGGAAGCCACCTGTGTTTATCAGATTTTGCCCCAAAAAGATCAGAGAAATGACCTGGTGCCAGCTGCTTATGCATCTTCAGATGACTGACATCCTAAAGCCACTGGCTTTGCATTTCACTTCCTCTCCCCCCATTTTCTGTCCTTTAAAAGAATAAACCTGAGGTGGGGGCAGGGTTCCTGGTCTTGGCTTTTCACATTCAGAGAAAGTGGGCCCTCCTGATCTTCACTTTTCTATACTCCTGTTTCTCTGTGTGTTTATTTTATGTTTATTTCTAAACCACAGCCTCCCCACTCAGAATTTCCTTCAGCCAAGCAGGTCCTCACAAAAACCCAAAGACGAATGCCCCCTTGCTTTGCTTAAGAAAAGTCAGGAAGGGGCCAGAAGATAGCATAGTGTTTATGCTGGTGGACTCCCACATGGCCAACCGTGGTTCAAGTCCTACAACTGGTGGCCTGAAACTCATGCCGGTTGCGTATGCATGTGTGCCCAAGATCCTGGGAGGAGAATGACGGAAAAGGGATTGCAGCGTGGCTATCCTCCCTGGGGGGGCAGGGGTGATTTCTCACTTTTCCTCTTACCGAATCTCTCTCTGTATCTTTCTCTACTTCTCCGGTGAGCGTACACACCCTACGGCAAAGAGCTCTACCAAAAAAAAAAGAGAAAAAAGTCAGGAAAAGATCTTCATCTTGGCAATTATATGCTCTCTGCTGTGAATGTTGTAACTGACAAAAAAAGACAGACAGCATGAACAGGGGTAGTTACGTCATCACAGAGGCCTCATGCCATCCAGCCTTAGCTCATGCTCCTTGGTGCTTTGGGGCTACTTTGGTGCCTGGTTATTTTCAAAGCAGATCCCCTTAAAAACCCAGAAATTTCTCATCTTGCCTGTATTTTTCTTGTAAATTCTCATTTGCAAAAATCAGCCAGAATCAGTTTCTGTTGCTAACAACTAAACTCCATAGATTATCACGGGGCAATGTCAAACTATATCATTAGAGTTAGTGAATTTAGATACACAATGAGGATTGCCAACCCTTATTGTGGAGAGATTTCCAAGAGTCCTAAATAGAGTTTTTAAAAATCAGTTTTACTTTTTTAAACTTACCATGTGCAACGGTAGAAAAACAAGTAGAAAAACAATCAAATACTAGGATTTAAACTCAAAAGACCTGTACAAGATCTCTCCATAGGAAAAAAAAAATACATTTTATTGACAGAAATGAAAAGACTAACTAAGAAAACTAGGGAGCTATATCATGTTCATGGATTGGAAGATTTTAAATTTTAAGACAGGGACCAGCAGTTGGCATAATGGCTAAATAGCTGGACTCCCATGTAGTCGACCGCTGTTCGAGTCCCGGACCCGATGGCTTAAACTCATGTCGGGCGTGTGTGCGTGCATGCCCAAGATCCTGAGAGGAGAATGGAGGAGAAGGGATTGCAGCATGGCCATTCCCCCCGGGGGATGGTTTCTCACTTTCTGTCTCTGTCTTTCCAGCGAGTGCACGCACTCGATAGCAAAAACCTCTCCCCCCCAAAAAAAAGAAGATAAAATTTTAACACAAAACATTTTCTACACATGGTTGTAGGGACCAAATGAAATTAAAAAAAAAAAAAATTTCAACCTGATAGGAGTGTATGTATGTGTGCAAGTATGTACATATAATTTGATGAGTTGATACTAACATTTAATCATGCAAAAAAAACCCCAAGAATAACCAAGACACTACTGAGGAAAAACAAGACAGAAAGACATGTTTAATGAGATATCAAGAGTTATAAAAATATGGAGCTGAGTGGTGCTAAATCAGTAAAGTGCAACCCTCTGCAAGGCTCAGCCACATGGGAAGGTTCTGGGTTCCCACCTGAGACCTCCCTGACCAGGGTGGGCATACATGTGCCCATGGGCCAGGGCTGGCTGGGGGTGGACTACGGTGTCAGAACCCTGTTGGGAGTGCTGTCTCTGGCTTGGTCTCTCTCTCTCTCGGAAGAAATAAACTTTAAAAAAAATTATTAAGACAGTGTAGTACTGGCACCAGGACAGATAAATGAACAAATGTACCAAAATGGAGAATCCATTATCAGATACATGCATATATGGACAAGTGATTTTTAGCAAAGCTAGTACTTCTCACGGGTGGGGAAAGGACCGTCTCTTCCAATAAACAATTCTAGGACAATTTCCACGTGGAATAAAATGAAACTTGACAACTCTAGCATACCACACACAAAAATCAATTCCAGGTGAGTTATCGAGCTAAAATATAAAAGGCAAAATAATAAAACTTCTAGACCATAATGTCCAAAGTATCTTCACAAGAGGCAGGAAGACATTTCTTAAGTGGGGCACAATGAGTACGAACCTGAAAGGATCGATAAATTAAATAATTTATTGATCGTGAGACTGGATAAGGGATGTGTTACTCAATATGTGCATGTGGTTTCTTCCTATATATTTTCCCAATGAAATACGCAAGAGTGTGGCTGATTGGCCTTATTTTTCAAACACGGAGGACATTTTGTCTGCCCTCCATCTCTCCAGTCCATGCTGGGCCACTTGGATAACAATCTGGTTTCTCTTCCTACCCAGTTGGTTGTTAGATTGATTGTGGGAACTTGAGGCAAACACATTTCTTGCCCAGGTACAGCCTCCTTGAATGTCTTTTGAATGCCCCAGCTTGCTCCTGGCCAGCAGTGGAATGCAGAGCCAGAGGAAAATGAGGGGGTTGAAGCTGCAAGTGCTTTGGGGTCACTCAGGGTCCTTTCCCACGTGTGAGTTTACTTTATACTAAACACAAATGCAATGCTTTATTAGAGTTATCTTATTCACATTTTTTGTCTCCTTCAATCTCCTCTCAGGATTTTGGGGACTCACACACACAAACAGCAGGCATGAGTTTCAAGCCTCCAGGTCCAGGACAAGATGCATATATGGATAACCATTATTTTAGAAAGATTTCCAAGAGTGCTAAATACAGAGTTTTTAAAAATCAGTTTTACATTTTTTTTTTTTTTTGGAGAGGTTTTCACTTTAAGGCACATGCACTCGCCAGCAAAACAGAGAGAAACAGAGATAGAAAGTGAGAAATCACCTCCCAGGGGGGATGGCCATGCTGCAATCCCTTCTCCTCAATTCTCCTCTTGGGATCTTGGGCATGCATGCACACGTGCCCAGCGTGAGTTTAAGCCGCTGGGTTCAGGACTTGAACCGCGGTCGACTACGTGGGAGTCCAGCGACATAGGCATTACGCTAACTGCTGGTCCCCGTTTTACTTTTTTAAACTTACCATGTGCAACGGTAGAAAGACAGTAGAAAAACAATCAAATACTAGGATTTAAACTCATAAGACCTGTATAAGATCTCTCCATAGAAAAAAAATACATTTTATTGACAGAAATGAAAAGACTAACTTAAAGAAAACTAGGGAGCTATATCATGTTCGTGGATTAGAAGATGTTAAATTTTAAGACAGGGACCAACAGTTGGCGTAATGGCTATGTAGCTGGACTCCCATGTAGTCGACCGCTGTTCAAATGGCGGAAGGCCATGTGGGAGTCCAGTACCTTAACCACCTATGCCACTCAGGGACCCCCCAAAAAACATACATTCTTTTTTTACTCTATCTTTAAGTGTTGCAGAGTAAATAAATATATATGCATGTGACTTTTTGAAAATTAAAAAAAAAAAAAAAGCCTCACGTCAGTAGAATTAAAAGCACCAGGTTAGTCTATAATTACATAAAGGATACACACACAGAATCACACTGAGGAAGAAACTACTTATCTGTACAGGTGACTAGGAATGTTTTCTTTTTTTTTTCAGTAGATGGAAGTTAATAACATTCAATGTCTTCCATTACATTTTAGTAAAATATATTATGCATAAAAAGAATATCTGGAACATATAAATTATAAATATAACATAATGAAAAGGGAGAGTATTCAGATAATCTTGTACACACCATTCAATTCTCTAAGTAACTACAAAAGTTTTATTTGTGTTATATATTTCTGGCCCCAAATGAAGGATAAAATAAATTGCGAAAATCTCTGTTCCCTATTGTGCTTTACACATTTTCAACATATGGTTTGCTTCCAATCTGGGCCATTCAGGGCAAAACACAGTCATCTTTCATGGGCATTTTCATAAAATTTCTAGAGAAAACTTAGATGCAGACAAAGAAAACAGAATTGAAGTTGCCGGAAGGAAAACAACTCTATTAATGGATGATTTTAATTATCCTTACATACTCCGAGGTAGACAAAGAAACCAGGGTTTTTCTTATTAAATAAATAGAGTGTTATTTTTTTTTTAACATCCAGGAATATCAATAGAACAGAATGGAAAAGCAATCCTTATATTTAATTCACTTTTAAAAAATTAGTTTAAACATTCAATGACTGTACATCACTTGGCTTGTAAAGTGAATTTACCCAACAAAAGTACACCTCACACCACACTTTTTAAAAACTAAAGTGAAGGGAACCAGCAGTTAGCGTAATGGCTATGTCGCTGGACTCCCACGTAGTCGACCGTGGTTCGTGTCCTGGACCCGGTGGCTTAAAACTCACGCCGAGCGCGTGTGCGTGCGTGCCCAAGATCCCGAGAGGAGAATGGAGGAGAAGGGATTGCGGCGTGACCATCCCCCCTGGGGGGTGATTTCTCGCTTTCTGTCTCTATGTCTCTCTCTCTCTCTGTCTGGTGAGTGCATGTGCCCTACAGTGAAAATCTCTCAAAAAAAAAAAAAACTAAAGTGAAAATAGATGAATTCTTTTAAGAAAGTAGCCATAAAAATTTAAATGCTTTTCATCTTTTTTAAATTAACAAGTTAACATAAATACACAGCCAACAGTTTCTTTTTTTTTTTTGGAGAGGTTTTTGCTATAGGGCACGTGCACTCACCAGAAAGACAGAGAGAGACAGAGAGACAGAAAGTGAGAAATCACCTCCTAGGGGGGATGCCTATGCCACAATTCCTTCTCCTCCATTCTCCTCCATTCTTCTCTCGGGCACACACGCACACGTGCCCGGAATGAGTTTAAGCTACCGGGTCCGGGACTCAAACCGCGGTCGACTACATTGGAGTCCAGCGACATAGCCATTGTGCTAACTGCTAGTCCCTAGCCGACAGTTTCTTAAACTTCAAACTAACAGATACTAAATATCTCTTAAACATACCACCTAGAAGGAGCCTGATGGTGGTGCAATAGTAAAATGGGATGCTCTCTGAGGCTAACCCACATGAAAGGGTACCAGATTCGCATCCCAAACCCTTCTTGGATATGATGGGGGTGTGCATGTCCCAGATCAAGGGCTGGACGGAGTCAGGGGTGGGTCGTGATGTCAGGGCCCTGCTGGGGATGTCTACTCTTGCTCTCTCTCCCTCTCACCCTTGCTTTCTTTCTTTCTCTCTCTCATTCATGGAAGAGATAAATAAATAAACTTTTTAAAAAGATATAATCTAGGGAACCAGCAGTTAGCGTAATGGCCATGTTGCTGGACTCCCACATAGTCAACCACGGTTCGCGTCCCGGACCCGGTGGTTTAAACTCACGCCGGGCGCGTGTGCGTGCGTGCCCAAGATCCCGAGAGGAGAATGGAGGAGAAGGGACTGCAGCATGGCCATCACCCCGGAGGGCGATTTCTCGCTTTCTGTCTCTCTGTCTCTCTGTCTTTCTGGCAAGTGCAGGTGTCCTACAGCAAAAACCTCTCAAAAAAAAAAAAACCACAAAGATATAATCTAAAAAAGCTTCCCGTCAGGGCCTTTCTTTGACCTTTACATTTCATTTACTTACGGGCATCTCTCTTTCATTTGTTATTTTCCATTTAATTGGTAATCTTTCTTCTTTCGTTTTCTCAAATGTCTTCCCTCTACCTTTACATCAAAAATCAATGATCACCCTCACCCCTTTCTTCTCTATCTCCAAGTGTAATTTTCCTGAGAGCTTTCACGGCAAATCCTCCTAGACACCTTACCCTCACCTAATCTCGAGCAAGGGGAGATTTTTCTTTCTTGATCGTACTCCTTTCAAGTTATTCACTGACATACTTCATCTGTCACAGCAATAGCCCAAGGGCTCATTTACCACATTCATTTGTGAAGATTCTTATTTTATAAGGGAAGCTATGAAATCGTCTTCCCTTGGGATAATTAAGACTAGAAGAGTTGTCTTCCTGTCAGAAATGATTTAGGTAAAACTCGTCTGGAAATCTAGAAAATGCACTGGACAGGTTTAGAGGCCTTTCTTAGTCTGAGGGTGCATAATGAGATACTAGGCATTATTTGGGTCATTGCCTACCAGGTTCTAAGGAACAAAAGGACCCTCAGGGAGTAATACAATAGAGTCTTATCTATTGAGATGGATTTGTGTCAGATATGAACTAGGTATTTTTAGAATATGAACTATTAACTAGAGATGCCTCATATTCTTTCCTATGTAAGACAAGCTGTCAGACCCTGACACAGTATGAAACACTGCTGTTAGTCAATTGGAACAAGTTTTCTAGAGAGTATTAATTTTTAAATGCTCAAGGTAATAAGGAGCCTGAATTGCTGAAGCTGCTTTGAGCCAATGCAAGTAAAGCGAAATTATTGTGAATTCTTTTCTTTTTTTTCGCAAGGAGAAGTAAGAAATCACCCCACAGGGTGGATGGTCATGCTTCAATTCCTTCTCCATTCTCCCCTCAGAATTTTGGACATATATGTACATGCGCCCAGGGTGTTTTTCAAGCTGCGGGGTCCAGTACTCAAATCACACGTTCAGCCATATGGGATCTAGCCACCTTAACCACCATGCCATCTAGCTGACCAACAATTTTTCAATGGTTTTACAATATTGAATGAAAAATACTTATTTCACCAACCATTTTGTAATGGTTTTACAATATTTAATGGAAAATATTTATCTCTATGAGAAGTAATCCCGAAATAGGGGATTACTCACCAAATGATTTTACTCACCAAATGGTTTTACAAAACTGTCTTTGTGTCCTCCACAGTTCTAAGAGCCATCAGCATGCATGAATATAATACCCAGCCTTGCTACTGAGCATTTTAACTCAGAAAACCTCTTGACACAAGTAACTACTATTCAAAGGAATAAATGTAAAGTGTTGTAAGAAAGCAGGAATCTGAGTGGCCTAAAAATTTCAGGAAAAAAATAATCATCACTTTAAGCTGGCTACGGTTAATCAGGAATTTAGAGATGATGTCATTCAGTTTTCAAGGACTGATAGCATTTCAACCAATGGTGATGGTGCAGGGAAGACAGTCCAGGCTCATATAAACAGATGTGGAGGGACATAAATTGAGAAGCTGTGGTTAGGGTAGGAGAGCTCCAACTAGGCTTTGACTAACATGTTGGCCACCGAAAGGGGAGTCAAGGTAAGTAAGTGTTGAGCAGTTGCCTGAACCAAAATTTGGGTTGATTTGAGATGCAGAGTTGATTATTTTGTACTTTGAATTTGTAGACAGATAAGAAGAATTAAGAGAATAAGCATTGTTTTCCTCTAATCATAATCCCAACTTTTTCCTTTTTTTTTGGAGAGGTTTTCGCTATAGGGCGCGTGCGCTCGCCAGACAGACAGAGACAGACAGAGAGACAGAAAGCGAGAAATCACCCCCCAGGGGGGATGGTCACGCCGCAATCCCTTCTCCTCCATTCTCCTCTCGGGATCTTGGGCACGCACGCACACGTGCCCGGCGTGAGTTCTAAGCCACCGGGTCCGGGACACGAACCGTGGTCGACTACGTGGGAGTCCAGCGACATAGCCATTACGCCAACTGCTGGTTCCCCATAATCCCAACTTCTGTGTGTTTGATCATAATACTTAATTTCACAGTTAAGGACACTGAAATTTAGATGAAAGAGTTATGTCCAACTCAGGGAGATAGTAAGGAGTATTTATGCCAAACCCATACCCTTTCTTTCTTTCCTTCCTTCCTTCCTTCTTTTTTCCTTTTCTTTTCTTTTTTGTTAGAGGTTTTTGCTATAGGGCATGTGCGTTCACCAGAAAGACAGAGACAGAGAGACAGAAAGTGAGAAATCACCCCCCAAGAGTGGATGGCCACACTGCAATCCCTTCTCCTCCATTCTCCTTTCAGGATCTTGGGCACGCACGCACACGTGCCCGGCGTGAGTTCTAAGCCACCGGGTCCGGGACACGAACCGTGGTCGACTACGTGGGAGTCCAGCGACATAGCCATTACGCTAACTGCTGGTTACTCAAACCCATTTTCTATAACACAATACACGACCTACTATAGGGTTTTTGGGGAAAGTCATGACTCATTTTTGCATAGAAAAACAGAAAAATACACCATGACTTTTCGGACAACCTAATACAATAATATGAGCAGTATTTAGAAAAGATTAAATAGTTGTGTAAAATGTGGGGCAAGACAGTAAAAAAACAAACAAACAAAAAAAACCAACACTTTAATGTGAGAGAGATTGTATCATGGAACTATAAAACTCGTCCAGATGAGATGAAATGGAGACCAGTGGGCGGTTAATTGTGATATAAACATAACGGACAAAAATATATTTCAGGTACCAACAGTTGGTGTAATGGCTATGCCACTGGATTCCCATGTAGTCGACTGCGGTTCGAGTCCCAGACCTGGTGGCTTAAACTCATGCCAGGCACATGTACGTGCGTGCCCAAGATCCCAAGAGGAGAATGGAGGAGAAGGGATTGTGGCATGGCCATCCCCCCTGGGGGGTGATTTCTCGCTTTCTATCTCTCTGTCTCTCTCTGTCTTTCTGGCGAGCGCACGCACCCTATAGTGAAAACCTCTCAAAAAAAAAAAAATATATATATATATATTTCAAATAGTACTACAAAGGAGCTTCTTCATTGAATCATAAAGAGAATACCAAGGTAAATTCAAGTTGTTATTCTCTTCTCTATCAAAGGTGTATTCAAAACTCATTAAACTTTAATCCATTTAAAACAAAATAATATTAACATCAGTACTTTTTTTCTTTTGTCATGATAGAGCACATGTGTGTGCATGTGAACATGAGAGAGAGAAAGGGAAAGAAATGAGTAACTTCCAGAGGGTCTGGTCCCACCACAGTTGCCTTTTTCCAGTCCCCCAGCCCTCTGGATCCTGTGCACTCATGAGTATTCTGAGAGTGAGTATGAGTATGTTTCAGGATTTGAACTGGGGTCACCAACTTCTCTGGTGCAGGACGTTAGCACTGTACCACCAAGCCAGCCTGATATTTAGTGTATTTTTTAAATATGAAGATATAGCTCAATAATTCCAAATGTAATTCTTTAAATACTAAGAGATTATAAGATATATTTATATATTGAATCCATCTGTTTCACTTTTTTCTTTTTATAATTAGGGTTAAAATAACTTAGTAAATTTAGGCAAAAATTAGGACAAAAATAAGCATGATGTTATATGGATTAAAATGATTCTTAAAATTGATATTTTCGATTCATTTATGCCAGAAAGGAGTTTGTATGCAAGATGGTAATTTAACCAAGAAGCCGGAGGAATTAAAAATACATTTCTTTTTCAAATCGACTGAAAGCATCATTAATTCTAAGTATTTCCTTGATGCCTGTCACCATGGTATCAAATCACAGAACTATTAGGAGAGAAGCAGCCAAAAGAACTGAAACTTCTATGTGTCTTTTTATTCCATTGTGAGTCATATCAAAGCTTAGGAAGTAAGAGAAAGACTTCCAAGTTATTTATCCTGAGGTTAAAGGAGGCATTAGAAAGCATATCTTTGATGTATTCCTATAAATTGTAATACTGAGACTAGAGCTGGTCTCCAAGAGTAAGGATCAGGAGTGAGGGCATCTAACTAAAAACTTGCTGTCTCCAGCATCAAACAGTGAATGAAGTTCACTGCACGCCAACACAGACAATGATCACAGGCCTGGGTAAAATGAGGTGTTGTAAGAAGGACCAGGACAGAGAGAGGAGACTTTCTCCTCTCAGCACTGTTGTAATTTTGCACCAACTGTGTTCAAAACAACATGCTAGTTCCGTTAGAACTGAACATTCTGGAAATGCTCCTGCCACTGATCTCATGCTAAAATGAAACATTTCAAGTCACGTTTATGGCTTTCAAGTGGATTGCTCATGAGCAAATAAACGTTCATATCTACATCTAAACTGACAGCCATCATAATGTCTTAGTATCAGTAACACAGGGGTAGCTGAGGACACTAACCATGAGCAAAAAAACATTTGTGGCACTTGAATGTGCACAGGACAAACAATTTATCTAAATACAGACTTTACACCATTAACAAAAGAGCTGACTAAATATGGATCAGAGATCTAAATATAAAACATGAAACTTTATGGGACTAGCAGTTAGCATAATGGCTATGTCGTTGGACTCCCATGTTGTTGACCGCGGTTCAAGTGTCAGACCTGGTGGCTTAAACTCACACTGGGCACGTGTGCGTGCGTGCCCAAGATCCCAAGAGGAGAGTGGAGGAGAAGGGATTGCAGCGTAGCCATCCTCCCCAGGGGGTGATTTCTTGCTTTCTCTCTCTCCAGCGAGCGAGTGCATGTACCCTATAGCAAAAACCTCTCAAAAAAAAAAAAAAAGAAAACACTAAACTCTAATACCCCTTTAAGATAATATTGAAGAAAATTTAGATAAACTTTGTTTGGCAATGCTTTTTTAGATACAATATCAAACACACTATCTATAAATGAAAAAGAGAACATTAGACTGTCTTAAAGTCTCCGTTTTGCAAAAGACAATGCTTTCAAGAATTAAAAAACAAGACACAGACTGGGAGGAAATATTCACAAAACACATATCAGATAAAAAGACTTACGTTCGGCCTACAATGAACTCTTAAACTCAACAATTAAAAAAATTAAAATAGTTTAAAAAAAATTAAGAGGCTAGCAGATGACATGGAGGTTAAGGTTCTGGACTCCCACATGGCCAACTGCGGTTCAAGTCCTAGACCTGGTGGTTTTCTCTCTCTCTCTCTCTCTCTCTTTTTCTCTCTACCTCTTTCTGGCTGGTGAGCTTATGCACTCTCTGACAAATTTAATAAAAATACTCCAGTCTATAATTTTAAAAAGGTATACTAGTCACTGAGCTACTTTAAAGATCTTCAACCATCTTAGATGAATTTCTAAAAATTAATGTACTAAAATATGACACAAAGGGACCAGCAGGCGGTGTGGTGAGCGCACACACAGTCAACCATGGTTCAAGTCCCAGACCTGGTGGATTTCTCTCTCTGTGACCTGTAGCTAATTTTAAAATACTAATGATAAATAAAATTAAATAAATGATTCTTTAAAAAATATGACACAGAGACACAGAGAACACTGACAAGTTGAAAAACTAGCAAATGAAACTAGCAAAAAAAGCATCACCTGTGTTTTAAACCATTAGGCTGCTAATAAGAGAAGTGCTTGAATCTAGGTAGTAGTTTATAGGATTAGAATTTATTCAGCTCATGGTTTTGGAGGTCCAAGGTCAAGGGCTGCATCTAGTGAGGGTCTTCTCACTGGTGACAGAAGAGGACATCAAGTGGTAAGACAGAGCAAGAGCAGCACAAGAACACACGTGCGTATCCGTGTCCATGTCTCTTTAAATACTCACAGCATCCAGTCATGGAGCCCAACATCAATGTCTAATCACTTCCCAAGGGACCCATCTTTTTTTTGAGGTTTTTACCAAAGGGTGTGTGTACTTGTACTTATCAGACAGAGAGAAAGTGAGAAATCACTCCTCTGCCACCAGGGGGAATGGCCACACTGCAATCCCTTGTCCTCTATTCTCCTGTTAGGATTTTCAGCATGTATGCACATGTACCCTGCATGACTGCATGACATTCAAGGCGCTGGGGCTGAGACTCAAACCATAGTTGGCCATGTGGGAGTCCAGCACCTTAATCATCATACTACTTGCTGGCCCCAAGGCCCAGTCTGTTAATATCATAATCAAATGAACACCATTACAATGACTCATCAGATTTCAGTACATGAATTTGGAGGGGGGTAGCAGGGGAAGGGGGCATGGGAGGGGAGGAGGAATCCATTCACATTATGGCAACCATAACCTATCAGAAAAGAAAAAAAAAAAAAAAACTTGAATAAAAGGAATCTATCCAGACTTGACAATAATTTAGAATAAAAGACATCTCCAAAACTGAGAAAGATTAAACTGTTTCAAACTTTTGGGATGGCAGAAGATTCACAAATATAGTGAAATTGTAATGGGTGTAACAAGTGACCCAGTAATCCAGAAATGTATGCTAAGAAGATAACCAGACAAGGACAAAAAGATTTATGCATAAGGATATTCATTCCAGTCTTGTATAATGAGGGAAAATTGGAAGTGGCACACGAGTCCATCAAAGAGGAAACTATTAAATAAATTATGGTCACTGCTTACAATACATTACTTACTATGCAATCATCAAAGTGGAGACACTATAAGTCTCTTTGACAAGGAAATAAATACCTTGCTTACAAATTGAGTTTGTAAAGCAAGCAGTCAAATTACAGTCATAACGTGATTTATATAAAATACATACAGCTATCTGCTCCATACATCCATGTATGTTTCTCTGTGTTTATGTACAAAGAGATGGCTGGAAGGAATATTTGCTTTTTATTTGTATCTTACTTCTTAAATAGACCTATAAAAAAATTCATTAAAACAACTAGGCCAAGGAACCAGAAGATGGCCTAATATTATGTCGCTGGACTCCCACGCAGTCCACCGTGGTTGGGATCCCGGGCTCGGCAGCATAAACTCATGCTGGGCGCGTGTGCGTGCGTGCCCAAGATCCCAAGAGGAGAATGGAGGAGAAGGAATTGTGGTGTGGCCATCCCTCCTGGAGGGGTGACTTCTTGCTTTCTGTCTCCCTCTTTCTGGCATGGCCTGTAGCAAAAACCTCTCAAAAACAAAACAAAACAAAACAAAAACAAAAACAAAAACAAAAACAAACAAAAAAACCCAACCAACTAGGCCCAGAAACAAACCAGATTAGACAGCTTCCATGTGAAGACCTCCATGTGGGAGATGTGCCCATAAGGAGCCCTGGCTGACCAGTGCACAGGTCTATGGGGCATCTCAGTTTTCCACAGCTTTGGTGGGGGAACTGGTTCTGGGTTGTCTACCTCACCAAATCATCATCATCATGATCAATGTAGCCACAGTTCCTCGTAGCAGGATTTGGAATTAGAAATACCATTACCAATTTCCAGAAAGCTGATTAAGTAGCTCAGTCTTACTCTTAGTACCTTTCTGTCATTTGTACAGTCCTAGAAAGCTCTAACCAGACAACAGCTGTGCACCCTCCTCTTTCTAATTCCTTCTACTCTCCACAGTCTGAAGGGTTTCTTTGGAAAATAAATTTTATTAGGTTGTGTATATGTTCTGATCTACTCCCTGAATCAATGTTCTTGTACTACTAATAAAGACAAAATGCTTCAAGATGCAACATGGGTAATTGTTAACTACCCCACCCCTCAGCCTCACAGCCAGCCACATTCTTCTCTGCACCCCGGCCATACCAGTGTTCCTTCAGCCCCTCATACTTGCT
>NW_006208732.1:1461563-1481563 GCF_000334495.1 Tupaia belangeri chinensis
CTGAAAGCTCTCTGCATTCCTTCCTGTTCCTCTTCCCCTGGTTAACCCCTCTTATTCTCCACATATTAAGCTCAAAGATCATGTCCTCAAAAGCGCTTCTTATACTCCTTAACTAGGTGAAATATCCCATTAGGCAATCACATAGCACCATACGCCTCTCCTTTTATTACTCTTTTTTTTTTTCTTTACCTTTGAAATATAATGAAAAAAAATTTCACAGGTACAGGTGGAAATGTAAAACATGATTAGAGTTGAGTGAAGATGGTCTAACCAGAAAACTTTAATTCTGGTCAGCTCCTGTTGGAGCTGAAATTCTGGTAGTATGGGGTGCTGCAGGGCTGACAGGAATGGCAATTAGTATTCCTCCCCTTCTTCCTTACCCTCTCCTTCAACAGAATCCACACCAACCTCCTCCTAATCCTTCTCAAGAGCAGCCACGTCCTCTTAGGCCTCAGAAAACTCTCCTTACCCTATCCTCTCATCCACATATCAGTAAACAAAGGCACTCTTGGCATACTTAAGGTCAAACTTGTGGTCCAGGCAAGCCCAGGCCTCAGCAATGGCTGTGGTGCTGCTCAGCATGCACACAGCTTGCTGAACTTTATCCAGATGTCCACCAGGCACCACAGTGGGAGGTTGGTAATTAATGTCAACCTTGAAGTCGGTGGGGCACCAATCCACAAACTGGATGCTACTCTTGTTCTTGATGTGGCAATGGCAGCATTGACATCTTTAGGAACCTCATCACCACAGTACAACAGGAAGCAAGTCATGTATTTACCATGGCCAGGGTCACATTTCACCATCTGGTTGGCAGGCTCAAAGGAAGCAGCAGACTTCCTCAGCAGAGATGACAGGGGGTATGTGGCCAGAGGGAAGAGGATACGGGGACAGGGCATAAGGTTGGTCTGGAATTCTGTCAGGTCAACATTCAAGGGCTTGATCAAATCAGAGGGAAGCAATGATGGAGGATACAATACAGCTAACAAGGCAGCTGAGGTTAGTGTAGGTTGGGTGTTCGATGTCAATGTTTCCACAACAAATGTCATAGATGACCTCACTGTCTACTTTGAAGGCACAGTCAGAGTGCTCCAGGGTGGTATAGATGGTGAGGATGATGTTGTAGGGTTTAACCACAGCTGTGGAAACCTAGGGGACTGGGAAGATGGAGAACTCCAGCTTGGACATCTTATCATAATCCACTGAGAGCCATTCCTTGACCAGGGAGGTGAACCCAGAACCAGTTCTCCCACCCAAACTGTGGAAAACCAAGAAGCCCTGTAGACCTGTGCACTTGCTTGCAGATTTAGTCCAAGACAAATCTATGATTTCATTGCCAATAGTGTAGTGCCCACAGGCAGCATCTTCCTTGCCGGGGATGAGCTGCTCAGAGTAGAAGAGCTCGTGGTAAGTACCAGTGTGAACTTATCAACAATTGCTGTCTACAGATACAGCTCTGGGCACATGCTTGCTGGTGCTTGTCTCACTGAAAAAAGTGTTGAAGGCGTCATCTCCCCCATTGGTCTTGTCACACAGCATCTGGTCACTGGACTGGATGTCATGCTCTAGGCAGTAGAGCTCTCATTGCTGATATGGACACCAGTCTGGTCAACAGGGATAGAGATGTACTCATGCATGTTGGCTATGGGTTAGGTGGCAAAGGCAACAGAACCAGACACCAGGTCCTGGTTACTGTCTCTGACCAGCTAAGAGCAGAGGTAAGTAATGCACTCTCCTTTTGTCATTTTTATCACAGTTACAATTTATGATAAATTTGACTAGCATCTGTCCCCCCAATTTCACAGTAAATTCCAAGAGTACAGGAAAAATATCTTTTTTTTTTGTTTTTTGCTTGATATTATCTTGCCAGCACACAGCCTGACACATGGAAGGGATTCAATAAATCATTTATTGAACGAATGCATGAACCAATCAATCAATCAACAAATCAATCTCAAAGCTAAGAGAATTCCTGCAGGTTCACTCTCCATGAGGCTGTGATGTTCACACAGTCACTGAGTGACAAACTGTCACCGCCCTTATAAAGAAGCACTTTAAATGCCACTAAAATTAGAGTGAAAGGTATTCTTTCTCAGGATTTAACATTTTTTTGGCCCCATTACATGAAATTAGAATAAATGACACCATCTACTCAATTAACTAAAAGCGTCATTATTAAACACTTCTGAAAAAAGCTACAGAAATGATGGTGATGTTCTGTTCCTCTCTTTCTTTCTTTTCTTTTCTTTCTCCCTTTCTTCCTTTCTTTTTCTTTTTCTTTTTTTTTTTCTTTTTTGACCATTAATGTGGTAATCTAGGCAGGTACCCTTTTAAATATCTTTCTAGCTCTGAAATGTATAAAAATACAGCAAACTGGCACCACAGAAACCATCCAAAGACATTCGTGATTTGATACAATCTTTAAAGCTATCACCATGCTAGGCTGCTATCTTAAACTAAGACAAGAACTAAGAATGCTGAACAGAGAAGAAAAAAAAAAAATGTTTCTTCAGAAAGGCTTCTGGTTGCTTTATCAAGGTGGCATTGAGCTGAAGGCCTCTGATATGGGCAGGCAAACCCAGACAGTGAGATTAAAGATAAAATCGTATCTCCACAGACTTCACATAGGGCTTCTTGAACATCTTCTTCAGTGTCTTGTTTATGTTTCTTAAAGGCAAATCAGACTCTGTACAAGCCATAGTCTGGGATTCAGCCAATTACCACTGAAACTCAGTGATGCCTTTCGGTGAAATTAAGCAGAGGGCCACATCCGAGTGTATGAAGAACCCCCTATAAATACATTTAGAATAAGCAATGCTTTAGATCCCCTGACTATTGGAATTAGTCAGCAGCAGAAAGATAAATATGGATTTTGGCAACCAGAATGGAAACAGGGCTTTTTTTTTTTTCCTGAGGAGAAAAGCTGTTATATAAACTATAAAATAAAGAAGCCCAGAGATGACAAACTGTAAACTGTTAGACTCATTTTTGTCTCTCAGTATTTTCAAAGTTACTTGCCTCAGAGAAAGCAACCTCAACCAACATGATGGTTAAATATGAAGTGCAATGATTATATTTTCAGAAAAGATTAAAGTTTCCATAATCATTAAGAAAACACACTTCAGGGGCCAGCAGGTGGTATAGTGGTTGGACGATAGACTCCCAGGTGGTAGATTGCTGTTCTAGACCCTGAGACTTGAAAATCACACTGGTCACATGTGCATGTGTGCTCCAAATCCCAAGAGGAGAGGGGAGAGAAGAGATCGTGGCATGGTCATCCTCCCTGGGGGGGGGGGGGTGATTTCTCACTTCTCTCTGACTCTCCTACAAGAACACATGACCCATAGCAAAAATCTAAGAATAAAAACAAAATACAGAGTTCTTAGAAATTATACCTCCTGGGGGACCAGCAGTTAGCGTAATGGTTATGTCGCTGGACTCCCATGTAGTCGACCGCAGTTCGAGTCCTAGACCTAGTAGCTTAAAACTCACACAGGGCATGTGTGCATGTGTGCCCAAGATCCCAAGAGGAGAATGGAGAAGAAGGGATTGTGGCATGGCCATCCCCTCTGGGGGGTGATTTCTCGCTTTCTGTCTCTCTGTCTCTCTCTGTCTTCCTGGAGAGCTCACGCTCCCTTATAGCAAAAACCTCCTCCCCTACAAAAAAAAAAAAAAGAAAGAAAGAAATTTTACTTCCTGGCACATTTCAGTACCTGCATTGGGTTGCTTTCAACTTGATTTTACCATTGACTGGGCCACAGTGAGTCATAAGGAAAGACACTGATCTGTTCTTCCTGTCCTTGTTTTGCACAGTTGCATGCAAATTGGTCATCCACATTTTCTACCTCAGTGACTCCATTAAAGTATTAGCTGAAGGCACACCAGTGTAAGGAATTAGTGAAAAAAGTCAGACTATTTACCAGCATAAAATGACTCTACACTTAAATGAGAATTAGAATGGATTAAAGAGAGAGAAGAAATCCCTCAGCACAGTCTTCAGTAATCAACTGAACAGAGACTATTCAAACTCCTTTCGGGGAATGTCCGTACTTCAGACTAGGTCATGTTTAGGGTTTTAGAAAACAATGTACAAAGGAAAGTTTCTGTCTCTATACAGGGGAGCTGAGCGAGCTCAACACACGTTCCATGGTTCAAAAGTAGATAAGAGAATGTTCAAGAGAAAAAAATGCATGCAACCTGCCAACAGTATTCACATCTTGTATAGCAAGGAATCTGAAAACTGTAGAGCACTTTACATGTGAGATCTTCTGGGTTTTTAGCTGATAAACTTTTTTTTAATAAAAGAAATTAGAAATTGTAGTAAAAGGTAACACAATTGTTTTCATTGGAATTTGTTTCCTGAGAATCTGCAGTTTTGATTTTTTTCAATAAACAATATTATGCCCATGGACTAGAATTTTCACTGACACTTTTTACAAATTCTTGACATATTTTCTGGGTAAAACAACACCACCACCACTAACACACACACACACACGTTATGTCGCTGGACTCCCATGTAGTCGACCGCAGTTCGAGTCCTAGACCTAGTAGCTTAAAACTCACACAGGGCATGTGTGCATGTGTGCCCAAGATCCCAAGAGGAGAATGGAGAAGAAGGGATTGTGGCATGGCCATCCCCTCTGGGGGGTGATTTCTCGCTTTCTGTCTCTCTGTCTCTCTCTGTCTTCCTGGAGAGCTCACGCTCCCTTATAGCAAAAACCTCCTCCCCTACAAAAAAAAAAAAAAGAAAGAAAGAAATTTTACTTCCTGGCACATTTCAGTACCTGCATTGGGTTGCTTTCAACTTGATTTTACCATTGACTGGGCCACAGTGAGTCATAAGGAAAGACACTGATCTGTTCTTCCTGTCCTTGTTTTGCACAGTTGCATGCAAATTGGTCATCCACATTTTCTACCTCAGTGACTCCATTAAAGTATTAGCTGAAGGCACACCAGTGTAAGGAATTAGTGAAAAAAGTCAGACTATTTACCAGCATAAAATGACTCTACACTTAAATGAGAATTAGAATGGATTAAAGAGAGAGAAGAAATCCCTCAGCACAGTCTTCAGTAATCAACTGAACAGAGACTATTCAAACTCCTTTCGGGGAATGTCCGTACTTCAGACTAGGTCATGTTTAGGGTTTTAGAAAACAATGTACAAAGGAAAGTTTCTGTCTCTATACAGGGGAGCTGAGCGAGCTCAACACACGTTCCATGGTTCAAAAGTAGATAAGAGAATGTTCAAGAGAAAAAAATGCATGCAACCTGCCAACAGTATTCACATCTTGTATAGCAAGGAATCTGAAAACTGTAGAGCACTTTACATGTGAGATCTTCTGGGTTTTTAGCTGATAAACTTTTTTTTAATAAAAGAAATTAGAAATTGTAGTAAAAGGTAACACAATTGTTTTCATTGGAATTTGTTTCCTGAGAATCTGCAGTTTTGATTTTTTTCAATAAACAATATTATGCCCATGGACTAGAATTTTCACTGACACTTTTTACAAATTCTTGACATATTTTCTGGGTAAAACAACACCACCACCACTAACACACACACACACACACACACACACATCAATTTGAGAATGATGAAGAAAATTCAAGTTAGATGAGAACAAGTTTCTGCTGGTATTGTACTACTTTCTGTCACCTTAGATATCAAGGTTTAGGTGTCTTTTCACTTGCAGAATTCACAAAAGAAAACATTCCTTTCACAAAAGGCTCTCTGGCATCCATTTGTGTCCCACTGCTTCTCTTTTAACCCTGGCTTTCTCATAAAGGAAAATGAGAAAATTTTCTGAACTCAGTTTCCACCTTCATTGTCACTAAAGGGAAAAGGAGTTGAAAATAAATAGTTACGAACTACCAGTCATTTGAAATGGGTGCTATCATATATTTGGGAATATAAACTCTTTTGTACTTTCAAGATGGCAATATAGCTAAAAAACATTTAAAAAAATTATGCCCTTTCCAGTTATTGTATAGCTAGAAATTTACCTTACCAGAATAACACGTAATGGGCTCAAAATTTTGCATATAATGTTATTCATTTTAGCATAATTCAAAAATTGAAAAAAAAATGAAATCACATTGAAACAGCTGATTGGCTAACCAACATGTAACATTAAGACTATGTGTAGCTGTAAATAACAGGATATTTGTCTGAACATTTAGAGTCACTATTTTTCACATAACAAGTCAACTGGTAAGAAATACCTGGTAGACACTGTTTCAGGTGACCTAACATGCCACCAGGATCACAAGACCTTTCTACATTTCTGGGTTTTTTTTTTTTGTTTTTTTTTTTTTCATTATAATCTTATTTATATTACATTGAATCACATATAACTTTACAGTGTATTTAATTTCCTTTTCCAGAAAGAATACCAAGCCTATCAATCAATAGATATTAAAATCCCTATCATCATCAAATAACTTTTCATTATTTTTTTCAGGTGATTATTATTATTCCAGTTATTTTTTAAAACATTCAATCGCTATTTATCATTTTGCTTGTAAAAAGACTTTACCCAACATGAAATACTTACTAGATCAGTCTAGCTGAGAATGCTATACACATCATCGTCAACAGGTACTAAACCATTTCTGTGTCTCACTAACGTCATGCCTCTCTGTTTGTTCTCTCACTATCCTTCTCCATACTCTTCTCTTCTCCCACCCCATTCCACACTGTCTTCATCACTATCTTTCATTGATTTTATGCCCTCCAATATTTCGATCTCTACCATAAAGTGCAGATAGTTGGTATATATTAAGTGGGTACATACAATATCTTTCTTTCATGTCCTGGCTTGCTTCACTCAGCTATAAATGCTCCATATCCCACCACTTCCTATCAAATGTCAGGGTCCTGTTGTTTTTTTTTATGGCTGAGTAGTATTCCATAGAGTATATGTGCCACACTTTTTCAATCCATTCATCAGATTGTGGACATTTGTGTTGGTTCCACGTCTTAGCGATCATGAATAATGCTGCAATAAACACTGATGTGCAAGTGCTGTTCCAACTGAGCATTCTCCTGTCCTTTGGGTAGATACCCAAGAGTGGGACTGCTAGATCAAATGGTAGATCTATTTGTAGATCTTTAAGGAACCTCCATATTGTTCTCCACAGTCATTTTATGCTGAGTCTGACTTTTTCCGCTAATTCCTTACACTGGTGTCCCTTTAGCTAATACTTGAATGGAGTCACTAAGGTAGAAAATGTGGATGACCACCACTGTCGGCTACATAGGAGTGCAGTGACATAGTCATTATGCCAACTACTGACCCCTCTTTTTCCCATCTTTTAACTGTTTTTTTTTCATGTAAGGCATATGAGTTTCCCGTGTATTCTGGTTATCAGTGCCTTATCAGAGGCATATTTGACAAAAATATTCTCCCATTCTGAGGGTTGTCGATTGACACGTGTTACTGTGTCTTTTGCTGTGCAGAAACTTCTTAGTCTGGTATAGTCCATCTGTCTATTTTAAGGATTATTGCCTGTGCTTTGGGAGTCTTAAGAAGTCTTTGCCTACTCCAATGTCTCCCAAAATTTTTCCAGTGTTTTCCACCAGTAGTTTTATAGTTTGAGGTCTTAGGTTCAGATCTTTGATCTATTTTGAGCTGACTTTTGTTGATGATAAAAGATGGGGGTTCAGTTTCATCTTTCTGCAGGTCGATAACCATTTTTCCCGCATCATTTACTAAAAAAAGGTTTTCCTTTTTCCAATGGATTGACTGGTATCATTTGTGAAAATCAGATTTTGGGGTTTATTTCTGGGGTCTCTATTCTATTCCATTGATCCACCTGTCTGTTTTGTGCCAATACCATGCTGTTTTGATGATCACAGCATTATAGTATATCTTGGGAACAGGGAGTGATATGCCTCCCACTCCACTATTTTTGCACAGGACTGCTTTTGCAATATAAGGTCTTTTATGATTCCAGACAAATTCTACAATTGTCTTTTCTAGATCTGTGAAGAATATCTCTGGTATTTTTATTGGCATTCTATTAAATATGTAGGTTAACTTGGGTAGAATTGCCATTTTGATTATGTTAATTCTTCCAATCCAGGAACATGGGATGTTCTTCCACTTTTTTATGTCGGTATCAATATCTTTTTAAAGATTTTCATAGTTTTCTTTGTAGATGTCTTTGATTTCCTTAGTTAGGTTTATCCTTAGGCGTAAAGGATTTTGTGGCTATAGTGTAAGGTATTCCTTTCTTCAGCTCTACTTCGTTCAACTTGTTGTTCATATATAGAAATGCTAAAGATTTTTGGATGTTAATTTTGTATCCTGACACTTTACTGTATTCATCTACTACTTTGAGAAGTTTTTTCATAGAAACTTCTGGATCTTCTAAGTATATCATCATGTCATCTGCAAATAAAGATATTTTCAACTCTTCTTTGCCTACTTAAATGCCTCTATATTGTTCTCTTTTCTAATTATATTAGCTAAGACTTCCAGCACTATATTAAAAAGCAGTGGAGGGACCAGCAGATAGCGTAATGGCTATGTCGCTTAACTCCCACGTAGTCAACCGCTGTTGTAGTCCCAGACGCGGTGGCTTAAACTCACACCCGGTGCATGTGCGTGCGTGCCCAAGATCCTGAGGAGAATGGAGGAGAAGGGACTGCGGTGTGGCCATCCCCCCTGGGGGGTGATTTCTCGTTTTGTCTCTCTTTCTCTGTCTTTCTGGCGAGCGCATGCGCCCTGTAGCAAAAATAAATAAATAAATAAAAATAAAAAGCAAAGCAGTGGAGAAAGTGGGCAGCCTTACCTAGTACTTACATTCAGTATAATGTAAGCTGTAGGTTTTTCATAGATGGCTTTTATTGTGTTGAGAAATTACACTTCTACACAATCTTACTGAGTGTCTTAATATTAGAGGATGTTATATTTTATCAAATGCTTTCTCTATATCAATTGAAATGATAATATGGTTTTATCGTTCTTTCTGTTAATATGGTGTATTATAATTATGGTCTTGCGTATGTTGAACCACCCTTGCATCCGTGGAATAAAGCCTACCCGGTTGTGACAAATAATCTTTGTTATATGTTGTTGGATACGATTTGCAAGTATCTTGTTGAGAATTTTTGCATCTATATTCATCAACGATATTGGTCTGTAGTTTTCCTTTTTTGTCATGTCCTTATCTGTTTTGGGAATGAGGATGATGGAGGCTTCATAAAATGAATTTGGAATGTTTCCTTCCTTTTGAATCGTTAGAAATAATTGAGGAGGATAGGGATTAACTCTTCCTCAAAAGTTTTGTAGACTTTAGAAGTGAAGCTATCTGGACCTGGGTTTTCTTTGTTGGGAGCTTATTTATTACTGATTCAATCTCCTGGCTTGCTATGGGTCTATTCAGGTTTTCTATGTCCTCCCGATTCAATCTTGGTAGATTAAATGCATCCAGGAATTTGTCCATCTCCTCCAAATTCTCTTGTTCGTTGGCATATAGTCACTCATAGTATCCTCTAATGATATTTTGAATTCCTATTATGTCTATTGTAATGTTGCCTGTTTCATCACATATTTGATTTATCTGATTTCTTTCTTTCTTCATCTTTATCAGTCTAGCCAATGGTGTGTCGATCTTGTTAATCTTCAAAGAAACAGTTTTTGCTTTCATTTATTTTCTTTATGGTTCATTTACTTTCTTTTTCATTTTTTTTCTGGTCAAATTTACCTGGCATTTTGTTGTTGTTCCAATTCCCTGAGGCATGATATTAGGTTATCTATTTGACACCTTTCCATCTTTTTCTTATGAGCACTAATTGCTATAAACTTCCCTCTTATGAGTGCTTTTACTGTGTCCCATAGATTATGGAAACTTGTATACTCATTATCATTTGTTTCCATAAATTTTTCCACTTCAGACTCAATTTCTTCGGGAGTGAAGAAGTCATTCAGAAGTAGGTTGTTCAGTTTCCATGTGTTTGTGTATTTTCGAGGGTGTTTCTTGAAATTAATCTTGAGTTTAATTCCACCATGGTCAGAGAAGATGCTGGATATAGTTCCTATGCCTATGAATTTGTAAAGGCTTGATTTGTGTCCTAACATATGGTCAGTCTTCAAAAAGGTTCCATGCCAGGGTGAGAAAATGTATATTTTGTGGTCTTAGGGTGGAAAGGTTTATAGATATCTCTAAAGCCCATTCGATTTGTAGTATCATTTATGTTCCATATCTCTATTTATTTCTTGCCTAGAAGATCTCTCTAAAGGAGATAATAAAGTGCTGAGATCCCCCACAATTATAATGTTGCTCCTTCTCTCTCCTTTTAGCTCTAGCAGTCTTTCCTTCATGTATTTAGGTGCTCCTGAGTTGAGTGCAGAGATATATTTATAAGTGTTATGTCTTCTTGTTGGATTACCCCAATTACTATTATATAATGCCCTTCTTTGTCACTTCTTACAGTCTTTGTCTTGAAGCCTATTTTGTCTGAATTCAGTATCGCAAATCCAGCCCTTATTGATTTACATTTGCATGGAGTATCTTTTTCCAGCCCTTCACTTTCAGTCTATGTGTGTCTTTATCAAGAAGGTGTGTTTATTGTAGGCAATAGATAGAGGGTTTCTGTTTTTTTCATCCATTCAACTAATCTGTGTCTCTTAATTGGAGAATTTCATCCATTGACATTTAATGTTATTATCAGTATTTCCGGACCTATATACACTCCCTTCAGAAAATTTTGAAGAGCTGGTCTGGAGTTGATAAATTCCTTCAGATTTTGTTTATCCAAGAATATTTTTATCTTTTTTCCCACATGAAAGATAATCTTGCTAGGTATAGTATTCTTGGTTGAAACTGTTTTTCATTCAACACTTTGACTATATTTCCCCATTCTTTCCTTGCCTGAATTGTTTCCACCGAGAGATCCAATGTGAGCCTGATGGAGTGACCTTTGTAAGTAACTTGACATTTCCCTCTTGCCAGTTAATCTTGTCTTTGTCTAATTTGGCTATGGTGTACCTTGGAGAGGATCATCTTAGGTTGATTCTATTTGGGGTCCTATGTATTTCTTGGGTCTGGATATTTGAATGCCTTTCTAGGTTTGGAAAGTTTTCTTCAAGGATTTCATGGAATAAATTATCAATTCCCTTATTATTTTCTTCCTCTTCTGGGATACCAATTATCCAGATGTTGGGGTGCTTGATGGTGTCCAGTATTCCTCGTATATTATCCTAATTTTTCTTAGTTGTTTTCTCAATCTTCTTGGTACTTCTTTCTAGATCAGATGTTTTGTCTTCTACATTCAAGATTCAATCTTCTGCCTGATCTAATCTACTTTTAATACTTTTGAGGGAGGTTTAGATTTCCTGCATCACAGTCTTCAACCCTAGAAGTTCCATCTGGTTCTTTTGTAAGATGTCTATTTCTTCTTTCAAATCATGAAAGGACTTCCTCATCTCCTGGAGCTCATTGTCTCTTTTCTCTTCCATCTCAGTTAGTTTGGTCACTAAAAATATTCTGAATTGCTTATCCAACATGTCCACGAAGTCCACTGTGTTGACTGTGGGCGTTGTGGGCTCGACGACTTCCCTTGGGGGAGAGGCATTTTGTTGATTGCTCATATTTCTTGAGCCTCTGCAATTGTTCCTAGTCATTTGGTGATTTATACGTTCCTTCCTAACTTATTCAAGGAGTGTGCAGAATTAGAAAATTGGCAATCTCTCTTCTGGTCTACCTCCCTGTTGCTCATCAGTACTATGTACTGTTGTCACGGGTGACCCAAAGTCCTCCCTGTTTCTAAGAAGTAGTGAGCCTCCAACTGAACTAATAAGCTTTATCTCAGGAGCAAAATACCACTGCACATTATTCAAAACACTGAAGTTCTGAGAGTCCAAAAGCAACAGGGGAAGGGGCAGAGGATGAGCAATGGTCCTGGCTATTAGGACCTGCAGCCACAGGCAGCCTGGTGTCTGGCTATATTTCTGCTTTAATATCCTTAAAAGGTGCCTTATATTCTCATAGCTGAAAGACAGCAGCTACAGCTCAGCTATATTATCTTTCAAAGCATAAAAAAGGGAACAATGGGACCAGCAGGTGGTGTAATTGTGTGACTGGACTCCCACACCGCCAACCACAGTTCGAGTCCTGGACCCAGTGGCTTAAACTCACCCTGGGTATGCATGCGTGCATGCACAAGAGCCCCAAAAGAAAAGGGAGGAAAGGGATTGTGATGTAGACATCCCCTCTGAAGGGTGATTTCTTGCTTTCTGTCTGTCTCTCTCTGTCTTTCCTGCAAGCACACGTGCCCTATCGTAAAAACAACAACAACAACAACAAAAATCTCTCAAAGAAAGGGGGTGAGAGAGGAATAATGGTTAAGAATCTCAATTCAATAGTACCTGAAAAAAGAGGAAGAAGAAGAAAGAGGAAGAAAAAAGCAAAATCTCAGAAGTTGAGCAGCAAATTTCTACATAAATCTCACAGCCCACAATTGAGTTACATTGCAACTCTGGCTGGAAGAGAAATGCAAAAAAGTGAGTACTTCCTGTATAGCCTTAATTCCTGGAAGTTGCAAGATAGGAGGAGGTAGGAATGAGTGCTGAAATAGACACTTCACAGTACTGGCCAATAATTTAATCTGGGTTCTAAAAAAGAGAACCAAGAGGATATATGTAAGTAACTGGAAAGAGACGTGTTATGAGTGCTAGTCCCGTATGATATGGAGGCCAGGAAGTCTCGCAGGAAGTCTGCAAGCTGTAGAGCCAGTAAACCCAGTGGTGAAATTCAGTCTACCACACAGGGACTGATGGCGTAACTCTGGATCTGAGTCTAATAGCCCAAGAACCAGGAGAGCTGATGTCAAAGGGCAAGAGAAGAGGGATACCTCACTCAAGCAGAGAGAGCAAATTCCCCCTTTCCTCTGCCTTTTTTAAAATTCAGGCCCTTGGGACCAGCAGTTAGAGTAATGGCTATGTTGCTGGACTCCCATGTAGTCGACTGTGGTTCGAGTCCCAGACCCAGTGGCTTAAACTCACGCCAGGTGCATATGCGTGTGTGCCCAAGATCCTGAGAGGAGAACGGAGAAGGGATTGTGACGTGGCCGTCCCCCCTGGGGGGTGATTTCTGGCTTTCTGTTTCTCTATCTCTCTCTGTCTTTCTGGAGAACACACATACCCTGTAGGAAAAACCTCTCCAAAAAAAATAAAAATTCAGGCCCTCTGGTTAGAGTGATCATCCATACTCATTCTATAACTGCAAAGGGTTTTCTCTTTCAGAAGTACCCTTACAGACTGCCAGAAATACTGTTTTACCCACTCTTTGGGCTTCGCTTAGCCCAGTCAAGAGGATACATAAAATTAACAGTCACGTAAATTACATATTTACAAGCGACACGACTGCAGGGACTTTATATGTTGACTTTGAATCTGAGATAGAGCACACTGCTTGGCTCACAGTATCATTCAGTAAGCAGTTAATGGGTGGATGGATTGATAAATGAATGGAATATGAGAGTCATTAAGGTGAGGTGTGGGCCAGGGGCCGGGAGTGGGGCATGAGCACCAGCCCGGAAGGGACTGCGCAGCGGAGGTGACCGGGGACTGAGGTCACCAGGCTGCATTTTAGATCTGCCTGTGAACATGGTGTACCACCATGCTGGTGGCAAGGTTTGTTTGTCTCCCGACCCTACCTTCCAGGGTATTCCACCCATCCTTCATCAAGGCCTCCCCTGCCCTCAAGAATTCCATAAGGAAGAGTCAATGGTTCTTAACATCCAGCAGGGAATATGCCACCAAGACAAGAGTTGGAACCCGATGTGGGAAAACTGGCCAGGAGCTCATAGAAGCAGCACTGGAACCATCGATGAAAAAAATGAATGCAAATAAATTGGAAAAAAAATAAATAAAAAAAAAAATACTAGGACTGGGAAAAAAATAAAATATTTAAAATTGACCAGATGGGAAGGTGGTTTGTTGCTAGAGGGGCTGCTGATGGTCTCGGAACGCTGTGCTACTATGGCTTGGGAATGGCTAATGAGACTGGAAAGGTCGTAACTTGGCCTCAATATGTGAAGGACAGAATTCACTCCACCTACATGTACTTAGCTGGAAGCATTGGCTTAACTGCTTTGTCTGCCTTGGCAATTAGCAGAGCTCCTGTTCTCATGAACTTCATGTTAAGAGGCTCTTGGGTGACCATTGGTGCAACCTTCACAGCCATGATTGGAGCTAGGATGCTGGTACGGTCGCTGCCCTATGACCAGAGCCAGGTTCAAAACATCTTGCATGGTTGCTGCATTCTGGCATGATGGCTGCAGTGGTGGCTCCTCTGACGATACTTGGAGGGCCTCTTCTCATCCGAGGCAGGTGTACACAGCTGGAATCGTGGGAGGCCTCTCCATGGTGACAATGTGTGCACCCAGTAAGTAGTTTCTGAACAGGGGCACCCTCCGGGCATGGGCTGGGGCTCACCTTTGTGTCCTCGCTGCAATCTATGTTTCTTCCCCCTACCACCGTGGCTGGTGCCACTCTGTACTCGGTGGCAATGTCTGGGGGGTTAGTCCTGTTCAACACGTTCCTTCTGTACAACACCCCAAAAGTGATCCAAGCGGGCAGAAGTGATTCCAGCCTACAGCGTGCAGAAATACCCCATCAGTTTGATGCTGGGAATCTCCATGGATACATTAAACATATTTATGCGGTTTGCAACTAGGTTGGCAACTGGAAGCGACAGAAAGAAATGAAGTGACCCGGCCCCTGGCTTCTCCACTCCGCCTGCTTCCATGCTAATCGACTCGCGGCAGATCCTCACCACGTAGCTTGTTCAGGAGCTGACATTGAAGTGTGGGAGATAAACCTTGTCCATGTGTTCAAAACGTCCCAGTAATGTGAGGCTTCGGGTCTGCTTTTTCTTAGAATAAATTAAGTACTTCTCTTCCAAATAAACACAGTATCATTCAGTAAGCAGTATCATTCAGTAAGCAGTTCCACTTGTCATGTTTGAGTAATTATAAAATGTCTTTAAGTTTGCTGCTAATGGGAATTAAAGTATTTTGCCTGTTTTTGAATGCATCAGGTCGAGCAAAGTTAACAAACTTGTACTTGTTTGTGGAATATCTCAAGTGTTATTATAAGTGACCTAGAAGTTTGCTAAAGGGACCAGAGAAGTAAAGGGTTGCCCACAGTCTGTCTTCGAATGCTTAAGTTGGAGCCCTTGCGTGATTAGTGAGGCACCAATGAGAGCCCTCTGGGGACTTGGAAACAGGCAGCTGTTCTAACTGTGGGGTTTAGTGGCCAGCACTGTTCGGACCAGGGATGCGGCCCTCCTGGAGTCTATCTGGGCAGGTGAGACCCTGGTTGGCCTTTTATTGTCAGGATGGTCCAGGATGTCAGTCATGTAGAGAATTCCCTGATGAAACTGTGTGTCTGAGTTTTACTTTCAAATCTGCTACAACAAATTATCCTTAAAACCGTTCTCAAGGTAGAATATTCAAAACATGGAAATTGTTGTTTTCCATATGCAAATAGTATGTTCGTAATTGCTGAAGGTTTTTAAAATGTATTTACTGGAATGTCTAATTAAATACATGTTTGCTTTTCTCATCTTTTCAAAGTTTTCATTCAGGTGTAAGGTGTGGCTACACTTGAGATTATGGAGAGAGTTATTCTTCCAAAATGGTTGGGTTCTTGTATTTCTTAGACTAAGCACTAAAAAGCAATGTGAAACTAATTTTCTTTATCAAACATACTAATGAATGCATAATAGAAAATGATGCTTTATTAGTTTCCCATATTAGACTTTTTCTTCTGTCCTGCATAGACCATTACTTAATTTTCTTGTGACATTGTAAGTTTTTTGATACAGAATTATTATTTTTGGAAGTCTTCAATGAATGAAAATAAGTCTGTGTGATTATTGAGATGATTGCTATTTTTGAAAAATATTTATTATAGTAATCTAGAAATAACAATTTTCATCATTTCAAAAAACATAGGATGCCTATTTTTGAAATAATAAACGTTCCTGCCAGGAAAAACAAAACAAAATAAATAAATAAATAAATAGTCATTAGAAGTATAGTTTAGGGCTACCTAAACTATGGTTTGAGGAGGCTGGATCCCACATAGTTGACTCTGAGGTTTTAGTCCTGGACCTGGTGGCTTCAAAATTACACCAGATAGGTTTGGGCCCAAAATTTCGAGAGGAGAATGGAGGAGAAGGGATTGCAGCATCACCACTCCCTCCCAGAGGTGATTTCTCATTTTGCCTCTCTCTGGGCGAGTAAGCATACCCTACGGCAAAACAAACAAAATCAAACACACCCACACACACACACACACACACACACGCACACAAATATGTGTGTGTGTGTGTGTGTGTGTATACATATATAATAAGGCAGATTCACTGGTGATGCTGATGCCACACTGAGAATATGGGGGCAAGCCTGGGAGAAGGTTATGGGGTAGATCTAAGTAAGGGCAGGAGGAATCAAGGCAGCTTCATGGAGGAGGTGACAGGGGAGCATGTTCTTATTACAGGAACAGCTGAACTTTGAATTGGAGAAAAGAGAGTGAAAGCATTAGATTGAAGGAAAAAAACATCTTCTGAAGAATTATTCATTTCTATGTAAAGAAGCCAGGAGCATTCTTTTCTTTAGCCACTTTATAAACCTACTTCAAAATCCAGCAAGTCTCTGATTAGTAAAAATCCTTCATCCTTTTGGAAAAGAAAGGTCTTAAAGCTGATAATAGGATGTCTATCCCAAGACAGATTTGTGTCTTAATTTATGCTTCTGCAAATCAGGCCATGTTTCAATTCTTTTAAAAACCTGGGACATGATTACAAGTTGCATATTTGGTGCAGAAAAATAACTTCACATTATCTTTCATTGAAGCACCACTATAATTAAAATTCCAGCTGTATCAATGGCCTTGGGAATCCATATGGTAGGGCTTAGCAGCTCATGTGAAATACGGAGGGCCACTTTTCTATTCAAAAATACAGATTGATACATCTGTTGCAAATATTTTTTCTTATACCAAGAGAAAGATATATATATGTATGTATGTATATACGTATATGTATATGTGTGTGTATGTATATTGGAAAAGTTTTTTGCTATAGGGCACATGCACTAGCCAGAAAGAGACAGAGAGACAGAAAGCGAGAAATCACCCCACAGAGCGAATGGCCACACCACAATCCC
Source organism: Tupaia belangeri chinensis (assembly GCF_000334495.1). Taxonomy (NCBI): domain Eukaryota; kingdom Metazoa; phylum Chordata; class Mammalia; order Scandentia; family Tupaiidae; genus Tupaia; species Tupaia belangeri. The sequence continues at coordinate 1,478,749 of NW_006208732.1, forward strand.
TTCTCCTCCATTCTCCTCTCAGGATCTTGGGCTCGCACACTCACAGGCCCGGCGTGAGTTTAAGCCACTGGGTCTGGGACTCGAACTACATGGGAGTCCAGCGACACAGCCATTATTTGCTAACTACTGGTCCCAAGAAATATATATTTATATAAACATATGCACAATATATATTTACTTATATAAAGTGCATGTAAATGCAAAAGCCTGTACTGATGGAGTTCATCCTTCTTTCAGCTTCCTTTGTTCTCCCTTCACCTGGCTGAATTCCACTTCGCATTCAAAGGGCATAAACCTCACCTTATTTGGGATTGCTTTCTAACTCTGGAGCCCTTTCTGTTTGTTCATCTTCCTAATGAATGTCCATTAACTCTCCATCTACTTCACTGCATTTGCAATGCTCATAGACTAACATTCAGCAACACTGCACTGCTGCAATTAAGACTAAGGGCTCCTGGGACCACAGATAGCATAATGGCTATGTCGCTGAACTCCCATGTAGTCAACCACGGTTCGGGTCCTGGATCCGGTGGCCTAAACTCATGCTGGGCACGTGTGCGTGCATGCCCAAGATCCTGAGAGGAGAATGAAGGAGAAGGGATTGTGGTGTGGCCATCCTTCCTGGCAGGTGATTTCTCGCTTTCTGTCTCTCTGTCTCTGTCTGTCTGTCTGGCGAGCACATGCACCCTATAGCAAAAAGCTCTCCACAAAAAGACTAAGGGCTCCATAGGGGGCCACCTAAATCAAATCCCACTCTGCCCATCTTGGCTCTGTAACTGTATGTATTAACCTGTTGATCTCTCACTTTTCTCCTTTGTAACACAGAGACCCTAAGAGTATCAACATTACAGGGTTTGTTTTTGAAGAGATAATGACTTCATATTTATAAATCATGTATTCTGTATCTTGACCCATAGTAAGTACTAGACAAAATTTAGCTGGTTTTTAGACTTTTCTTTCATTATGTCTTTTCTTTTTCTTTTCTTTTTTTTTTTTTACATTCAATCACTATATATTTTACAGCATACAAAATAAATATTCCCAGAGCAAATACACTATATGCTAATTAGTTCAAAGATGTTACCATACACATTATCAACAGATAATTTTCCATTTTTGTGACCCTTAAATGTTTTGCTTTTTTCCCTTGAATCCTTCCCTCCCATGTCCCCTTCTGCCCGCCCTCCTCCCACATACTCTCTAATATTCACAGCTGCTCTATGTGGTTTTATACTTTCCAGTCTTTCAGTTTCTGCCACTGAGTGTGGACATTTGATATATAACAACTGGGGACATACAGTGGCTCTCTTTCATAGTTTGGCTTGCTTCACTTAGCAGTAATTCTTCCATATTGTCCACTTTCTATCAAATACCAGGGTATCATCGTTTCTTTCTTATGCCTCGGTAGAATTTAACAGTGCACATGTGCCACACTTTTTCAGTTCATCATCAGTTCAGTTGATTCCTTGTCTCAGCAACTGTGAATTATGCTTATCCCTATGATTTTGTTAGTCATTTTCTTGGTTGCTTTTGGTTTTACTTCTGTTTGTCTCTCTTTAATTTTCCTGATACAGTACTCATTTGAGTACTTCTTGAAGAGTTGGTCTAGTATTGGTGAATTCTTTCCTTTTTCGTTTGACTGAGAGTGATTTTATTTATTCTTCCCTGTTCAGAATGATAATCTTGCCAGGTGTAGTAGTCTTGGTTAAAACTGTTTTTCTTTTTAGGTTTTGAATATGTCTTTCCATTCTTTCCTTGCCTGCATTGTTTTGGTTGAGAGGCCTGATGCTGGCTAATAGGATAACCTTTGTAAGTAACCTGACATTTCTATCTTGCCATTTTTAGAATCTTGTCTTTGATTTTTGAACAATGTGGCTATGAAGAGCCATGGAAAAGATCTTCTTATGTTGATTCTACTGGGTCGTCAGGAAAGTCATGATGCATTTTTGCATAGAAAAATAGGTCAGGACTTTTCCAACATACCAATATTTGGGATCCTTTGTATTTCTTGGATCTGGATGTCTAAATGTTTCTCTAGGTTTGGAAAGTTCACTGCAAGTATTTCATGGAATAGACCATCTATGCCCTTCTCAGATTCTTTACCTTCTGGAATACCTTGTATTCAGATATTTGGGTATTTAATGGTGTCTAGGTATTTCCAGTATGCTGTCCTTATTTATTTATTTATTTATTTATTTATTTATTTATTTATTTATTTTTGGTTATTTTCTCATTCTTTTTGATGGTTTTTATCGAAGACAGACATTCTGTCTTCCAGATCAGAGATTCCATTTCTGCATGGTCTAATCTGCTAATAATACTTTTTTTTTTTTTTTTTGGAGAGGTTTTTCACTATAGGGCGCGTGCGCTCGCCAGACAGACAGAGAGAGACATAGAGACAGAAAGCGAGAAATCACCCCCCAGGGGGGATGGTCACACCGCAATCCCTTCTCCTCCATTCTCCTCTTGGGATTTTGGGCACGTACACACACGCGCCCGGCGTGAGTTTTAAGCCACTGGGTCTGGAATGCGAACCACGGTCGACTACGTGGGAGTCCAGCGACATAGCCATTACGCTAACTGCTGGTTCCCAAATCTGCTAATAATACTTTTGAGAGAGGTTTTGATTTTCTCATTATAATTTTCATCTCTAGAAGTTCTGTTTGATTTTTTCATGGTGTCTATCTTCTCCTTAGGTCACAGAAGGACTTCCTTATCAACTGGAGTTGGCTGTCTGTTTTTTCTTGTATCTTGTTCAGTTTTGTCACTATAAACATTCTGAAATTTTTTTCTGACATTTCTGCAAATTTTTTCG
>NW_006208732.1:1486563-1497134 GCF_000334495.1 Tupaia belangeri chinensis
CATTCCTTTTTCCATGAAAAGTAACATACTTTCAGGTTCTTGGGTTAAGATATGAATATCTTTGGGGGGCATTATTCAGTCTATCACAGAGGACACTGGCTGCTATTATGAGCAAAATAATACTCTGTGAATGCATTATAGTAGCTACCTACTCTTTGACCATAAAATTTAAATGAAAAATGATTTTAATAAAATTATGCAGAACTGTCCCTCTCTTTCTGAAGTAAACACATCTTGGAATTAGAGTGCACCAAGTGACAGAGTACTATTAGCTTTTTGCATGCTAAATATTAATTTTTCACTGTATATACTAGGTCTTGGCCAAGGAATATTTGCAGATAATATTTGCAGGTAATATTTGCAGATATTATGCAAATCATATGATTAGTCCATAGAAACTAAAATTGCACTTTCTCTTACATGTACATATGAATAAAAGGCAGAAAACAGTAATGATGCTTGAAACAGATAATCTGGTTAAGAGTCAGAATTCTGTGTTCCTCTATTTTACTGTGAAATACCCTGTATGAGATGTCACACTGCAAAAGAGATCAGCTTTTTATACTTTGATTGAAACACTGTGTTTCGCTAAGTAATTAAATTATGTACTGTTGTCATGTAAAGTAACATTAATTCTTATATTAATAAAATATTTATCTGAATCCATTCTCCATCATGATCACCATATGCCATGGCAACATATTACACATACTTATTTATATTCTAAATGTGTACCCAAAGCTTAAAATTTTTATTAGTTCACTTTATAATCTTCCTGATGTGACCAGGTGTTTCCTTTTGAATTAAATAAAATCTATTATATTATTTCACATTTGTCTTGTATGTCAACAGTGAATTTAGGATTATTTAACAAAGATACACATTGCCTAGTATAAAGAATCTATGCAGATAGGGACCGACAGTTAGCGTAATGGCTATGTAGTCAACGGCGGTTCACATCCCAGACTCGGTGGTTAAAACTCACGCCGGGAGCATGTGCGTGTGTGCCCAAGATCCCGAGAGGAGAATGGAGGAGAAGGGATTGCGGCGTGGCCATCCCCCCTGGGGGGTGATTTCTCGCTTTCTGTCTCTCTGTCTCTCTCTGTCTGGCGAACGCATGTGCCCTATAGCAAAAGCCTCTCCAAAAAATAAAATTAAAAAAATAAAAACTCACTGTGAGTTACATCTAAAATGTTTACCTATTTTTAAAAGTGAATGTTTATCTAAAGAAAATAAATAAAATGTTTTTAAAACTCTTGGAACTAATAAATGATGAATTCAAGGAAGTTATAGAATATAAAATTAACACACAAAATTCACTTGCCTTTTTACATCCTAACAATGAATAATCAGAAAATTATTCAGTTAAATTTTAAAACAACCCATTTACAATAGAATGAAAAAGAATAAAATACTTAATACATCTAACCAAAAAGTCAAAACATTTACATACTGATGACTACAAAACATTGCTGAAAGAAACTGATGAAGACACAATAAATGGAAATACTCCCTGACTTCATGGAGTAGAGGAATTAATATATTTTTTCTTTCTTTTTTTGGAGAGGTTATTGCTATAGGGCGCATGCATTTGCCAGAGAGACAGAGAGAGACAGAGAGACAGAAAGTGAGAAATCATCCCCCAGGGGGGATGGTCACACTGCAATCCCTTCTCCTCCATTCTCCTCTCAGGATCTTGGGCACGCACACACACGTGCCCGGCATGAGTTTATTAAACCACCGGGTCCGGGGCTCGAACCGTGGTTGACTATGTGGGAGTCCAGCGACATAGCCATTACGCTAACTGCTGGTCCCGAGGAATTAATATTAAGATGTCAATACTGGGACCAGCAGATGGTATAATGGTTACATCACTGGACTCCCATGGAGTAGACCACGGTTGGAGTCTCAGACTCAGTAGCTTAAAACTCACACTGGGCACATGTGCATGCATGCCCAAGATCCCAAGGAGAGAATGGAGGAGAAGGAATTGAAGCGTATCCATTTCCCATGAGGTGATTTCTCACTTTCTGTCTCCGTCTCTCTGGTAAGTGCACATGCCCTATGGCAAAAATCTCTCTCTTTAAAAAGAAAAAAAAAAAATCTACAGATTTAATGTGATCATTATCAAAATCCCCAAAGTCAGTTTTTTCAGAAATAGTAAAACTTGGTCTATAATTCACAGGGAATCTTATGATATCATGAATAAAGAAAATAATTTTGAAGAAGAATAAAACTGGACACCTCATTCTTCCCAACTTAAGTACTCATTGCATAGCCCCAGTAATTAAAATAGTACGGTCCCGGCATAAAGACAGACATATAGGCCCAGGGAACAGAATAGAAACCATAGGTATAAATTCTCACAGGTACGGTGAGACAACTTTTGACAAGAATGCCAAGACTGGGAACCAGCAGTTAGCGTAATAGCTATGTCACTGGACTCCCACGTAGTCGATCGTGGTTCACGTCTCAGACCCAGTGGCTTAAAACTCATGCCAGGCGCGTGTGCGTGTGTGCCCAAGATCCCGAGAGGAGAATGGAGGAATGGAGGAGAAGGGATTGCGGTGTGACCATCCCCCCAGGGGGTGATTTCTCACTTTCTGTCTCTCGGTCTCTCTCTGTCTGTCTGGCAAGCGCACGCGCCCTATAGCAAAAACCTCTCAAAAAAAAAAAAAAAGAATGCCAAGACTGTTCAATGGAAAAAGGGCAGTCTTTACAAATTGTGTTGGAAAAACTGGATATGCACATGCAAAAGAATAAATGAACATTGTTACCTTACAAAATTTAATTTAAAATTCATCAAAGATCTAAATGCAAAAGCGAAAAGTATAAAACTTTTAGGGGAAAAGGCAAAACTTCCTATCACTGGATTTAACAATGATGACATGGTTATGGTACCAAAAGCACATTCAAAAAAGGACAAATAGAAAAACTGGATTATGTCCAAGTTAAAAAACTTGCATCAAATGATATGATCAACAGAATTAAAAGGCAACCCATAGGATAAATATGTTCAAATCATGTGCTACATAAATAGTTACTATAAAAATATATATAGAATCCTGGGACCAGCAGTTAGCGTAATGGCTATGTCGCTGGACTTCCACGTAGTCGACCACGGTTCGAGTCCCGAACATGGTGGCTTAAACTCACGCCGGGCATGTGTGCATGCATGCCCAAGATCCTGAGTGGAGAATGGAGGAGAAGGGATTGTGGCATGGCCATCCCCCCTGGGGGGTGATTTCTATATAAAATCCTTATAACTTGATATGAAACAAAAACTCCAGCAAGACATTTTCCAAAGAAAACATACAAGCGACTAATAAGCACATGAAAAGTTGTTCAATATCACAAATTTTTAGGGAAACGAAAATCAAAACCACAATGACATACCACCTCCTGTCTATAAAGATAATCACTGTTTTTTAAATAAAATAGAGAAAGTAAGGTTTGAGTTGTGGAAGATGTGGAGAAAGTGGCATCATTATACATGATTGGCAGGAATATAAAATGGTGTGACAGGAAAGGAAAACAGTATGGTCGTTCTCCAAAAAAATTTGAAAATAGCACTACCATCTGATTCAGTAATTCCACTTCTGGATATATAGCAAATAAATAAATAAATACATAAGAAAGCAGGATCTCGGATGTTTCTATGTTCATGTGAAGAGCAGCCATATTAACCACCGGCAAAAGGTAAAGGCAACCAAATGTCTATTCGCAAAACATGTACAAAATGTGGTATATTCACATTTGAAAAGGAAGGACATTCTAAGACATGCTCCAATAGGGATGAAACTTGAGGATATTATGCCGAAAGTACTCACAAAAGGACAAATACTGTTTGACTCCATTTGACTGCCAAGAGCAGCCAAATTAAAAACACAGGAAATAAAATGGTAGTGTCCAGGCATCGCAGGTGGAGCGTGGAACGGAGAGTAGCTGTTTCATGGGTTCAGGGTGTTCGTTTTGTAAGATGAAAACGGTTGAGATGGGTTGTATAATGGTGTGAATGTATTTAATTCCACTCAACTACACACTTAAAAATGGGTAGGATGCTTCATTTTATGTGTTTTACCATGATTAAACGTTTTCAAAATAATTTAAAAAAATAATGTTCAGAAAATAGGATGCTTTATTTCTATTACTATAATACTACACTCATTAAATATGCTGATGAGCCATGTGATGCCACCCAAACTCAGAGTTGACAGAAATGACATGGAGTTGCCATTCAACAAACCAATCTAAAACCTGAGCCCTAAGCTAAAGCCAAACAGTTGTTTTGGCCAAATTTCAAGGTCTACACAAAACTTAAGTATAAGTCTAGGGACCAGCAGTTAGCATAATGGCTATGTTGCTGGACTCCCGTGTAGTCGACCACGGTTCGAGTCCTGGACCTGGTGGCTTAAACTCACGCCAGGCGCGTGTGCGTGCCCAAGATCCCGAAAGGAGAATGGAGGAGAAGGGATTGTGGCATGGCCATCCCCCCTGGGGGTTGATTTCTCACTTTCTATCTCTCTGTCTCTCTCTCTCTGTCTTTCTGGCGAGTGCACATGCCCTATAGCAAAAACCTCTCAAAAAAAAAAACAACTGAAGTACAAGTCTAAAAGAATATTCTTTACAAGTCTTTACCAAAAAAATGCATCTTTATAATTGCAAGAATTTCAGAAACTCTGGCAGGCAAATAGAGAACAAATTTTTGGTCAAACAGCCCTTTTTGCCTTCCCTCAACCCACACAGATCCTATTATTTAAACTTGTGCTCATTTCAATAACTCATAGAACTGAACCTACAGAATGTTACTGTCCCCAAAATCTTCAGGAAGCCTCTTCTTTCGAGTTGGTACTTGAGAAAGGGCATGGAAACCTGTTGAAGGAGACAGAGTAGTTCCTCTAAGTTAGTAGATCATGGAACCTATCATATCTCAAAAATAGCACAGGGACATACATGACCCTCTGCAAAACAAGGCACTAAATAGATATTAAATAACTTACTGGTTGACTGTGTATTTTAATACTGATAAATTACAAGTTGAGCGTGTGAGTTGGGATTTAAGGTGTCCTACAGTTTCAGCTATAGCTGAGTCACACTGCCCACAACATCAAAGTCAAAGTTTAGTCAAATGGTGTGAGTATGCTTGGAGAAGACTTTGAATTGTGCCAAATCATCTTGGTCTCCCTGCCAATATCCATGAGCATCTAAAGGTGAAAGGCCCTATTAGTCAGAATCACTCATATAAAATACCATTAACAAAGATGCTTATTAAGTATTTTCTGATCATGTTAATGATGGAAAACTTCTGGAGCTAAGAATAGCCAGGTGGGATAATCCCAAGGGTGGATATAACTTTTCCTCTAGGTTGAATGAGAAGTCTGAAAGTGATGAGACGGGTTTACACTCAGAGAACAGTCTAGCTTCATCGTAATTTCTGTCTTGAACACTGCAATATAAATTTTATTACACACTATAGCTCCGTACAGCTGAAAAACATCTATTTTTACTAAATGCCTAAAATATCACCAAATGATATTCATGAGATAATCCCAAATGTATCAAACTGTCAGAACAGATATGGACAAAGAAGCGCTTTCTTCCCGGTGTACAAAGCAAGAATACTGATCACCAGGAAGTCACAGGAAAAGCGCTGACACTGAATCTCAATTCCTGCTAGAAATAGCTACACCACAAGATGTGGGGAAGATGCAATATTACCACAATACAAGAGTTGTACTCCTTCCATATTTAAGCACTGACTGTAGTGAGCACAGCTCTGCGGACTTAGATGAGTGTGATATTTTTAGGAACACAATAATAGCAAATTACAACTCTGCTACCTTTCCAAAAGTAGGATCAGGTATTGGTAAAGGAGACAATGTACGGACAAAACAAAGGTTATTGTATTTTTCTAAAATCATAAAGAAGTTAAAAGAGGAATACAGACTTGGCCTTGAAAATAGTATATTCCTAAGAAAATTAGTGTCAAAAAAACTCCCAAAACTACATTACAGTTATTCACATACTAGTTAAACCAACAGTGGGTATTGAAACAACCAACCAAAAACATGAGAAATTAAAATTATATCAATAATGTTGACAAAGACTATATTTTCAAAGCAGACAGCTATTAAAGGTTACATTGAAGAAAACACATGAAAAAGAGGCCTATCTACCTGCCTAACAATGCAATTATAAAATTCTGATGAGCATTTTTAAAAAAATTTTATGTATTGGGAACCAGCAGTTAGCATAATGGCTACGTCACTGGACTCCCACGTAGTCGACCGCGGTTTGCGTCCTGGACTCGGTGGCTTAAAACTCACGCCAGGCGTGTGTGCGTGCGTGCCCTAGATCCCGAGAGGAGAATGGAGGAGAAGGGATTGAGGTGTGACCATCCCCCTGGGGGGTGATTTCTCGCTTTCTGTCTCTCTGTCTCTCTCTGTCTGTCTGGCGAGCGCACGCACCCTATAGCGAAAACCTCTCCAGAAAAAAAAAAATAATAATAATAACTTTATGTATTAACAATGGAATTTCTGAATGGTAATTATTAGAATATTCAAATATCTCATAGATTATCAATATCAAAATAAGTATCATTTACCATGCTAATAGTAAGCCTATTGAAAGTACTCCCATTACTTCAAATTTGATCATCTGTATAGTATGGTTTGGGTCAATGAGAATTGACTCTTAAGAAAATACAATATTGTTGCATCACTCAGCAAGCTTAGTTTATTGTTACCAGTTTACTTTCTCATTAAGTCATTAGAAATCATCAAAAATAAGGTCTATTTCAAAATTAGGAAAATTCATTTCAGGACATGAATTATATGTATCAAACGCAGGACCAGCAGATGGTGTAATGGTTACATTGCTGGACTCCCACATAGGCAACCATGGTTCGAATCCTAGCCTGGCAGCTTAAAACTCACTCCAGGAACGTGTGCGCATGTGCCCAAAATCCCAAGAGGAGACTGTGAAGGAGGGACTGCGGCGTGGTCGTCCTCCCTAGGGGGTGATTTCTCGCTTTCTGTCTCTCTCTCTCTCTCTGTCTCTCTGGCAAATGCCCAAGACCTATGGCAAAAATCTTTCTCTCAAAAAAAACAAAGTATCAATCTCATGTGACTCAAAAGGGAAAATAGCATCTCCAGGCTGACTAATAACATGATAGGGACTGGACGTTTCCACATGCATCATCTTAGTTAGTTGAGGATAGGTGCCTTATAGTCAGGCAAAGAAATACAGATTCAAAAAATGAAGCAAGCAGCCCAACTTTACAACGCACAAAGAATTTGCTTACATGTTTTCTCTGAGTTTCCAAATCCCTTGACTCTAACATAAAACATAATGTATCTCAAAAAAAAAAAAAAAAACCATGAGCTCAGAATGTAGGGGGAAAAAAAAAATTGGTATCTTTCAAGAACTCCAAAAGAAAGTCAGTGTTTGCACAATATGTATATCACACAAACCTATGGAATCCATATTTCACAAATGCTTACTTTGATATCACAGAAACTCCATGAGGGAGTCATTATTATATTTAACGGCACAAAAACTCCATGATGTGATCATTATTATTCCTATTTTAAATTTGATTTTTGCTCAAGGTCAGATCCTGTCACAAAATTAAAGATCCATAGAAAACACTTGGGAATACCTAGTACAAACTTGTTTGGCAGGTGATTGCGTTGGGGAAGAGGAGACTTGACTGTGGAGGGTAGTCATTTAAACTAACACCTGCAAAAGGAGCCAAACATGTAAGGAGCTGGGCCCCAGCACACTCTGGGAAAAAGGCAACTCTCAGCATTTACCAAGCACTCCAATTACAACGACCGCAAACATGTGGTTCTGGTAACTGAGAGAGAGCAGGGTGACTGTGCCTACTGATTCCAACGAGAAGGGTGAGTTCAACCAGAAAGTAGATTCAGAACAGATCATGCAGACCCCCGGAGTCCACAGGAAGAAGGTTGAATTCATTGTAAGAGTTTCAGGAGGAGCTAAGGGGGCTGCTGATTGATACGGCCAAATATTAGAGGCATACATTCCATTTATCAATTAGATGACAATAAACCAGTAAAAGGCAAAAGACAGACTGTGAAGAAGGAAAAGATAATTGTTCAGTGAAAGAATTCAAGCAACTAGGGACCAGCAGTTAGCGTAATGGCTATGTCGCTGGACTCCCACATAGTCGACCATGGTTCGAGTCTCAGACCCGGTAGCTTAAACTCACGCCGGGTGCGTGTGCGTGCGTGCCCAAGATCCCGAGAGGAGAATGGAGAAGGGATTGCAGTATGGCCATCCCCCCTGAGGGGTGATTTCTCACTTTCTGTCTCTCTGTCTCTCTCTGTCTGTCTGGCAAGCACACGCGCCCCATAGCAAAAACCTCTCCAAAAAAAAAAAAGAATTCAAGCAACTAGATTGTAGCCGTAGAGGGACTAAGAAAAACAGCAGAGAAGAGAGACCACTGAGGCAGGAGAAAAGCTGAACCACCGCTGGGAGGTGGAGATTCCAGTTTGGGTGAAGGTAAAGCAAAAGAGCCAGTGAACAGGGACAGACTGAGGATGTAAGCAAATCCCAGAAAAGGCAGAAGGGAATAGGACCGAATTTCAGAAGGGAAAAAGTTTTCCTGAGCAATGGTTCAAGGACAGAGATCATGGTCCCTTTTCTGGATGAGAAAACACAAAGACAATTCACAACCGATGACCACAGTTCAGCAGCAGGACACAGAATACATCATAAAGCAACCGTGAATATATGATAATAGCTTGAGGACTTCAGGAGAAAGTCGAATTGGAAGAACATATTCTATCAAATAGCATATTGTCCCTCACAAGATGAAGAGTACATTCAAGTGACAGAAAGGGTCTAATTAAGGTCGGAAAGTATGACTCACACACCAGAATAAAGAGGCCCAAATTTAAGTGGATGTGTGTTTTCCTCCCTCTGACTACAATGTGGATAAATCTTTTACTGAAGAACTACTCTAAAAGGTATTAAAGTAAAATATATTATTTTTTTAAGATAATGCAACTCTATCCCGTTTTCAGATGGTCTCCTGAAAAAACTTTGAATTTCTCTCCCTCATTCTTTAATCCATCATTCTGGTTTTTTTTGTTTTAGATTTTTGCCTTAGGGTGTGTGCACTTTGCCAGAGGGAGACAGGGAGAGACAGAGATAGAGGGAAAGCGAGAAATCACCTCCCATAAGGGTGACAATGCCACAATCCCTTCTCTACCATTCTCCTCTCAGGATTTAGGGCACGTACACACACATGCTAGCATTTTTAAAGCTACCAGGTCCAGGACTCAAATTGTGCAGTCGGCCTTGAGGGATCCAGCATCTTAACCACCATGCCACTTGCTGACTCCATTTTTTTCTATTATTAAAAGTGACTTTAGGGGACCAGCAATTAGCATAATGGCTATGTTGCTGGACTCCCATGTAGCCGATCGTGGTTCAAGTCCTGGACCCAGTGGCTTAAACTCTTGTCGGGTGCGTATGTGTGCGTGCCCAAGATCCCAAGAGGAGAATGGAGGAGAAGGGACTGCGGCGTGGCCATCCCCCCTGGGGGGTGATTTCTTGCTTTCTGTCTCTCTGTCTCTCTCTGTTTTTCTGGCGAGCACACGCACCCTATAGCAAAAACCTCTCAAAAGAAAAAAAAAAAAAAGACTTTGGGAGCTGGCCACTGGTGGTTTAGGCACTGGACTCCCATATGGCCAACCACAGTTTGAGTCCCGGACTTAGCAGCTTCCTTTGTCAGTTTTTCTCTCTCTCTCTTTCTCTGACCAAATTTAAAAAATAATAATAATTAATAAAATGTAATTAAATAATTCTTTAAGAAAAAAAGTGACTTTAGGGCCAGCAGGTGGCATGGTGGTTAAGGTGCTGGACTCCTACATAGCCAACCACAGTTTGAGTCCCACAACTGGTGGCTTGCTTTCTCACTTTCTCTCTGGTGAGTGTGCATGTCCTAAAGCAAATTAAATAATAATAATAATAAATTAAATAAATAATTATTTTTTTAAAAGTGACCTCGATACTACTTAGAACCCTGATAACTTATAATCACCAACTCTACTGTTCATAATATATTTTCAAATTGTGTAACTAACATCATAATTGCTTATTTCCATTCATGTAAATCTTCTATATCTTATTATAAGATATTACCCCCAAAAAAGCTAAGATTTTCTCAGACTATAGTTTATTTCTGCTAAGAAGTTTGTGTAAATGTTATTAAGCAATGGCCTCTTCTGTTTACCCAAAAGCAACTGCTGAGTGTTTGAATTAGAAATAAAACATTTAGATACCTTTTTTTTTTTTGAGAGGTTTTCACTATAAGGCGCACGCGCTCGCCAGACAGACAGAGAGAGACATAGAGACAGAAAGCGAGAAATCACCCCCCAGGGGGGATGGTCACGCCTCAATCCCTTCTCCTCCATTCTCTTCTCGGGATCTTGGGCACGCACGCACATGCGCCCGGCGTGAGTTTTAAGCCACCGGGTCCGGGACGCGAACCACGGTCGACTACGTGGGAGTCCAGCAACACAGCCATTACGCTAACTGCT